>NC_059162.1:77347894-77657102 GCF_019923935.1 Bubalus bubalis | reverse complement strand
AGGAAAAGGGAAATACTGGGACACAAAGAAAATTGAAATTATCCTATAATTCTACTCTCTTAGAATAATTTAATCAATAACCAATTGACTTTTAAAGTTTTTACGTTGTGTATTTGTATATATGTATATATATATGAAGCTGTGGATTTTTTTCCCCTTCAAAACAGAGCCTATTGGGATGTTAGATGTCTGGTACATGAGACAGCACATTGACTACAATAGACAACAGATTTCTCTTTTCTGGAAGGTAAGTTTGCAGTGTCCACTTAAAATTCAGGAGAACTATATATTTAGTTTTTTTAATTGAGATATAATTGACATATGAAGAGAATTACATATTTGAACGGTAAGTTTCAAAGCCGAAGAACTTGTTCTATAGTTGCTTTAATATGAGGCTTCAGAGACTGTGTTGGAACTCATTTTCTCAGCCAGATCTTCACAATGGTTGACTTTATGTCATTTACTTTTCCAACACAAGGGTGAGGACTCTTGACTTCCTGCCTCCACGCAATCATATCTTTCCCTCATCCACTTCCAGTCAGATCAAGGTCTCTTCCCTTCCCGAACTGTGCCCATCCTCTGTCCCCATTCCCCACACCTTCTCTTCTGATTCTGTTCTCCTCTCTGCCATTCCTCCCACCCCACAGATACAATATGCCCTGCAGTGACCACCCCACTTTTTCATTTTAGGGGAGAGTAAAGCTGTGGATATAGATATTTAGGAATATGTTTTCTATGGTCATTGAAAAGTGAGTGGGTGGAAAGTAAGCGCCTCTACCTCAGGAATACTAATAATAGTAGAAAATAAGAGAACTAGGAATAGAAAACAGCCCTTCTTCAGGAATAGTAGTGAAACAGTGGTAAACAGAACAACCTTCCAGCAAACAGTGAGGCCTATTGTTATGACAGGATGTAAAGTTTCACAAAGTGCTGAGAGCTGGCATTATCATTTCACTTAACCCTTACAAAAACCCCAAGAGATGCATACTAGTATCCCCACTAACACATGAAAAAAACTGAGAGTCCAAAAGTGGAGGTTTTTCACAAAGTCAACCACCTACTAAGTGCAGAGCTGGGACTAAAACCCCATCCAGAGCTCTTTCTGCTACAGTATGACTCATTTTGCCCCCCAAAATATATATATTGTTTGAATTGAGCTACCGATTGGCATGTTTATAAGAAGAGGTTTTATTTCTCAAAACCTATGTCCTTTTTACGACATGTCTTCCAGTTAAGGGTAAATAAACAGTTTTGGAATTATGCAGCTGACAAGCATGAAACTAGAAGTCAGAGTAATAAAGTCCTCTGATGGGGTTAGCATGATAGATTTTGATAATCACGGTCTTCTTCAATTTTAAGAAATGAGCTCTTTCTCCCTCTTTCCCTTTCTCTCTCTCACACATAGAATCTCTGGTATAAAAGGAGACTACTGTAAATAGCTTGGTGAGTCATAATCAAGTTCTTCACTTTGAAACTAAAACTGCAGCTTAAAATTTATCTTAAAAAAATGGATTTTTAATAGCAAGATTATTCTTAAAGCAAGGCATTTAGAGCAACCGCAATTTGTAAATAGTATAGAAGAACCTACCTCAATTCCTGGCTGTTGGTTTTCATTTTCACAAGTAAGCAACTGGTTAAAATGCAAATTCTTCATCCCGTAAAGATCCCTCCTCCAAAAATGTCCTTTACAGTTATCTGAAAATATGCTGTTCTTGTCCCATTTCATTCCTCTCAACTCTGGGGTTTCTCTTGGTAGAATGAGGGTAATGATCAAAGTACCTGCAGAATTCAAGGTGGGGGGCGGAGGCACAAGTAAATGAGAAGGTGCAAACCCAGAAAAATCACTGGGGCTGCCAAGGTAAATTAGATGGTACCGCAACATGATTTTTCTCATAACAGTGTAAGCAACATACCCAGTGCTAGACTTGTGTTTCTTTCTGTCACAAAGAGCATTTAGAACAGGCGTAAGCAGGACACCCTGAAACCAGCCTCGGAGCAAAGTCAAAATAACGATTTGTTAGCAAACAGGTAATGTTTAGCAAACTTCCATATGCGGATTCCTCTCTGCTGCTCATCTTAATCTTGTCCCTGTTTCTTACAAAGCTTTAGGTTCTAAAATGAAGTCTTGAAATTCAAAAGGGCTTCAAAACTCTTCTGGTCCACCCTATCTCTCATGAACATTGCTCCTAGTCCAGCCAGAACAGACAGATGTCTCTGCTAGGACCGTCTGGGACAGGAAGAACTGCTCTGGAGACAGCCCACCTTGATGGCATCTCTTGTCTATAAGTTCAGTTCAGTTCAGTTCAGTCGCTCAGTTGTGTCCGACTCTTTGCGACCCCATGAATCGCAGCAATAGGTTTTCTTTTGTGGAGCCAAAATTGTGGGCCCAAGAAGGATTTTTTGGACCGGAATGGATTTGAATAAGAAACCAAAAATGTAAAAACTAGAAGCTCCAAAACCTTATGCTAGATGGTGGTCATGAAAGGGCACCTTCAAAACCTTCAGCGATTGTCCACCCTGAAAAAGGAGAGTTGGAGCCAGCCTTCTGTTTTACAGGGTTGTTACAGGACTTAGTCCCTAGTCCTTCCCAGGTGGCGCTAGTGGTAAAGAACCCTCCTGCCAATGCAGGAAACATAAGAGAGTTGGGTTCTGACCCCTGGGTTGGGAAGATTCCCCTGGAGGAGGAAATGGCAACCCATTCCAGTTTTCTTGCCTGGAGAGTTCCAGGGACAGAGGAGCCTAGCAGGCTACAGCGCATAGGGTCACACAGAATCAGACACAACTGAAGTGACTTAGCACGTGCACACACAGGACTTAGTCTTTTTCTGTTGAATCCTGGATTTCTTCAACGGCCCTACACAGGAAGTGGCAATTAAACCCTGCCCAGAGTTACTGAGATGAGTGGTTCTGCTCTGAGCCCCAGAACCATGAATCCCAGACCTCCAGAGCCAAAGGGCATTTAAGCAGCATGCAGTTCCAGCAATCATTTTACAAACATGGAAACTGCAGTCTGGGGAGGGGAAGCGATTTCTCACAAGGATTTCTGTAATGTGGTGCCTGCTGCTGGGAGCCCTTCCTGAGTGGTATACTGCCCTTCTGTTTGGAAACACTCCCATCCCTCTGACTGGGGATTTCTCTTGCCGCTCTCAGGCAGGACTGGGAGCTGACAGGGCAGTGCTGTGACAGGAGGAACTCATCAAAACCTCAGAACAGCCTGCAGCCAGATCAGGTGCTTTGTGGTGGGGCCCAGTCAGACCTCACTGGGGAAGGGAAGCAAAGACATGCGTGTGGTGGGTGATTTTTCTTTTCTAACTTTGATCAATACTGGGAAACCCAATGAAAGGGACACCCCGCCACTGCAGAGGGGAATTCAGGGCTTCAGCACCAAAGGAAGCCCCAAGTAAAACCCCGTCAGCCTGTGAACACAGAGAGAGCACGTTTCTCTTGCGGCTGGGGAAATGAGAGATGACCTTTCATTTCTCTAGTATGTTTACACTAGAGGAGAACAACTTGATGCTGAATGGGTACAGCCCAGGTGTGTGCTGAGGGTGGGGGCAGGGGGTGGGTGGAGGGAGGGGAGACGGGTCTGTGGTGAGGATGTGTGAGTGTCTGGAGTGGTGTGTCTGCATGTGTGTTGTGTGTGTGTGAATGCACATGTGTATGAATGCATGTTAATTTTATATTCATGGGAGGGATCTGATTGTGTGGGTGTGTAGATACGAGTACATGTGTGAGTGTGCAGGCATGTATGCTGTGCATGTATGTAAGTGTCTTATCACATCTAATAAAACACCATAGTTTGGGGGCTTGTAAATAGCAGAGATCAATTTCTCACAGTTCTGGATGCTGGAAGTCTGAGATCTGGCTGCCAGCATGGTTAGGTAAGGGCCCTCTTCTGGATTGCAGACTTCTCCTGCGTCCTCACATGGTGACATGGTGGAAGGGGCTAGACAGCTGTCTGGGGTCTTAGAGAGTGCTGATCCCATCCATGGGTGCTCCACCCTTATGATCTAATCAACTCACAGAGGCCCCACCTCCTGACACCATCACATTAGGTGTGAAATTCCAGCGTGTGAATCACCATTGCAGTGAGTGAGTGTAAAGGCGTGAATGTGTGGAAGATGGGTGTGTGGGGTGTATGTGGGTGTGAGTGTGGGTGAATATGTGTGGGTCTGTGAGTGTGGGGGTTGGTTGTGAATGTGAGCATCTACATGTGTGTCTATTTATGAATGTGAGTGTAAGTGTGTTGAGGGTGGAGGAGACCGCTGTTGTTCTGGTTCCTATGTAGTTCCTCATTTTCCCACACCTTGGTTTCTCCTAAAAGCTACATTTCCTCAAAAGTATTCTGTACTGTTTTTTGCCATAGTTTTTTTTTGTTTGTTTGTTTGTTTTTAATTTTTGGTCACACCACACGGCTTGTGAGATCTTAGCTCCTCGACCAGGGATTGAACCTGCAGTAAAAGCATGGAGTCCTAACCGCTGGACCACTAAGGAAGTCCCCACAGTTGCTTTTAAGAGAAAAAGTACTTTCTATGTTGAAGCCAAAAAATTGAGCCTAATCTATGAATAGAGCAAAAACACCTGGGTATTGTCAAAACAGTAAATGCGGTGGTAGAAAATGTGGCTGCGTCACCAACAGCCCCAGTGTTGGATGAGAGCCCTTCACAAGGGGTCACCAATTCTTTCCCTCACATTCTAACATCCCCTTCTGCACAGACTTTCACATCATTTCCTTTGCTTTGATCAGTTATTTCCATCTGTGATTCCAGTACACTTTTCCTTCAGTTAATTCAGCTTCCATCCTTTAAGAAGAAAGTCACTTTGAATATAAGCCTTTGACTGTGTGGATCACAATAAACTGTGGAAAATTATGAAAGAGATGGGAATACCAGACCACCTGACCTGCCTCTTGAGAAATTTGTATGCAGGTCAGGAAGCAACATTTAGAACTGGACATGGAACAACAGACTGGTTCCAAATAGGAAAAGGAGTCCGTCAAGGCTGTATGTTGTCACCCTGTTTATTTAACTTATATGCAGAGTACATCATGAGAAACGCTGGACTGGAAGAAACACAAGCTGGAATCAAGATTGCAGGGAGAAATATCAATAACCTCAGATATGCAGATGATACCACCCTTATGGCAGAAAGTGAAGAGGAACTCAAAAGCCTCTTGATGAAAGTGAAAGTGGAGAGTGAAAAAATTGGCTTAAAGCTCAACATTCAGAAAATGAAGATCAAGGCATCTGGTCCCATCACTTCATGGGAAATAGATGGGGAAACAGTGGAAACAGTGTCAGACTTTATTTTTCTGGGCTCCAAAATGACAGCAGATGGTGACTGCAGCCATGAAATTAAAAGACGCTTACTCCTTGGAAGGAAAGTTATGTCCAACCTAGATAGCATATTCAAAAGCAGAGACATTACTTTGCCAACAAAGGTCCATCTAGTCAAGACTATGGTTTTTCCTGTGGTCATGTATGGATGTGAGAGTTGGACTGTGAAGAAAGCTGAGCACCAAAGAATTGATGCTTTTGAACTGTGGTGTTGGAGAAGACTCTTGAGAGTCCCTTGGACTGCAAGGAGATCCAACCAGTCCATTCTGAAGGAGATCAGCCCTGGGATTTCTTTGGAAGGAATGATGCTAAAGCTGAAACTCCAGTTTCATTTGGCCACCTCATGTGAAGAGTTGACTCATTGGAAAAGACTCTGATGCTGGGAGGGATTGGGGGCAAGAGGAGAAGGAGACGACAGAGGATGAGATGGCTAGATGGCATCACTGACTCGATGGGCGTGAGTCTCAGTGAACTCCAGGATTTGGTATTGGACAGGGAGGCCTGGTGTGCTGCGATTCATGGGGTCGCAGAGTCGGACACAACTGAGCGACTGATCTGATCTGACATATGAAAAGATACGACAGTGGGTTAAAGCCATGTTACCCTTTCCAGTTTCCTCTGTCAGTTTTTTCAGAGTCCTCTCACTGTCTGAAGCATGGCTAATCATAAACTTTCTGAAGTTTAGGTTTAGACCATGGGTCTGGAAGAGAAATGTCTGTGTGCAGATGGAGCTGAATTCCCTTCTTCATTCGCTCACTCCCTCGTTTGTTCATCCACGCGAACAAGTACATTAAAGCCCCTCTTTAGGCCTAGAGCCCATGTTGTATGCAGGGACATGGACATGAACAAGCCAGGGGCAGGCTCCGTGTCCTTGAGCTCACGGTCCAGCAGAGGAGGACAGAAATGCAGAGGGGATGGTGAGGGTCTTCGGGTGTTAAGAAGGAGTTCAAGGTTCAGCTGAGGGGACTATGACCAGGGAGGAGATGGGTGAGGAGTCAGAGAGGACCTTTCAGAAGGTAATACTGGCAGTTTCAGCATCTCCCATTCTCTGTGCAGCTAACTTTGTGAACCATAGACCAAAGTGAAGCTCAGGCGATGAGTCACTGCGGTTAAAGGGACAGAGCGTCAGGAAGACACAAGGGACGGGAGGGTCTACACATGGAAATATAGGCCTACAATCAGAATCCATGTGAGCATCTGCTTGTAGTTTATGTGGTTGAAAGGATTTGGAGGTGTGGGTAAAATGAGTCAGCAGTCTAGTTGCTGAGGATTAAATAGGGTGAAGTTTTTGTTTGTTTAAACTGAGTTTTAAGGATAAAATCTTTTGGAATATTTAAAAGCTTTAGAAAATATCATGTATTTTCCCTTAAATTGTTTATATTGATTCTGTCCAGGTGTTATTACAGTTTTCTGACTTAAAAAAATATGAGAAGGTAATATTGGAGCTCCCCAGAAGAACAAATTAGTCAGGACAAGGGTGGGAGAACATTTGCTAGGAAGACCTCAGGGGGACATGGCTTTGGCATGTAAAGAATCACATTAGTGAAGTGCTATCCCATAGAAATATTGGGTTGGCAAAAAAGTTCTTTCAGCATAAGAGGGCACACAAACCTGAACAAACTTTTTGGCCAACCCAGTATAAAGCAAGCCACAGATGCAAGCCATATGTGTAATTTCAAACTTTCTCATAGCCACCTTTTAGGACATTAAAAAAAACAGGTGGAGTTAATTTTAATAATATGTATTACTTAACACAGGTTTATTGAGAATGTTATCATTTCAACATGTAATCAATTTAAAAATTACTAATGATCTATCTTGGGGCTTCTCTGATGGCTCAGTGGTAAAGAATCCACCTGCCAATGCAGGAGATCAGGTTTGATCCCCGGGTTGGGAAGATCCCTGGGAGAAGGACATGGCAACTCACTCCAGTATTTTTGCCTGGAGAATCCCAGGGACAGAGGAGCCTGGCGGGCTACAGTCCATAGGGTCGCAGAGTCAGATACGACTTAAGCGACTGAGCACGCACGCATGCACGTGTCTATTAAGTGCCAGTATGGCACAGAGGCCAAGAGCTCACCCTCCAGATGGCACCCCATCCTATGTCAGGATAGCTTCATTTCAAAGGCTACATGGCTCCCTCCTGTAGTGAGCAAGATTCCTAAGCCTTGACAAGCAGGAAAGGAGAGAGGGGGAAACGCTTGTTTCCAAAAGTGGGGAAAAGATTGAGCAGGGAAAAGATTCATTTGTTAAAAGAAGTAATTCATTTTGATAAATAGCTACCCTCAAACCATAGAAGACAAGGAGAAAGAGAAAAGAGCCAGCCCCATGCTAGTTAACATCACAGCTTCAGAAAGACAGTTGAGATCAGAAGCAGCTTGTTTAGTACATTCACTTGGTTTCTTTCTCCCTGTCTTTGTCTTGGGTGAATGAAAAGTGTTCCAGCCTGTATCACATTGCACTGAAGCCATGAATTCTTTGGCCTCCTCATATGAAAGGGATTCAATAAAAGTAGAAAGTATTATTTGTAACCTGGTTTATATTGATGGAGGACAAAGGTCTATTGTGAATCCCCAGGGAAGATTGGCTGCCAGGAGTCTTATGTAATTATAGGAGCTATACAACATCAGAATCAATATTTAAATACAAAAGCAGCAGATGGGAAGATTAGTTTTGTTGCGGTATTCAACTCTCTCTCCTTCCCTTTCCCAGCCCTGTCCCAACAGGCTGGCACAGAATTGCTGCAGATACTTTCAGACAGAACAGGTTGATTTCCCTTGCTTGCTGGTCACACATGCTATACCAGCTGCAATGCAGGGAATTTGGATTGGATAGCAGAATGTGGTCAGTGACAAAGAGTAAGTGGCAGAGAATTAACAGAACATAGAACACAGACGCAAGGGGAGTTAAAGCTTGCTCTTAAAAAGTTTCCATTATTTTGCTGTTTTCCAGCTATAAAACAAGATAGAAATCATTATGCCAGGGTAACTGCCAGAAGGTAAATCAGTTCAGAGTAACAGAACACCTGGGGAATGTCTACTGAGTGTCAGCATGACAGCAGTTTAAGCCTTCATCCTCCAGGTAGAGCAGCTGTGCTACCTGGGTTCAAGTTCCAGCTTTACCACTTGCTGGCTGTGTGTCCTTGAGCATGGTGCTCAACCTCTCTGTGCCTTATGAGCACAGTGTAGATAATAACAGCATATACTACATGAGATTGTTATGCAAACTAAAGAGAGAATTGTGAAAAGTGTTTGCAAGGTCATTGTTAGGAGGCAAACACTGTGTGTGACACTGAGGATGCAAAAATAAACTGACAGGCTAATGGGGAAAATAGATCCACAGATAGAAATTTCCAGTACAGTGATTTTTAAACCTTCCAGGTAAACACTGTCCTTACTTTGAACTAGGGTTGCTGAAGGCAGTCGTAAGTTGAAAAGTTGAGGTATTCAGGCTTAAACCCACAAATGGTATATATACTTTGTAATCAACTGTATGATATTGGTGAGTCTTCCACAGGGAGCTGTGGTATATGCCAGGTTAAGAATAATAGAAGATTCCTAGAAAAGCCATAAGGGTAAAGTGCCAGTCGTGATGATTTTTATGTTAGAGTGAGTAAACAGTACCCACCAAGTGTCTTCACATCTGTCATGCACCAAACACTGTTTTGAAACAGTCTGTTTCCCTTAGGTCACTGAATCCTCCAATACACCTGTGCTGCACAAAGAATTATCCTCATTTTACACGTGAGGAAACCGAGGCTCAGAGAGTTGAAACAGCTTGCCCAAGGTCACACAGCTGCTAAGTGGTGGAACAGAAAAGTCAAAGATCTGTCCTAATAACAAGAACCAAGTCAGCAGTGTTTCAGAACCCAAAAGGGAAAAAAAAAAAAAAAAAACCTCACAGATAAAGCTGTGATTAGTAAATGTTCAAACTCCCCAGCTTTCCAAGGGGTCTTGATTACAGGCTCTCTTCTCTGATACAGGCTAAACTCTAACAGTTTTTAAAAAGTTATTTTTTGCCTGAAGAGAAATTCAGAAGTAAAATAGTACTTTATTGTCAGTACAGTAGTTTTTAAGTCCTAAGAGGAAATGCTTTATCAATTCACAGAAACACCTTTCCTATAATACACTTCAAAACAGAAACGGGGCAGTGCATTCTGAAATGCATCAGACTTTGTGCTTTCTTGGATTGCATTCACCAAGTTATTTTTGATTCTGAAAGCCTTTTCAGGCAGCAGAATTATTATAACGGTTTATAAGGGAGCTCACTCCTTGCTTCTTGGACAAACCAAAGTCAGAAAGGCTAAGTTCACTAAGTTTAGGTCATTTCCCACAGGACAGAGCAGAAAGAAAACTAAAGGGAGAGAAGCAGTGGACACATTTTTCTTTTTAGTGTATTCTTACCAGTAGAAGAAGGTGACAACAGTAATATCACTGGCTGAAATCTGCTCTTAGCACTGTCCAAGAAGAAACAAGAAGTACCCTGTCTTTGTGATGTTCACAGGGACCCCTGGCTCAATAGGAGTAGCGCCTTCATCTCTCACATCCACCAGGGGGCGCACTAAAATCTCACATTACTATGGGGACAAGTTTATTTCTTAACCTCTCTTGAGCTTTAGCACTCTCATCAGAATGGGGACTGTCACATTTATTGTGACACTCATTGTAGAGCTCCTGATTCATGGTATGGCCCAATAGATGATAGATTCCCTCTTCTCACCCACCCAAATAAACACTAGAGGAAAAAATAAGTTTATCTGAAAAGACCCAGCTGGCTCCTCAGGCCAAGGTTCTTTTTGTTTCAGAACTTGTCCCCTTCTGACTCAGAGCCTGTTGGCTCTGGAGAAAGAATTCTAGATCTCCACCCTCCCCAAATTACCAACCTCATGCCCACTATTGATGTTCCACATCAGAGCATACCACAGCCACACAATTACAGAGGCTGCTTTGCAACTCTGGGCCAGAAGGGTGACTGAGGACCCAACTATGCAATATGGCGCCTGTACTCACCAACTGTCTCAGGCTTGCCAATAGAAGGAGTAGCGAGTCAGAGTGGAGGGGTCATGAGTCCAGAGGTCAGGAGCCCTTGATTCCACTCTCAGCTCCTCCATCTGTCTCTTGAGTGGCCTTAAGCAAATCATCTCGTGTCCCTGGGACTTAGTTTCCTCTGTTGATAAAATGAAACGCTGAATTAATTGTTCATCTGGAAAATCCCCTCCAGTTCTGTTCTTCTGGTATTCTATTCCAGCTATTATTAAAACTGGAATAATTATTCCATTATTTAATTCTGTTGTTATTCCATTCCCTCAGAGCCAGGTTAATCCACGGGTGATGGATTATGTACATGGTTTGCAAACTTAATGTTACCTAATTTTTTTAACTAACCTAATCACACTGTTTTCAGGTACTTCAGGAGACTGCCTGCCTGCTGGCTAAATACTTGTTTCCCCACTGACTCACTGAACTCATTGAATCTTTTATTCTATGGACCTTGCTAGACAAGTTAGGTCCATTTTCCTAACTGATTGATGTTAACCTTTATCCCCAAACTTGAGTTTGACATTTTATACAAGCACAAGTCAAGGGATACCATGTTCCTTTGTCTAACTTGTTGGCCCCATCTTCATTTTCTCACTGATATTTGCAGCTCAAAAATATGGGATCTGAAGAGAAAATGCAAGATAGGTCCAGGCCCTTCGCTGCCCTCCTTCACTCATCTTTCCAACCCACACCTCTGCTTACCAGATCACTGGGATCAGATAGATTTCCACAGCAGTCACTACGTAGGTTTGTTGGACCCAGGAGGACTTGACATTTCCCCCCTTCTGTTAGCATTCTACCATTGGATTGCATGAGATTACCAAGGTGTCTGTGAAGGACAATGAGGGGGCCATAATAGAGGCTGTTTCCCTATTTGCCTCCTGGGTCCCTGGCAAGAATGGGGAGCTTTGTGAGCGCCAACTCTTGGGAAGTACATTTGGGTGCTACCCTTTGGAGCTACCAGACAAGTAGGGAAGGATGGAGTGAGAGAGACCTGACCGAATGGTCTTCCCTACCCAGCTTTTACTTATTTATCTTTTTTTTTTCTTCTGTGGCCAAGGGCATGTTTATTAATAACAGTTCAGAACATCACAATGTCAAAAGCACTCACTTGTTTTAATCCACACAAGATCAGCTGTGATGGACACTTGCCCCACCAAAACTTTGTTGGTTCTTGCCAGGACACAGGATGCCTTATAGGGAAAAGCTGAACATGCACCCCCAAATACCCCCAGCCACATGGCATTCACCCATTGCATTGACCATGTTTTATGATCTAGTCTTGGCCCTTGTGGATCCAGAAAGGCACCTAGGACATGACCTGCATCATTCAAGCTCCCAGAGCCTGAAATATGAAAAAGCTGGATGTTCATGCATTAATTTATAGTGAGAATTGCAGCTGTTGGGCCAACCAGAAAGCCTGAGTCAGCAGATAGGAGCATTCTCTTGCAGCATGCTAATTATTTCAGAAGCCAAATTATAATCAGAAGGCCAGTTTTTTCACTTAAAGTGGAAGATACAAATTCTAAATGAAGCAGATAGTCATATTAACCCAGCCTCTCCTGACAGATAAAAGACATAGGATACCAAATTATTAAAAGATGGCTTAGGAGCAGGAAACCAGAAAAAGGGGCATTTGCCAACCCTAAGGTGTGTCTTTCAGCATCTTGAGGTGATGCCACACCCCATGGAAGGAAGAGCCTTGCCCAGAAAACTGTGATGCTTAAGTCTGGTGAGCAATGCCTTTCTCTCCCTACACTAGGCATGGACAGGCACTGCCGACATAGGCTTGGGCAGCTCTCCATTTCCAGTGATTCTGTTTCTCATGGTCCTTGTCCTAACAGGGTTACAATATAAAGAATTAGTTTTATGCTTACTTTCTGGGATTGTTCCGAAACAATTCTTTAAAAATTAACTTTTAAAAAATGTTAACTGATTTTTTTCTATAAGTGGTGGAGCTTGGTGGAGCGTAAAAGTGTGTGGTGGAAGAAATGAAAAGATGTAAATAAAAAGGTCACTCTAGTGTAGCCGCCTGCTGCAGGCAGTCATGAGGTCCTAGCATAGAGCATCCACTGACCTTGTCTGAGAGTACACAGTAAGTAAGTGTGTTTTGTTGCAGAATCTGAGTCTATCGGAAGCAAGAGGGAAAATCCTCCACTATCAAGTGACCTTGCAGAAGGTGGCAGGAGGGGAAATCACACTACAGAACATCACAGAACACACCTCCTGGACCTGGGTAATTCCCAGAACTGGGAACTGGGCTGTGGCTGTGTCTGCAGCTAACTCGAAAGGCAGTTCCCTGCCCACTCGCATTAATATAACGGATCTGTGTGGGGCAGGTAAGTACCAAGTTTTCTTTAATATTGTTTGTAGGAAACTGTCTTCCTAATCTCTTAGCTCATTCAGGCCCAGCTCAGGGCCTGGAATGAGTAGCACAGGAGTTTAGACTTTGAAATTAACAGGTTTCAGAGGCTGTCTGAAATTTCCTTTTAGCCAGTGAGTATCCAAATGAATTAACACCTCTGAGCTTCAATTTCCCCCTCTGTAAACTAGGGATTACATTACCCGAATTGCAGGTTATTGTGAGTTTAAATACACAGACTAATAAATACATAATAGGTGTTTGGGGTTTCCCTGGTGGCTCAGCTGGTAAAAAACCCCTTGCCAATGCAAGACACACAGGTTCGATCCCTGGGTCAAGAAGATCCCCTGGAGTAGGAAATGGAAACCATTTGCTTGGGAAGTCTCGGAGAGAGGAGACTGGTGGACTGGAGTCCATGGGGTCACAAAGAGTCGAAGATGACTGAGAGTGGGCACACACATATAAACAATAAATTAGTTAAGGAAATAGTCATTAAATTGAACACTAATATCTTGCTAATTTTTCCATGAGCAAGAGTAATATGTGTTGTCAAGTTCTAGAAAAAGCATACCTATGGTCAAAACATGTTTTAAAACCAATAGTATTAAAATGAAATTCTGACTGTAAGGAACTATAGTACAATATTGCTATACTATAGCTCTTTATTATTCAAATTTAGATATGTATCCAATTATCTACATTGAAAACCTCCCAACTAGCTAGACATATTTTATAGTCACATCCTCTGAAAGCTACCTTGTCAGGATTAAAGCTGATAATTAGTGAAGAAAATAGATACTAAAACTATTTTCAAGACCCGTATTATAAAAGTATTTTAGTCAAGATTGTCGGCCTAACTTTTTCAAAAAAATGCCTGATAGAATAAAACTCTATAATTAGATTCTTCCTTAAAATTCAGTGTAACAGTTTATCCACAGTGGGGTCTGAAAGTGAAAGTCACTCAGTCGTGTCCAACTCTTTGCAGTCCATGGAATTCTCCAGGCCAGAATACTGGAGTGGGTAGCTGTTCCCTTCTCGAGGGAATCTTCCCAACCTAGGGATCAAACCCAGGTCTCTCACATTGCAGACAGATTCTTTACCAGCTGAACCACCAGGGAAGCCCAAGTATACTAGAGTGGGCCGCCTATCCCTTCTCCAGCAAATCTTCCTGACCCGGGAATTGAACTGAGGTCTCCTGCATTGCATGCAGATTCTTTACCAGCTGAGCCACCAGGGAAGCGGAGCAATTATTATTTTGAACAAGCTTCTACCAAGAATTCTCATCTTATATATACTATTGAATCTTGGTTATAAGTCTTTTCAGTCATATATCTGTAAAGGTAGAGATAATATAGTAGATAAAAATACAAATAAATATTGATATAACCTTGGGTCAGCATATGAGTTAGGAATTGCTTTTAGGAGTAATAGTTGCTCTTTCTAGAGGCTTGACTATAGTGACTTACTTACTCTCTTATAGAAGAGAAGTTTGGAGGTAGACGGCCCAGGGCTGGTGTGACAGCTGTACACACGGGGACCCCAGCCTCCTTCCTTCTGTGCCCTCTGCCCCATAGTCCAGGGTGACTGCTGGAGCTCCAGCTGTCTCCTTCTAGGCAGCAGAAAAGAAGGGAGACGCCTCACCTCTCACTCTTGAGGAGTTTTGCCCCAAGTCACACAACAACACTTGCAGTATTGACCCTAACTGGTCACCTGGTCACACCCAACTACAAAGGAGACTTAGAAACACATTGTTCTCTTGCTAGAGAAGATGAGAAGAGGGTATTTGGTAGGTAACTGGTAATCTCTGCCTCATGTGGGGGAAGGCATGTAAGAAGAAACCTGAAGGAAAAGATGGATTACCTATGGGAAAAAAGCTTAAACTTTATGCATAGTAAAGTAAGAATTTTTTAAAAACACTGTAAATAAGGCTTTTAAATGCAAAGAGCAATTTAGGGAAAGTATATGATAGATTTTTGGCAAATACATATAACTTTTCAAATAAATAAGAGATAATGGGGTATGAACAGGAAACTCAAATATAAAATAAAAGGAATAGGGACTTCCTTCATGGTCCAGTGGCTAAGACTCCACTCTTCCAATGCAAGGGGCCAGGGTTTGATCCCTAGTCAGGGAACTTGATCCCACATGCTGCAACTAGAAGATCCTGCATGCTGCGGCTAAGACCTGGGCAGAGAAATAAATAAATAAATAAACACTTACAAATAAATAAATAAATAAATAAAAGGAACAATACAGATATAAAAACATGTTCAGCCTAACTAGCAATCAATGAGATGCAAGTTTTGAAAGAAAAAAAAACCTTAGCAATCAAATCAAAATAAAAAAGAGTAAGTAGCATCAGCATAACCTATACTGGTGAAAGTGTGGGGAAAAGCCACTCTTGTGTGAACTCATACACTTTCTTTACAGTTGAGCCACTAGGGAAGCTCATGAATTGGTACAACTTTCTGAAGAGAAATGTGTCAACTTGTAACATAAAAAACTTCAAATATGAATATATCTTTTGACCAGGAAACTATGCCATTAAAAATACATCCTCAGCAAATAATAAGGCATGAGCTTAAAAAAAAAATGTAAGCTTTTTTGTTGAATGGTTTTAAAATGTTTTTTTTTGTTGAAATGGTTTTGAAATAATGAAACACTACAAACAGCCTAAAATTTTATAATAGAGGGTGGATTGGTTAAATATATCATAACCTTCACCCACCTTAATCCCACTCCAGCATAAAAGTGATATTGTAGCTGTGTTTTTATTGGTGTGGAAAGATGCACATGATGAGTGAAAAAGTAGGCTTTCAAAAGAATACATGGTATAATGCAATTTAAAATATGAATTTACACAAATAGACATTTTAGCACAGTAAAGAAGTCTAGAAGAATGTACATGGGAATATCAATAGAAGTCATATCTACATTGTGGTATTACAGGTGATTTTTATACTCAAATTTGCTTCTTCATTGAATAAATACTGTACATGTAATTTTTTAAAGGGATCCTGTAGGGGAAAATTGAGATCTTACCACTGTTTAATATCCTGCTCTTGTTAAAAAGTAGTATGTCAAAATACCTTACTTCTTTAAACCTCACTGCAGATGGGTCTTGAGGATATAAGCATCTTGAATTTTCTGGGCCCATTCTAGTTTCTTTACTTAGATTTGAAAACAGCTTCTCAAAATGACGCATTCATTAGGCCTCTGCATTATTGATTCAACAAAAATTTATTGAGATTACTATATAAGGTAACTGGAGTTCAGCAATAGGTAAAAAGTACAGTTACATTTTGTCCAGTGGGAGAGGCAATCATATAAAAAAAGCAAACTGCAGTACAGGATATATGTGAGACAAGAGATATGCACAGGGCACTCTAGGAACAGAGAAAAGTAGAAGCGTGGGCATGGAGGGGAGGCTTCGTGTGAACAGAGATTAGAGAGACAAGTTGGTGTTAGCCAGGCAAAGCAGTGCAGGTATGCAGGCGAGAGGGATGGAATGGGGAGGGAGGAGGGAGGAGGGTTCAGGATGGGGAACACATGTATACCTGTGGCGGATTCATTTTGATATTTGGCAAAACTAATACAATTATGTAAAGTTTAAAAATAAAATAAAATAAAAAAAAAATAAAGTAAGATCTGAGCAGGCATAGAAGTTGAAAAGAACCAGGGTGGGAAAGAGTTGACGAGGAAGGGGAAAGGGGATCATTAAGGGAATGAAGTTCCTGAGGAGCTGAAGGATGATGGATCCAGAAGCCAAAAAGACATAAGAGGCACAATTACCCCTCTCAGAATGGAGGAGTGTCATTAAGGATGAGGCTCAAAATAGAGAAATGTGGAGGGGTGGTAAAGTAAGACATTGAAACAGTTCTCTAGACCTGGGCTGTAGCTAAAAAGGTCCTGGTCCTAGACATCTTAAGAGCCCACTGCCTCTCTTAAGGCCACACCTGAGCCATCCAATAGAAGTAGTCAAGCCTCCTAGGGAAACCTGGAGGACAGATTTGCAAATCTCCCATCGGGGAGCTCTCGTGTTCCAAATTCTGCATGATCTGTAGGAATAGTGTACCATGTACTTTTGCTGCTTCTCTTTCAGTATAGTTCACACAACTCACAGAAATAGCTTTCTTCCCAGAAAGAGAAAAATAGTGCCCCAAGCGGCAGAATTATATCGATTTTGAGAAAGCGGGGACAACTTGTTTGTAAAAGGCATATGCCACAGCATTGAATATCAAGAAGTATGAGAATGATTTTGTTGGTTTATGATGAAAACTGAATGTGTGCTAAACAGACTGGTCAAGAAATAAAACACATTTAATATTTCAGACCTGTCCCTGTGCTCAGGAATTTTGGAAATTATGGCCAGAGTCAGAAGCTAGCACAACCATAGAGGCCCACACAGATGTCAGAGACTGAGGCCCCAGGAGGTGAAGTAACTTAGCCAAGATCGTACATCCAATTAGTGGCAAAGCTGGACTGAAAAACCAGGCCACCTGTCAGCAGGGTAATTTTTCCAAATACCTTATGAACTTCATAACTCTATTCCAATGCTCTTAATGAAAATGTAGAGGGAATTTGAATGATAAAGGCTGAAGAATAATTTTGAAAGATGTCACAGAAATGAGTTGTTAGCCAAGTTCTAAAAGAGAGGGCATGCCCTGGCAAACACGGTGGGGAGAAAATTCAGACTGGTTCCTGGCAAGTGTGGTGACTCAGAGACTGGGCAATGCCAAGTTGATTTACTTAGCTAATTGCAACGAGACCAGTGGTTAGAAAAGTTGATTGACTGTGTTAGCCCATCACCTGGCAAAGAGTCTTTCAAACCCTACGTGCTCAATACATATTTACTGAATGAATACGTTTTATTCTCCAAAACAAAAACAAATTTGTGGCATAGCCAGAAAATAAGATACCAAGGCAAATGAAGACAAAGAACCAGGGCTGGGGAATTCCAGTTCCTGGCAAGGTAGCTAACACAGAGGTACCAAACCCACCCAAAGATGCCACAGGAGAGACAGGACAGGATGACTGAGAACCTGTGAATGGGGAATAGTGAGGAATGGAGAGGACTGAGGTGGCACTGGCTTGTTGCACTCCTTTTTCTTCCCCTTGTTGCCTTGGTATTTTTACTATGGTATTTTACTTGGTATTTTTACTATGGGGCAGGAAAGTCTGGAGGGCAGGGCAGAATGACTATGAGGAAGCCCTGGAACCTAACAAAGAGTGCCTGAGATATTCTCCTGCCCCCCAACCCCATGGCCTGGCAGTTATAGAAGAGAATGACAGCCCCACTCCCCCATGAAGAGCAGTGTCAGCCACAGAGGCATGGGCAGGTTCTGGAGCTGCCAAGTACACCTCCCAAGAGCCAAGCAGAGCTCAGGGTGCATCACTATAGGCTCTCTGGCTCTCCACTCTGAAAAGCTCCTTCTCCTCACCTAAGCTTACCTGGAGGAGCACAAGCTCTGGCTAAGGTTTCACGACTCCCCCCATAGAAAAATGAAGGTCAAGGCCGCTGATCAATCCAAGGAAATAAAACATGACCCCAAAGGAGAAAATTAGGAGAAATCTGAGGGGCACAGTTCTGGGAAGGAAAGGCACCAAGTGGGACTACTTGTGTGGTAGGACACATAATCAGCACAACAGAAAGAGCAAGAGTTTAGAATAAGGGCTTCCCTGGTGGTCTAGTGGATAAGAATCCTCCTCCCAATGCAGGGGCCATGGGTTCAATCCCTGGTCCAGGAAGATTCCACATGCTGTGGAGCAACTAAAGCCCATGCGCCACAACCACTGAGCCCATGTGCTGTAACTATTAAAGCCCGTGTGCCTAGAGACCCTGCTTTGCAACAGGATAGAAGCCTTTCACTGCTACTAAGAGTGGCCCCCTGCTCACTGCTACTAGAGAAAGCATGCTCACTGCAATGAAGACCCAGTGCAACCAGAAACAATTGAATAAATAAGAGTTTAGAGTAAGCATAAGAAGTATCCTTAGAAAGATAAGAGAGGATCCTGGGAACATGAATCAGAAACAGGTGGTTGTGGAATAGCCCTAAACAGAGATTCAATATGAAAAGTTCAGTTGTTGAACTAAAGAACTCACCCAATGGGTTGGATAGCAGAAAGGACTTACCTGAAGAGTGAATGAGTGAGAGGAAGATTGGGTGAGAAACTTAAAAGTCATCAAAAGGGGAAAAGAGTTTGAAAAATAAAAAGACTTAAGACATTGAAAGAATAAGTGATGATAATTGCATAAAAGAAATTAAGAGAAAGAAATTAAATTAAAAGAAATTAAGAGAAAACGTGAATCAAAGGGGAACATATTTGAACATATTTATCAAGAATCTTACAGAATGTACTCCTCTGGTGCAGGATGTCGATAATGAGGAAGTGATGCGTGTATGGGGTCGAGGGTGTGTGGAAAATGCCTGTATGTCTCACTCAATTTTGCTGTGAACTTAAAACTGCTTTAAAAAATAAAGTCTATTTTAAGAAGAAAGGAGAAAAGATAATGAGTGCAGAATGATCAAGCAGGGTTGCCCCCAAGAATACAAAGATGGGTCAATATCAGAAAAGTGTATCAATGTAATTCATTACTTTAATACTGAAGGAGAAAAGGGGGTATGTTCTTAACAGATATAGAAATGTATTTAGTAAAACAAAATTTTTAGTAAATAAATAGTATTTTATAAAAATAAAATCTGTTTGAAAGCTATAAAAAAAGGAAAACTTTTTAGCTTTTTAAAGACTTTCTACCAAAAACATGCAGCAAGCATCATCTTAATAAAGATATGTGGGAACATTCTTTTTTAAAATTAGCAAAAAGATTTAAAAAAAAGGAAATGAGATTTAGTTCAAAAATTGGGAAGAAGAGATTTTAAGTGTACAACTAATAAGATTGTTACATGGAAAATTTAACAAGGGCCATAGACAAACTATGAGAACTAATTAGAGAGTTTAGAAGGTCGGCTAGAATAAGAATAACACACACAAATTCATAGTGGAAAAGAAGTAGAAAATAAGATGCCATTTTAATAGCAAACTAATAGTATAACATGTCTAGGAATTAACCTTAAAAAGCACATTAAAACTTTAAGGAGGAATTTTTGAAACTCCATTAAAAGATATAAAAAGAGGCCCAAACAACTTCAAAGAAACATCATATTTATAAATGGGACAACCTAACATTGTAACAATATCAGTTCTCCCTGAACTGAGCTGTAAATTTAATATAATTCCAATAAAAATACCAGCTGAAATTTTTGAGGACTCTCATAAACTGATTATAAGAGCTATATGGAAGAATAAAGTTTCATGAATACCCAAGATGACTTTGAAAAAAAGAAGAGCAAAATGAGGAGGGACTTTAACTACCAAATAGTCAGGTGTCACAGAGCCTTGTAATGTGACCAGCGTGTTCTGGTGAAGAAGCTGATCCACACACAAACCCATGAATATGTGGAGCTTAGTGTGTGACCGGGGTGGTACCACATTCGGAAAAATTGACCTGTTGTGTGGAAAAAATAATAAAGCTTATTTCCTTGAAACACACACACACACACACACACACACACACACCCTTGAGCTAGATTTGGATTAAAAACCTAAATATGAAAGGTATTTAAAAAATAAAACCAAAAGCAAATGGGAGGAAATGTAGTTGAGTATCTTTGTGACCCCAGAATGGAAGGATTTTATAAACAAGACTCAAAATACACATACTGTGGTGAATTTATCCACATCAAAGTAAGTATTTATGTTCAACAAACACATCATAAAATTAAGAGACTTGAAAGACTAGAGTGAGATATTTTTAGTGTTGAAAACTAACATGTGATTAATATCTAGAATATAAAAGTTATTTCTGCAAATCAGGAAGAAGACAGGAAATACAACAGAAAAAAAAATGAGTGAGGTATGAAAAGGGGAAAGTCAGACAGCTAGTAATATGTGAAGAGCTCAGCCTTGTAAGAAATCAGAAAACGAAAATAAAACCACAATTAAATACCTCCTTGCATATGCCAGCTTGGGAAAATGAGAAAGAAAATACCAAATGTTGGTGGGGAAATGAGAACTCTCATGCTTTTCTTGTTGGAGGGTCAACTGATTTACTGTTTTAGAGATCAGTCTTACCATATTTAGGGAAATGGGTGAATTTAGTTTATAATTGAGAAATTGTGTGCATTTATATGTAGAAAGAGTATATTTTTAAAAAACTGAAGTATAGTTGCTCTACAATGTTGTGTTAGTTTCTATACAGCAAAGTGAATCAGTTATGTAATACATATACATATATCCACTCCACACTGGTTCACATTTGGGAGAAGAGCACGTCATGACAGTATATTGTCACCCTGCTTATTTAACTTATAAGCAGAGTACATCATGCAAAATGCTGAGTTGAATGAATCACAAGTTGGAATCAAGTTTGCCGGGAAAAAATCCAACAGTCTCAGGTATGCAGATGACACTACCCTAATGACAGAAGCGAAGAGGAACTAAAGAGCCTATTGATGAAAGTGAAAGAGGAGAGTGGAAAAGCTGCTTAAAATTCAACATTCAAAAAACTAAGATCATGGCATCTGGTCCCATCACTTCATAGCAAATAGATGGGGAAAAAGTGGAAACAGTGGCAGATTTTATTTTCTTAGGCTCCAAAATCACTGTGGACAGTTACTGCAGTCATGAAATTAAAAGACGCTTGCTCCTTGAAAGAAAAGCTATGACAAACCTAGACAGTATATTAAAAGGTGGAAACATCACTTTACCGGCAAAGGTCCTAATTGTCAAAGCTACGGTTTTTCTAATAGTCATGATTGGATGTGAGAGTTGGACCGTAAAGAAGGCCGAGTGCCGAAGAATTGATGCTTTTAAATTGTGCTGGAGAAGACTCTTGAGAATCCCTTGGACAACAGGGAGGTCAAACCAGTCAGTCCTAAAGAAATCAACCCTGAATATTCATTGGAAGGACTGATGCTGAAGCTCCAATTCTTTGACCATCTGATTCCAAGAGTCTGATGCTGGTAAAGATGGAGGACAAGAGGAGAAGAGGGCAACAGAGGATGGGATGGTTGTGTGGCATCACTGGCTCAATGGACATGAGTTTGAGCAAACTCTGGGAGATAGTGAAGGACCGGGAAGCCGGGCATACTGCAGTCCATGGGGTCACAAAGAGTCAGGCACGACTTAGCGATTGAGCAATACTCTTCTGTTAGATTTCCTTCTCATTTAGGTCATCACAGAACATTGATATAGTTCCCTGTGCTATACAATTGGTTCTTATTAGTCATCTATTTTATATATAGTAGTGTGTATATGTCAATTCCAATCTACCAATTCATCCCATCCCTTCTCCTTAGTGACCACAAATTTGTTTTCTAATCTATGACTCTGTTTCTGATTTGCAAATAAGTTCATGTGAACCATTTTTCTGGATTTCACATATTAGTGATATTATATGATATTTTTCTATTTTTGACTTACTTCATTCTGTATGACAATCTCTAGGTCCATCCATGTCACTGCAAATGGCATTATTTTGTTCCTTTTTATGGCTGAGTAATATTCCATTGTATATTTGTACCACATCTTCTTTATCCATTCCTCTGTCAGTGGACATTGAGGTTGCTTCCATGTCCTGGCTATTGTAAAGAGTACTGCAATGAATATCAGAGTATATGCATCCTTTCAAATTTTGGTTTTCTCCAGATCTTTGCCCAGGAGTGGGATTGCTGGGTCATGTGGTAGCTCTATTTTTAGTTTTTTAAGGAACCTCTGTACTGTTCTCCATAGTGGCTATACCAATTTACATTCTTACCAACAGTGTAAGAGAATGAGAGAGACACTCTTACACAGGCACACACAAGGACATGCAAGAGAAGGTTCATTGCATCCTTGTTTGTGTTGACAAAGAGTTGGAAGAAAGCTTGTCACTTGGAGACTACACAAAGAACGTGTTGAGGCAGTAATCTGAAGGAATGAGCTTGATTTTCATATAGCAGAAGAATAGGTGTATCCTAGAAACATATTGTTGAGTGGGAAAATAAAAGTTAGGAAAAGCACTAGATTTACTCCAAATGTGTTTCATGAAAATACAACACACAAACTGAAAGCAACACTAATTCTCAAGGACACATATATATGTAAATAAACATATAGAAGGTAGATTAGAAAGATACATATTATAGATCACTAGAGCAGGTACCTTTGGGGACACAGAAGTGGAAAGTGAAATGGAAGATGAAGGGGAAATAATTCCATAAATAACACTACACAGGGTCCTGGCACCGATGCCTGTTCTCCAAGAACTGAGAAGCTGGATGAACAAAATCTGTGAACCTGAGTCCTTTAAAAGACGTCGGTTATTGCTACAGCTTTGCTGGGTTGGGTAGTTGTTTTTTATATCTGTTTCCACTGTGATTTTGTTTTTTTTCCCCCCCACCTTTCCCCATAAAGAGTTGCTGGCTCCTCAACAGGTCTTTGCAAAGTCAGAGGGCATGGACAAGCTCATGGTGACGTGGACACCTCCAGAGAAAGCTACCACTGCTGTGCAGGAATACGTGGTGGAGTGGAGGGAGCTCCACCCGGGGGCTGGTATGCAGCCCCCTCTTGGCTGGTTGTGGAGTCCCCCCTACAGACTGTCTGCTCTGATTTCAGGTACTTAATATTCACCTTCCTTCTCAAGGGTTACTAAGTTCACGTTTTTCAAGGAAACTTCAGGCAGGAACCCAAAGCCATGCTCTCAGTTACAGCTGCATGAGAAGAGGGGCAGTGATGACCTAGAGCCCATCAGGGTGCACCGCTGCAGCCATAGAAGACCCACTGATTGACTAAAACCTCTAGGATTTATGGAAAACTCATGTGCTGGGACAGTGCCATATATGATGAGTAAATAATGAACCCAACAGGCATGGCTGAGAGCTAAGTAGTAGCCAGTCAGTGTGATGGACACCTTACATTTGGGAGTTCATTTAATTGTGAGAAAAATCATGTAGCAAGAGTTATTTCCCCCATTATTACAAATGAGGAAAGCAGGAGATCTTTCATTTCCAATTCTGCTACTTAATATTTGTGTGATAATAAACCCAGAATTATCTATATGACAGTTGGTTTCTCTCATCCTCAAATTCCAAATCTGTCAGTGGTTACATATATCAAGTGATAGAAAGCATCTGAAAATGCATTCAAACAATTGGACAGAAGTTAATCAGTGTTTTTTTTTTAATTTCATTTTATCCTTGGAGTACATCTTAAATTTCTGTATCATACAATATGAATTTAAACTGAAAAGAAATTTCATAAATAATCATTTAATCCTGTGCATAGGCAACATTGTTGTTATTGTTGTTTAGTCGCTAAGTTGTTTCTGACACTTTGCAACCCCATGGACTGTAGCCCACCAGGGTCCTCTGTCTATGGAATTTCTCAGGCAGGAATACTAGAGTCGGTTGCCATTTCCTTCTCCAGAGGATCTTCCCAGACCCAGGGATCAAACCTACGTCTCCTGCATTGGCAGGTGAATTCTTTACCACTGAGCCACTTGGGGAGCCTATAAGCAACATTGGACAATTGGAAAACAAGGTGGCCAAAGGCTTGTTTAACCATTTTGATAAATGATTGCAGTGGTGTGTGTCTTCCTCTTATCAGAGTCTGATGCTTACCCTTCTGCCGTCATGGAAGCAGTCCCTAAATGGGGCTTGTTATTTCTAACCAGTGAAAAGAATCCTTAACCTCTTCTGTCAGAGAGAGCTAGTCCTAATCTCACCGGAGGTGGCTGACATATTTGCCCAACAAACATTAAAGGGCAACATCTCAAGTTCTTTATTTTTTTCAAGTTCTTAATTACAAACTCTGAAGTCTTACTCTGTGAGCCACTGTCAGCTTCTACTATTGTTTTGTGTTTGAAATACTCAGAGGCCTCCCTTACTTACCAATGAATGTTACCAAAGACCAATTAGTGGAAATTTCTTATTTTAATTTTCCCGAAGAGAAATGGTATTATTTGCATGCTAGAGTTAAGCTAGTTAGATGGTCACTTGCTTGAAAATCTTCCAGGATGAATTCCAATGAACAAGGCACGTGTGTCTGTGTGTGTCTGTGTGTCTGTGTGTGTGTGCACGCATGCACATTTGCTGACACATTCAGAAGCCAAAGCTACAGTATTTTCCGCCTTCTATTTTTCTCCTACTAATTGTTGTTCTATAATAAAGCAAAATCATCATAAGATTATTAATGCAAATCTAGGTCATCAGATCACCCCAAATTAATTTTTTAATTTATTTTATTGGCATATAGTTGCTTCACAATGTTGTGTTAGTTTCTACTAATAGCAAAGTGAATCAGCTATACATATATTTCTATATTTCAGGAAACTTGAATGAACTCCTTGGCCAGCCCAATATATATCCCTTCTTTTTTTGATTTCCTTCCCATTTAGGTTACCACAGAGCACTGAGAAGTATTCCCTTAAAATGTTGATAAATGTGTTTTCTGTATGGCAATGGATGTGTTAATTTAATGTGTTAAAAATGTCAGTGTGATTTTTAAAGTATAAGTTCAGCATAGTGATGAAAAGTTCTGCAGCCAGATTATCTGGATTTGAGTCCTGGATCTGTCACTTATCAAAGTGTATGATCCAGGGCAAATTAACTTTTCTGTGCCTCAGTTTCCTTATCTGGAAAATGGGGGTAATATTGCCTACCTAACTGGGTTATTGTGAAGACTAATTGAAGGAGAAAACATTTTTAACAATACCTAACACATTTTAGGGAGAAGGCAATGGCACCCCACTCCAGTACTGTTGCCCAGAAAATCCCATGTATGGAGGAGCCTGGTAGGCTGCAGTCCATAGGGTCGCTAAGAGTCGGACACGACTGAGCGACTTCACTTTCACTTTCCACTTTCATGCATTGGAGAAGGAAATGGCAACCCACTCCAGTGTTCTTGCCTGGAGAACCCCAGGAACGGAGAAGCCTGGTAGGCTGCAGTCCATGGGGTCCCACAGTCGGACACGACTGAAGCGACTTGGCAGCAGCAACACATTTTAAGTGCTCGATAATCTAGCTATCAGTATTATTATTATATGTGATGGAGCTAAGATTTTATAGGTTTTGAAGCTCTAAATCCCATAATATTTTCATTACACCATGACAACCATTGTGCCTGTCCAGGAGGATATACACATCCTGCTTAAGGAGACAAGATTTTCACAGATGAAAAAAACAGAGCATGGTGCATGATACATGACCCAGTCCTTAACTGTGTGCCTCTTTTAGAGTCTGGCTACTCAGACTTCTAGTGGGTTGTGTTCAGTTTTAATCACTGTACTTAAAGAGAATGCTGCCTGGATAACCCTGTGAGCATCAGAGGAAGGTGAGCAAGCCTTTAGGGTCTAGAACTTTTAATGGGGAAACCATTTAGTGTGTAGGAGAGTATTCTAGATTGGAGTGGGAGGTGGTTGATGACTCTTGCTGGCTTCAATATGTATGTAAGAAACAGTATGTGTCCTTTGTTGTTCTGGAGAGCAGAATGAAGGCCCTCTGCATAAAAATTGTAAGAAGACAGATGTCAGCTCAATTTTGAGAAAGTACTTCCCTTACAGTTGATGGTCTCTAATAGGACAGTTGCTGCCCCTCAAGGCAGTGCATTCTCTGTCCCTAGAGTTGCTGAAGTGGAATCAGTGTTTCTTTAAGGGTGTGTGTGTGTGTGTGTGTGTGTGTGTGTGTGTGTGCTCAGTCATGTCTGACTCTGTGACGCTATGGACTGTAGCCCACCAGGCTCCTCTGTCCACGGGATTTCCCCCTTCACACTGCAAGAATATTGCAGTGTGTTGCCGTTTCCTCCTCCAGGGGATCTTCCCGACCCAGGGATCCAACCTGCGTCTCCTGAATCTCCTGCCCTGGCAGGCGTATTCTTTACCACTGAGCTAACTGGGAAACCTTTTATGACTGTTATGTCCATCAAATCAGACGAAACAGTAGATACTGAACTCTAAACTGCTATATAATTATAAACACTTATTATATTAGGATTTACCCCTTTGGGATAGTTTGAACTATACAGTCCCTACAGATCTTTCTTTTTAGAAATTCTATTAATTCTATACACAGTGCCTAAAATAAATGACAAGAGAGAATTTTTTCCATACTTAGGAAACTAAAATGTTCTTAAGCACTTCAGACATATTCATTTGAATAAAAGCAATCATACTGGATGAGATTAACTATTAATTCAAGTCATTCTCCTACCTGAAAACACTTGATTAACTATGAGTTTGTTTTGACGTAACAGTCGCTAAGAGTCGAACACGACTGAGCGACTTCACTTTCACTTCACTTCTAGAAATAAACACTTAAAACTTACTTAATTCATACCTACCATGAATTCAAAGTTACCCTCTCCAATCAGTAAGATAACGCAATGCCATAAGATCCTTACCAGTTTTTTCCCAGCATCTAGCTGGGGCAGAGTTGGGTGCTTTGGAAGGGGCTACAGTGAAGTTCAACTCCTGGATTATAAGTTGGTGGGGTCTAGGCTAGAGACTGTCAGTCCTGTCTTGTCTAGGTGAAAACAGGTCTGACCTTATTATATAACCACTCCTTTTGGATA
The DNA here is from genome assembly GCF_019923935.1 of Bubalus bubalis. Lineage (NCBI taxonomy): Eukaryota > Metazoa > Chordata > Mammalia > Artiodactyla > Bovidae > Bubalus > Bubalus bubalis. Next base: position 77,629,758 of record NC_059162.1, on the reverse strand, counting down.
ACGTAGACATCATGGTGTCTAGAAAACCTTCCCTCATGCCTAGCTATTGGGGCTCATCTTCTGTATGCTCCCATCATACTTCCTCTATGATTGCCTCTCATTGCTGATCATTTAGTGTTTGCCTTCTCCCAGACTTAACAGGTGAAATTAGCTTTCCACAGAAAAACCACTTGAGAGACAGTTTATGAATAGGGAGACAGAGCCTTTGCCCAGGAGTGCTAGGTGTATGTGCATGCATGGGAGTCTTCAGAAATAAGCCTGGAACTCAGGGCCAGACTCTAAAAAGAAATGAAAATGTTAAGAGTATGGGCTTCATCCAGCAGCAGCAAAGGCTAAGGACTTTCTGAGGTGGGGAGCAGACAGTGGTTAGGGTGTGTTCGTGCCGGAGACCCAAGAGAGGCAGGTTCCATCCCTGAGTTGGGAAGATCCCCTGGAGTAGGCAATGGCAACCCACTCCAACATTCTTGACTGGAAAATTCCATGGACAGAGGAGCCTCCAGTCTACAGTCCATGGGGTTGCAGAGTCAGACATGACTGACTGAGCACACATATACACACAAGTAAGAATTAGCCAGGAAAACAGGAGGAGTTCTTAAGGTCAGAACTGGGGAACAAGCTTGCTCGGGCTCTACTCTTCATAAAAAAGAAAGTGTCAGCTAAGTTATGGAGCCACATTTTCTTCCCTCCTCCACGTGTTAGTCGCTCAGTTGTGTTGGACTCTTTGTGACACGCTGGACTATAGCCCACCAGGCTGCTCTCTGTCCATGGGATTCTCTAGGCAAGAATACTGGAATGGATTGCCATGACCACCTCCACGGGATCTTCCCAACCTAGGATTGAACCCCAGTCTCCTGCATTGCAGGTAGACTCTTTACCATCTGAGCCCCAAGCGAAGCCTGCCCTCCTCCACTAGGGGCAGGTTATTCACAAGAAGCCCAAAGTTTCTGATGCCGCAGTTCCCAAGGCCTCTGCCCTGAACTCACACCTTGCATGGCAAAATGCAATGAAACCGTTTGCCTAATGTGCTCATCTGGAACTCCCACCTGGCACTGTGGTTGATAGGTCCCTTCCAGAACTAGCAACAGAGCTGCCAGGCACCAGCCCCTCCCAAATGAAGCAATTCCATATTCCATGTTGCCCTGTGGATTTCTGGGTCTGGATGCCACCCACAAAGCACTTTAGATGACAGGACTAAGCTGATTGCAGCCTTGTTCTACTTCACTTGGCTCATGAATATGATTTGGAACTTGCCCAGGGAATGAGTTTTTAATCTCCTCATGGACAGTAGTAGTTGCACATTTGGGCTTTATGTACTGCCTACTTGCTGGAATATTTAAGGGATAATGGATTTTTATAGAAAACACACGATGTAGTAAATTATTCTGTGATATAAAATTCCTCTTCCCAAAAAGAAAATGTGAAACCCTAATCAATTGTCAGTGTAGGGGACCCAACCTACCTATGGCAGGGCATTTAACAATGTGGGAAAGAGTCCTTCCTCTGCCCATGTGAGACTACAGTTAGTTACCTAACAGAAGTAATCTTTTTCCTTTAAATTTCCATTGGGAGTTTAAAGATAAGTCACAGGCAGTATCTATGACAGGGGCCTTTTCTTGACAGGAAATTGACATTTGAGATTCATGGAAATAAGGAGTTTGGGCAGGGGAGAGTGCCAATAAACCTTATGGCTGACAGAACTGCAAAGTGTAGCACTTTAAAAGATAGGAAGGAGTATTAGCATCCCCAGGTATCTTCCCAGTCTTCCAAGCTGTGAAGCAACTGAGATCTGAGTGGAACATGGCGGGGGGACTGGGGGCTGGTAGGGCGGGGCAAAGGGGTAGATTACACTGAGCGGCACCCTGATTAGTCACACCAGAATGTGTCACCTACGCTGCCCTGTCAGATCATGATAAGTATCTGGGGAATCAGAAGAGCCATTCAAGTGCTATGCCTACAAAACATCACCCTTACTTTGCTGTAAACAGCAAATAATTTATTTGTAGAAGTCGAAGGTTTTCCTTAAAAGTGAGTTTTGTTTCAGAAGCTGTCTGTGTGGTTTTGTTTAAACCCTTGTTTGAACTGGAATAGCCTCTGTCTTTATGTCTTGCAGAAAACATAAAACCCTACATCTGTTATGAAATCCGCGTGCACGCACTTGCAGGGGACCAGGGAGGGTGCAACTCCACCCGGGGTAACTCCCAGCACAAAGGTGAGTCTTGGGATCTTTCGTCCAATTGTGCTCTAGTTTAATGGTTTGGATTTGGAGGGTGACAAAAGCCTCCTATGTTCTACTTCACAGCACCACTGAGTGGCCCCCACATTAATGCCATCTCAGAGGAAAAGGGGAGCGTTTTAATTTCATGGGATGAAATTCCAGCCCGGGAGCAAATGGGCTGCATCCTCCACTACAGGATATATTGGAAGGAACGGGACTCCAACTCCCAGCCTCAGCTTTGTGGTATGTGTGATAGACAAAGGCAACAGGGCCTTTCTTGTTTAGGTGTTGGAGAAACACAAGCGTGTGCAAGTGCCTGCACTGTACCTAGGACTTAGTAGGTGCTCAATAAATATTTGTAAAGTTAATTGAATGAAGAAAAGTAAAAGACATCTAAACACACACACACTCACAAAGTTACTGAATATGTGTTACATGCCAAGCAATGGAAGAAGTGAAGTTAATGAATGAGGCTCTCAAGGAGCTCACTTACATGGGGACAGCATTTCAAAAAGCAATAAAGGCACTTGGATATCATTATATAGACCCTTGAGGTTTGCGGGGAATGCGTTTGGAAAACCTTTGAATCCCCACACTCGCAAATACCATCATAGCATGTTATTTTCTCCTTAAATGGATAAAATACAATTTAAGTAACTCCTTATGACCCATCATTATGCAATAATACTAAAGCAATTAAACTCTGGCTAGAGCATTATCTCAAGTGATTTCATCACTCATTCACTGAGCAGCTCCAAATCACTTGCCAGATTTAATGTTTTAATCTTTGATTTATGCAGTTTTGTTTTATTTTTCCTGGCTTAAACCTCCCTTTCGTATTTATAGGCAGCCAGAGTTCTTTCAGGAGCATTTATCATAAAGAAGCAACCATTTTATTCCTTAGTGAGAATTATTGGCTCCAAGAAGAATGTAACAAAGCCGACCTGCCATATAGGTGCCAGCTGCCTGCAGAGTGGTTTTTACCTGGCAAACTTGAGGAACTGGTCCTCTCTCTTGACCTTAGATCTGCAGTATTGCTTTTCTAAAAGTTATGACTTTTAAAGCTAATTATTTTTTATTATATAAGTAATACTTACTTATGGTAAAACCATTCAAATAGTTCAGAAAGATATAAAGTGGGAATTATCCTTTCCTCTATACTTAGGCTGTTAGTAGTTCTTCATGTGTCCTTCCAGAAGAAAATGCAATGCATATACTAGCATACATTTGGGATAACCATCTGTATTCTGATCTGTACCTTACTTTGCCTCTCACTAGCAACTAAACTGGAGAAGGCAATGGCACCCCACTCCAGTACTCTTGCCTGGAAAATCCCATGGAGTGAGGAGCCTGGTAGGCTGCAGTCCATGGGGTCGCTAAGAGTCGGACACGACTGAGCGACTTCACTTTCACTTTTCACTTTCATGCATTGGAGAAGGAACTGGCAACCCATTCCAGTGTTCTTGCCTGGAGAATCCCAGGGACGGGGAGCCTGGTGGGCTGCTGTCTATGGGGTCCCACAGAGTCGGACACGACTGAAGCGACTTAGCATCAGCAGCAGCAACTAAACAACAAAAAACATCACTCCATAGTGAGATCTTTCCACATCAGTCCATGTGGACTTGTCTCATTCTTCTTTTTAACAGTTCTATAGTGTTCCACTATGAGACCTTACAACAATCTGCTTAATAATCCACAATTTCTAAATGCAGCATGTCACTGAACGTAACTGCTCCCCACTGTCAGGGTAAAGTCAGTTCTGAAATGTGCCCCCAGTGGTGCTTCATCAATTGATGTAATCCTGGGCCATTTGGAATGCTTCTTGTGACATTTGCTCCCTCTTAAATGTTAATTTTTATAGAATTTAAACTGAGATGTCTATTTATAACAGATCAACATGGTTAGATAGTTCTAAAATCTGTTCTTGTAGATGTTGAAGAAATTACCTACCTTATTTGCAAAAAATCTGATGAATCTGAAGTCTGTATAATGGTATTTTAAAATAAGTTTAAAAGGAAGAAGGTGCAGATTCAAAACCGTATTTTGTACCCGTTTAGATAGTTTCCCTCTTAGCACTTACAGATGAATAAGACCTGTTCCCTATCTTCAGAGAGCTCACAGTCTACCTAGGGTGATGGAAAACTACACAGAAGTGATGTAAATTCTTTAATCAAGGACTGACAACTACCTGTTGCATTTGGCAACCAGAAATTGTTGGCGAATCCACAAGTGCAGTTTCTAGAGAGTGGTAGGAGGCACTAGGTTGGGGAGGAGAGAGAAAGAAACCAGAAAGGCTCGACAACAGCAAAAGGAGCATGGAGTTCCCAGGAGGAAGGACCCTTGTCGTAGGTGTCTTCTGGCCTGGCCCCTAACAGCACCAGCAGGGTGCAGTAAGAGCACTTCACCCGGCCTGAATGGGAGAGAGGCGTAGCGCCGGGGCGGGGCTTCCCCAGGCAGTTCCAGCACACTACCACTCCTCTGGAAGTGTGTGGATACTGCCATGCGCACTGCTCTACAGGCACACACAGCCTACTTATTATTACTTGGCTCTTTTTGCCAACATGAAGACAGAAGCCATGATTATTAGTTCACCATTGTCTCCCCCTTACTTGCAGTACAGCCAGGCATCCAGTAGGTGTTTAATAAGAACAGTATTTTTTGAGTAACAAATGGGTGAATACTGCCTTGCACTTTGTTAAATCAATGCAGATGATCAGATCAAAGCTAATTTCTAGTAACCATGCAACTGTTTTGCCTGGTGTGCTTCCCTTGTGGCTCTGTGGTAAAGAATCTGCCTGCCAATGCAGGAGACGTGGGTTCAATCCCTGGGTCAGGGATTCCCCTGGAGAAGGAAATGGCAACCCATTCCAGTATTCTTGCCTGGAGAATCCTGTTGACAGAGGAGCCGCGTGGGCTACATTCCACAGGGTCACAAAAGAGTCAGACAGAACTTAGTGACTAAACAACAACAACAATTTTGCCTGGTACCACTTGACCTTCTTACTGGCCACCTTTCAGATAATTGGCAACCATTAGCCTCTCCCTAAACTGGTGCCTTTCTCATTTAACCACCATCAGCCTAAAGTTTCAGACCCAAGGACTGAATGGCCTCCTTTATCTCTGCCAGGTCACAGCCCAGATGAGGCAGCAGAACCAGTATTTCCTGCATGACTGCTTTCTCTCATTACTCAACTCAACCTATTTGCCAACCAGATTGCTGACACCATCACTCTCCTTCCTGCTCCTCCCATAATTTCTGTTTTTATTCTTCAAATATATACAATATATGCATGTGTGTGTGTGTGCATGTATGTAAACATTTTTGCCCCAGAAAACTATTTAAACACCTTCCCTTGTGTTCCAACGTCTCATTTGACTCCCTGATGCCCACCATGCATGCTTTGCTGCAGCAAGATGAGCAGAAAGTCTCTCTCAAATTATTTTTTTAGTCCCCTGCCTTGGGAATGAGATACAATTTAGTTTAATCATATAGCTGAAGTCTGTGCAAGCAATTTCATCAGGTTGAAGTAGGGTTGGGAATTTTCCACATGGTACTTTTTCTCAAAAGGATGGAAAATATAGGAATTGCTCTGATAGTCACAGCTGTTAAATGATCTGCGGAGGCCTTAGCTCCTTTGGGCAGAGTGAACGCAGTAATACAGGGCTCCATCTTGCTGGTCACCCATAGTAAGCAGGGGTGTGGGAGTGTCATGGGGTCTGTTATCCCTACTAGTAATGGACGGTGAACTCGTTGAGGCATACTCTGTGTCTTAGTGCCTTGTATGAATAATAAATATGTCTGACTGTTGAAGTAAATTCAGCAAGCAGGGGGAAAATCTAACTTGCCCTAGGATTTGTGTGTGCTCAGTTACTTAGTCTTTGTGGCCACATGGACTGTAGCCCACCAGGCTCCTTTGTCCATGGAATTTTCTAGGCAAGAATACTGGAGTGGGTTGCCATTTCCTTCTCCAGGGGATCTTCCCGACCCAGGGATCAAACTGGCATCTCCTGCATTTGCAGGCGGATTCTTTACCACTGTACCACCTGGGAAGCCCCACCCTGGGATTTGTAAGCCCATAAATGATGTTGAGGCACACAGTGCTGAGTTCTGGTTTCCACTTTGATCACCAGCACATGGACAAGTCTGCTGAGCAAATAAGCTACACCTGTAGAAGCTCCAGCCTTAATTTTACAGTTCCCCTCAGTTTTTGAGAGCTCACTCTGAAACTCACACCCGGCAGATCCCTGGAGGAGGAGACTGCCTGTTTACTAAATGCTACCGACATTCATGTTTCTTGGAGGAGAAAAACAGCATCAACACATTACTCAAAAACCAAATCTTCCCTGCTGAGAACCTGCAGGGGTGTTGAAAGTATAAAGAACTGACAATCTAGGCTTAAACTACCAAAATAAATCTAAGTACTATTGCTCTCATTTTTTAGATTTTATGTCAAATTGAAGCAGATCAAAGATTAAACCCACCAAGACCAATACCCAGAACTTATACAAAAAAAAAAAAAGGAAATCAGAATTAATAAATGTAACTTAAATGTCTATTTCATTAATTGATAAATGCACAAATTTCTAAGAAATATAATTTCTTGAAAATTCTATTGAAAACAATATGTACATTTAATTTCCTCCCCAGGAATTCTCAAATATACCTGATAAATGTCAGAAACATTATCAGATCAGATCAGTCACTCAGTTGTGTCCGATTCTTTGCGACCCCATGAATCGCAGCATGCCAGGCGTCCCTGTCCATCACCAACTCCGGGAGTTAACTAAGACTCACGTCCATTGAGTCGGTGATGCCATCCAGCCATCTCATCCTCTGTCATCCCCTTCTCCTCTTGCCCCTAATCCCTCCCAGCATCAGAGTCTTTTCCAATGAGTCAACTCTTCGCATGAGGTGGCCAAAGTACTGGAGTTTCAACTTTAGCATCATTCCTTCCAAAAAAATCCCAGGGCTGATCTCCTTCAGAATGGACTGGTTGGATCTACTTGCAGTCCAAGGGACTCTCAAGAGTCTTCTCCAACACCACAGTTCAAAAACATCAATTCTTCAGTGCTCAGCCTTCTTCACAGTCCAACTCTCACATCCATACATGACCACAGGAAAAACCATAGCCTTGACTAGATGGACCTTTGTTGGCAAAGTAATGTCTCTGCTTTTGAATATGCTATCTAGGTTGGTCATAACTTTCCTTCCAAGAAGTAAGCATCTTTTAATTTCATGGCTGCAGTCACCATCTGCAGTGATTTTGGAGCCCAGAAAAATAAAGTCTGACACTGTTTCCACTGTTTCCCCATCTATTTCCCAAGAAGTGGTGGGATCGGATGCCATGATCTTCGTTTTCTGAATGTTGAGCTTTAAGCCAACTTTTTCACTCTCCACTTTCACTTTCATCAAGAGGCTTTTTAGTTCCTCTTCACTTTCTGCCATAAGGGTGGTGTCATCTGCATATCTGAGGTTATTGATATTTCTCCCGGCAATCTTGATTCCAGCTTGTGTTTCTTCCAGTCCAGCGTTTCTCATGATGTACTCTGCACATAAGTTAAATAAACAGGGTGACAATATACAGCCTTGACGTACTCCTTTTCCTATTTGGAACCAGTCTGTTGTTCCATGTCCAGTTCGAACTGTTGCTTCCTGACCTGCATAGAGGTTTCTCAAGAGGCAGGTCAGGTGGTCTGATATTCCCATCTCTTTCAGAATTTTCCACAGTTTATTGTGATCCACACAGTCAAAGGCTTTGGCATAGTCAATAAAGCAGAAATAGATGTTTTTCTGGAACTCTCTTGCTTTTTCTATGATCCAGTGGATGTTGGCAATTTGATCTCTGGTTCCTCTGCCTTTTCTAAAACCAGCTTGAACATCAGGAAGTTCACAGTTCACATATTGCTGAAGCCTGGCTTGGAGAATTTTGAGCATTACTTCACTAGCATATGAGATGAGTGCAATTGTGCGGTAGTTTGAGCATTCTTTGGCATTGCCTTTCTTTGGGATTGGAATGAAAACTGACCTTTTCCAGTCCTGTGGCCACTGCTGAGTTTTCCAAATTTGCTGACATATTGAGTGCAGCACTTTCACAGCATCATCTTTCAGAATTTGAAAGAGCTCAACTGGAATTCCATCACCTCCACTAGCTTTGTTCATAGTGATGCTTTCTAAGGCCCACTTGACTTCACATTGCAGGATGTCTGGCTCTAGGTCAGTGATCACACCATCATGATTATCTGGGTTGTGAAGCTCTTTTTTGTACAGTTCTTCTGTGTATTCTTGCCATCTCTTCTTAATTATAGGAAATAAAAGGAGTTACTACAACTAAATAATTTCAAAAGCAAAATAATACACATTCTTTGAAAATATTTTTATCACAGAAAAAAAATTTAATTCTTTTAATATACTGTGACATGGGGCCTTCATAAATGATAGTGTTTAGAGTCTTTTAAAGTATTAAGTACCAATGAATTAGGACTATTTTATTTTTTTTTTTTTAATTTTATTTTTAAACTTTACAATATTGTATTAGTTTCACCAAATATCGAAATGGATCCGCCACAGGTATACATGTGTTCCCCATCCTGAACCCTCCTCCCTCCTTCCTCTCCCCTACCATCCCTCTGGGTCGTCCCAGTGCACCAGCCCCAAGCATCCAGTATCGTGCATCGAACCTGGACTGGCAACTCGTTTCATACATGATATTCTACATGTTTCAATGCCATTCTCCCAAATCTTCCCACCCTCTCCCTCTCCAACAGAGTCCATAAGACTGTTCTATACATCAGTGTCTCTTTTGCTGTCTCGTACACAGGGTTATTGTTACCATCTTTCTAAATTCCATATATATGCGTTAGTATACTGTATTGGTGTTTTTCTTTCTGGCTTACTTCACTCTGTATAATAGGCTCCAGTTTCATCCACCTCATTAGAACTGATTCAAATATATTCTTTTTAATGGCTGAGTAATACTCCATTGTGTATATGTACCACAGCTTTCTTATCCATTCATCTGCTGATGGACATCTAGGTTGCTTCCATGTTCTGACTATTATAAACAGTGCTGCGATGAACATTGGGGTACACGTGTCTCTTTCCCTTCTGGTTTCCTCAGTGTGTATGCCCAGCAGTGGGATTGCTGGATCATAAGGCAGTTCTATTTCCAGTTTTTTAAGGAATCTCCACTGTTCTCCATAGTGGCTGTACTAGTTTGCATTCCCACCAACAGTGTAAGAGGGTTCCCTTTTCTCCACACCCTCTCCAGCATTTATTGCTTGTAGACTTTTGGATCGCAGCCATTCTGACTGGCATGAAATGGTACCTCATAGTGGTTTTGATTTGCATTTCTCTGATAATGAGTGATGTTGAGCATCTTTTCATGTGTTTGTTAGCCATCTGTATGTCTTCTTTGGAGAAATGTCTGTTTAGTTCTTTGGCCCATTTTTTGATTGGGTCATTTATTTTTCTGGAGTTGAGCTATAGGAGTTGCTTGTATATTTTTGAGATTAGTTGTTTGTCAGTTGCTTCATTTGCTATTATTTTCTCCCATTCTGAAGCTGCCTTTTCACCTTGCTAATAGTTTTCTTTGATGTGCAGAAGCTTTTAAGTTTAATTAGGTCCCATTTGTTTATTTTTGCTTTTATTTCCAATATTATGGGAGGTGGGTCATAGAGGATCCTGCTGTGATGTATGTCAGAGAGTGTTTTGCCTATGTTCTCCTCTAGGAGTTTTATAGTTTCTGGTCTTAGGTTTAGATCTTTCATCCATTTTGAGTTTATTTTTGTGTATCATGTTAGAAAGTGTTCTAGTTTCATTCTTTTACAAGTGGTTGACCAGATTTCCCAGCACCACTTGTTAAAGAGCTTGTCTTTAATCCATTGTATATTCTTGCCTCCTTTGTCAAAGATAAGGTGTCCATATGTGCATGAATTTATCTCTGGGCTTTCTATTTTGTTCCATTGATCTATATTTCTGTCTTTGTGCCAGTACCATACTGTCTTGATAACTGGAGACTTTAATACCCCACTCACACCTATGGATAGATCAACTAAACAGAAAATTAACAAGGAAACACAAACTTTAAATGATACAATAGACCAATTAAACCTAATTGATATCTATAGGACATTTCATCCCAAAACAATGAATTTCACCTTTTTCTCAAGTGCACATGGAAGCTTCTCCAGGATAGGTCACATCCTGGGCCATAAATCTAGCCTTGGTAAATTCAAAAAAATAGAAATCATTGCAAGCATCTTTTCTGACCACAATGCAGTAAGATTAGATCTCAATTACAGGAGAAAAACTATTAAAAATTCCAACATATGGAGGCTGAACAACACGCTGCTGAATAACCAAGAAATCACAGAAGAAATCAAAAAAGAAATCAAAATTTACATAGAAACGAATGAAAATGAAAACACAACAACCCAAAACCTGTGGGACACTGTAAAAGCAGTCCTAAGGGGAAAGTTCATAGCAATACGGGCATACCTCAAGAAACAAGAAAAAAGTCAAATAAATAACCTAACTCTATACCTAAAGCAACTAGAAAAGGAAGAAATGAAGAGCCACAGGGTTAGTAGAAGGAAAGAAATCTTAAAAATTAGAGCAGAAATAAATGCAAAAGAAACAAAAGAGACCATAGCAAAAATCAACAAAGCCAAAAGCTGGTTCTTTGAAAGGATAAATAAAATTGACAAACCATTAGCCAGACTCATCAAGGACGATTTTAAAATAGCAATGTGCTTTTCTTTTTCAAGTTAAATAAAGCACTAACAAATAAATACGAATAAAAGCCCACATTCAAGTATCTCCTTTAATGCATGCCTTTCCTCCTTTATATTCCTTTCAGAAATTCCCTATAGGATCTCCCCAAATTCACATCCCATAGACAGCCTGCAGCCCAGAGTGACATATGTTCTGTGGATGACAGCCCTGACAGCTGCTGGTGAAAGCCCCCAAGGAAATGAAAGAGAATTTTGTCTGCAAGGTAAGAACCACCCTTAAAGAGGGCAAGTCCACTGGATTCCTCCATAGGAGTATACTCCCATTATGTGATAAGGAGATTATCAGACTTTCTTTAATTTACTAATTATTTGCTTGCTGCTACACCCTTGTGTTTGCCGTGTCCTCTAACCAGAGTGCCCTACCATTTCATTATCTGCTTGGAGACAGTCTCTACTCAGTTTTCAAAACTTAGCAAAAATGTTGCCTCCTCCAGAAAGTCTTCCCAAATGCACATCCATATTTTCTTCATAATGCGCTACGCTTGACCCCTATTCAAAACTCTGAATCCAACAGGCAGGAACTAGTGTCTATCACTTATTATCAAGGTCTGGAACACCACCCAGCACATAGTACTTGTCCTCTGATGAAAGATTCAATGAAAGATGAGCATAATCCCAACAAGGATACATGTCTTGCCTATTGTCCAACTCTTTGCAACTCCTTGAACTGCAGCACCCCAGGCTTCCCTGTCCTTCACTATCTCCCTGAATTTGCTCAAACTCATTTCCATTAAATCCATGATGCTATCCAACCATCTCATCCTCTGTTGTCCTCTTCTCCTCCTGCCCTCAATCTTTCCCAGCATAAGGGTCTTTTCCAATGAGTAGGCTCTTTGCATCAGGTGGCCAAAGTGTTGAAGCTTCGGCTTCAGCATCAGTCCTTCCAATGAATATTCAGGGTTGATTTCCTTTAGAATTGACTGCTTTGATTTCCTTGCAGTCCGAGGGACTCTCCAGAGCCTTCTCCAACACCACAGTTCAGAACCATCAATTCTTTGGCAGCCATCTTTATGGTACAACTCTCACATCCATACATGACTGGAAAAACCATAGCTTTGACAATATGGGCCTTTGTCAGCAAAGTGATATCTCTGCTTTTTAATATGCTGTCTAGGTTTGTCAAAGCTTTTCTTCCAAGGAGCAAGCATCTTTTAATTTCATGGGTGAGGTCACCATCCACAGTGATTTGGAGCCCAAGAAAATAAAATCTGTCACTGCATCCACTTTTCCCCCTTCCGTTTGCCATGAAGTGATGGGACTGGATGCCATGATCTTACTTTTTTAAACAACTTTTGCATATCAGATAGTTATCATGCTCAAGGCACTGTGTTAAGCACTTTGCACACTGTATTTTGTGTGCGGGAAACTTTGCACAATAACCAAGTAGCTTAAACAACACAGATTAATTTCCTCACAGTTCAGGAGGCTGCAAGTCTGAGAACAAGGTGTCAGCAGAGTTGGCTTCTTTTGAGGGCTGTGAGAGAATCTGTCCCACAGCTCTCATCTCACATCTGGGGCCAATCTCTGGCTCCTGGTTCCTCTGCCTTTTCTAAAACCAGCTTGAACATCTGGAAATTATGGTTTATGTACTGTTGAAGCCTGGCTTGGAGAATTTTGAGCATTACTTTACTAGCGTGTGAGATGAGTGCAACTGTGCAGTAGTTTGCACATTCTTTGGCTTTGCCTTTCTTTGGGATTGGAATGAATCCTTTTCCAGTCCTGTGGCCACTGCTGAGTTTTCCAAATTTGCCGGCATATTGAGTGCAGCACTTTCACAGCATCATCTTTTAGGATTTGAAATAGCTTAACTGGAATTCCATCACCTCCACTAGCTTTGTTCATAGTGATGCTTCCTACTTGACTTCGCATAGGATGTCTGGCTCTAGGTGAGTGATCATACCATCATGATTATCTGGGTCGTGAAGATCATTTTCATCTAGTTCCAAATAGGGAAAGGAGTACATCAAGGCCGTATATTGTCACCCTGTTTATTTAACTTAAATGCAGAGTACATAATGAGAAACGCTGAGCTGGATGAAGCACAAGCTGGAATCCAGATTGCCGGGAGAAATATCAATAACCTCAGATATGCAGATGACACCACCTTTATGGCAGAAAGGAAAGAACTAAAGAGCCTCTTTATGAAAGTGAAGTGAAGTGAGTGAGTGAAGAAGAGAGTGAAAAAGTTGGCTTAAAGCTCAGCATTTAGAAAACTAAGATCATGGCATCTGGTCCCATCACTTCATGGCAAATAGATGGGGAAGCAGTGGAAACAGTGACAGACTTTATTTTGGTGGGCTCCAAAATCACTGCAGATGGTAACTGCGGCCATTAAATTAAAAGATGCTTATTCCTTGGAAGAAAAGTTATGACCAACCTAGATGGCATATTAAAAAGCAGAGATATTATTTTGCCAACAAAGGTCTGTCCAGTTAAGGCTATGGTTTTTCCAATAGTCATGTATGGATGTGAGAGTTGGACTATAAAGAAAGCTGAATGCCAAAGAATTGATTCTTTTAAACTGTGGTTTTGGAGAAGACTCTTGAGAGCCCCTTGGACTGCAAGGAGATCCAATCAGCCCATCCTAAAGGAAATCAGTCCTGAACATTCATTGGAAGGACTGATGATGAGCTGAAACACCAACACTTTGGCCACCTGATGTGAAGAACTGACTCATCTGAAAAGACCCTGATGCTGGGAAAGCTTGAGGGCAGGAGGAGAAGGGGATGACAGAGGATGAGATGGTTGGATGGAATCACCGATTCAATGGACATGAGTTTGAGTAAATTCTGGGAGTTGGTGATGGACAGGGAGGCCTGGCATGCTGCAGTCCATGGGGTCACAAAGAGCTGGACACAACTGAGCAACTGAACTGAATTGAACTGAACTACTCCAGTCCGACCTTATCTTAACTAATAGCCTTTGCAATGACCCTATTTCCAAATAAGGTCACTTTTTGAGGAATTGGAAGTTAAAACTTCCACATATGAATTTCAGGGTGGGAGGACACGATCCAACCCATGTGACACATACTTTCACTCATTTGATCCTGACTGCAGCTGTGTCACATGCCTATAGCAGGCACACTGCCAACCACTCCATAGGAAATGAATGCAGGAATGAGGGCCTAGGGCATCTTTTTATAGGTATGAGGTACAGAGCGATGACCCAGGGTCATAGAGGTGGCAAGTGCAAGAACTGCAAATCAGACTCAGATTTGAGTTTAAGTTGAATTTGAATATGTGACGAAGTGGCCCAGCTAACATGGGTTTCTCTCCTACCAGCTAAGTTACACTGTTCTCTCTGGCAGTGCCTTTTACATCTGCTCCAAGCATAAGACAAGCTATTCTTGTTTGTGACAAGGACTACCAAGTTAATCATTCAGGACCCTATGCTAGATACTTCTCCACTGGAAAAACTGACAACTCATCTCCCAGCACTCCCATGAAAGTCAACTTGTGAGCAGTTAATTGCATTAAGGACTCAGCATCTTTCTGCTTCTGGTACTCCAGACTTGTCCCATCTGCCCAGAAAGCAAAGCAGATGCTAAAGAAATGTCAGACTGTGCCAGTTGTGTGGGGTGGTAACAAGGCTGCCAGCATTAATTCCCCTATTCAGCCCTAGGAACAACCCTTCTCATGGGAGTAGCAGGTCTCTGGCCGCTAGTGCCCCCTGCACGCCCTCCCCACCCCAACCTGTTCTTCCCTCTCTCAAAAGAAGAATCTTTCTACAAGATCCCTGTTGCTGACGTTCTACCTTCTGTTGCAACCCATCCATGTCTCCCAAGGACTTTCAAGCTAGAATTCAAACTGCTTTGTTACCAGTCGCTGCATGACCTGGTCCCATTCACCTGTCGAGCTCCATCCTCTGCCACGCACTCATCATTTGTACTAGAAAGCAAGACCAGACTATCTGTGGTTGCTGAAGCACTCTCTGCTTCCTCCTTCCATGCCTAGTCTGCTAGTCTGTCTGCACTTCCCTAGCTTGTCCGCATAGCTGACTTCTAGGCATCCAGCTCTAAACTTTTGACATCCTGCCCTTGGGGAAACCTTCCTGAGCTGCTCATGAAACCATTTCCCATGTTGTTTTCTGCAACAGGGACTCATATATGCTGTTTTTACATGTATCCCATGGCATCATGGCTTACTGTTTACATGTTTATACATCTGTCATGTGGACTATCTTCATGACTTCTTGCAAAGCCCATGGCCTATTCATCTGTGTATCCAGCATTTAACCTGTCCTGTTACTTGGTTTATACTGAATAAACGTTGGATGAATTAATATAAAATTCCAATACATAGTGAAATATTGTTTAAAGGAAGGAATCAGAACAATTTCAAAGACCCAAGTTAGAAGGCTTATTCAGTGGCTTGGTAAAATTAATAGCTACCATTTCTTGAGGCCTTCTATGTTCAGATAAATGGCTCTGTGCTTTAAATACACCATCTCTAATATTCACAACAACCTGTAAGGTAGATTTTATCATTCACCATTTATAGATCAATTATCTGAGGTCCACACATCAGCCAGTGGCAGAGCCAGGACCAGACTCCAGGGCTTCCAGGTCACAGCCAGTGCTTTGTATACCACACTCCCTTTCCCTCTGCCCCTAGTAGAGGAAGGAGCCCTTGTAGGATTGGAGCTCCTCTGTTAGAACCATAGAATTGGCCCCTTTGTGCCCTTTCTCCCTAACTGAATGGGCAAAAGTGAGTCAGCCTTGTTCCTGAGTCCAGATACGCAGGAGCTATAAAGCCCAGGGAGTTCACACAACTGTCAGTATTTATTTATTTACTCATTTACTTAGCTATGCTGGGTCCTAATTGCAGCATGCAAGATCTTTAGTTGTGGCATGTGAACTCTTAGTTGCAGCATGTGGGATCCAGTACCCTGAAGAGTGATCGAGTAGGCCCCCTGCACTGGAAGCACGGAGTCTCCGAGCCACTGGACCACTGGGGAGATCCCACAGTCAGTATTTAGAAATGTTCACTGAGGACATTTCTAAACTCATTCTAAACTCAGTCACAGGGTTTGCTCACTTTTTGCTGCTGCTGCTAAGTCGCTTCAGTCGTGTCCGACTCAGTGCGACCCCATAGACGGCAGCCCAGCAGGCTCCCCCATCCCTGGGACTCTGCAGGCAAGAACACTGGAGTGGGTTGCCATTGCCTTCTCCACTTTTTGCTGCAGGTAAAGCCAATTGGAGCACATTTGTGGCACCAAGTATCTGCATGGCTGTCATCATGGTAGGCGTTCTCTCAATGCGTTGCTTCCGACAAAAGTAAGTTCATTACACCTGCCAACTTTGGTAAAAGTTGTTTGTTTGTTTGTTTCATATAATAGCTGTTGCTGCTATGGGTCAAAAAAATGGTTTTCTCATACATTGTTGGTAGCAGACTAAGTATATTCAGCTTTTTAGAGTGACAGTATATGTTTAACTTTTTAAAATATTAAACCTTTCCCCTAACAATTCTAACTAGAAATTTATTCTGAGTATATCATAGGTATATACAGATATTTAGTGGCAAATAGGTTCACTGAAGTGTTATTCATAAAAGGAGAACAATTGGAAGCAAACTAAATGCCTGACAACATGGAATTGGATAAATAAATCACAATATATTTTATGCCATATAGCATACTATGCATTCATTAAAGATTATGAATCATATGAATATTTGCTATATGGCATTTTAAAAAGCAGGTTGTAAAACAAAATGTACTTTCATTTAAAAAAAATAGTGCATATACACATGCACACAGACATGTGAGATGTATTAGTGAGCATTAGATTTGGTTGTATATAACTTAAAAAGCCAAAATAGTATGACAGATGAGCTAAGCTTCTCACTCAGGTAAAGGAAGTAAACTCAGGTAACGACTGGTGTAGGAGCTCCCTGGTCATCAGGGACCTAGGCTCCTTTTTCTGCTGCACTGTCCCGACCTTGGCTTCTCTCCTCGTGGTCCTCATGAGGCCCTCATGAAGTTCACCTCAGGGCCCAGTGGCTGCAGGGACTGTGGCCATTGGGCCTACATTCTACAGCTCCAGGGAGAAGGAAGTGCCCGTACCTACCTCTTCAGGAGTCTTCATGTGAAGAAGTCACACGTGACACTTTTTGTTACATCTCACTGGCCAGAAGTTGATGAGGCAAGAGATGCTTAAAACTGTGACTTTTTAGCTGGGCTTCTTGTTGTCCCAGTAAATCAGGGTCCCCTTCCAAGAAAGAGGGGAAAACGTGTACTGGATGACAGTTAATATACTCCTCCCCAAGGATATACACTAAAACATTAATGGTGGTTATAACAGGGGGATAGAATCATAGGTGATCTTAGTTCTGTTTAACTATAGTTTCTAAAATTTCTTTAAACATGTACCACTTGGTATGGAGAATTTTTTAAATGAATTAGTTATTCAATAGTTTTCTTCAGATGTTGTGTAAAGTAGAAGATGTAAAGTAAAACTACAGTAGAAAAGTCATTTTCTACTGGCCATTGAACTTGTTTGAAAGGCCTTCCATTTATTAAAGCTCTCTCATATGTGATACATATTTCAAAGCAGAGCTCTTTTTAGGTAGACTTTGAAAAAGTTGAACTCAAAGAGTCAACTAGAATCCCATGCATCCTCCTGAGGGAAATAGTATCAGTTAGGGTGGAGGCATCTGCTGTTAAAAAATAAATAAATAAAAGAACCTCCAAATATAGTGGCTTTAATAAAATAGCTAATTTTTCTCCCATATAATTCTAAGGTGTGTCATCTGATTGGTCATCAGCTCTGCTCCACACAGCCATTTAGGGATCCAGTTGTCTTCCATTTTATTGGCCCACAATCCTTTGGGTACTTTCCTCATCTGCATGATCTATACTAGGTCACAGGAACCTTTGCTCACATTTCTTTGGGGGAAAAAAACCTAGTCACATGGCCTCATCTCATTTCAAAGGGCTAAATACATCGCAGCAGCTCACTTTTCTTATTAAACAAAGTTTATTAAAGCCACATCTTTAAAACTGCTTCATATTGCTCTTGAATTAAAAAAAAAAAAAGGCGAAATAGTTAAGTCATGTGCATGTAAGAAACACTTTTTGGATTTTTTTTCTTCCACATCATAAACTCATTTTAAAGTATCTTCAAAAACCCAGAGATGTGGAAAGAAATAAAAGACCTTCTGATCACCAAATACAACTACTGTTGGATATTTCCATATGGTATTTTTTTCTTGGCTTTTTTTTTTTTTTTAAGCTTGGTTATGTCCAAGCTGTTTATGCCACTTGTATCCTGTTTTACTCTTTATTTACTTTTAGCAAAACAGTTTATTTCCCATTACAAGCTCTTTATAAACATTCTAATTTACTAAATAGTAATCTCCCCAAGGGTATTGACCATGTCCTCTTATTTGCTGTTTTATCCATGCAGCATGTGGCACTGTGCTGGTCATGCATTAGGGATTCAGTCAGTGTCTGTTGAATGAGTACTTGGCTGCTCAGTGATAGCTAAACATCATACTGAGGGAAAGTTCCATAGTTTATTTAGCAAACCCTAAGTGGTTGTGGCATGAGCTTTATCATCTGTCCAGACTTCATAGAAAACTAGTCCAGCCTTAGGTGAGGCAACATCTTTCTCCTGCAGTATTTACATTTTATTCATTTGCATAATCCTGCACTGAAATCACTTCACTAAGAACCTGTGTCCCATGCCACTGTGTGCACACTTAACCAGATGTCATGTTGTCTTTTCCTGCAGGGTATTTGTTCTCCTTTTGGCCCTCAGACCTCAGTGGTGTAGCAAAGAAATTCCAGATCCAGCAAATAGCACTTGGGCCAAGAAATATCCTATTGTGGAGGTAAGGTGTAAAGCCATGGTGGTCAGTTGATGGGGTGCTAAGTCTCCCATTGTAGCTACAGGGAAACCTAGGTGCTTAGATCCTGTGAATAAGCTGCCTATCATACCAGGTTACCAGCTGAGTCATCACCCCCACGCATAGTAATTTTCTGAAGCTTATGTGTGCATGCTCATTCAGTCGTGTCCAACTTTCTGCAACTCCATGGACTGCAGCCTGCCAGGCTCCTCTGTTCATGGGATTTTCTAGGCAGGAATGTTGGAAATTTCCTACTCCGGGGGATCTTTCCAACCCAGGGATCGAACCACATCTCCTGCATTGTCAGGCGGATTCTTTTATCACTGAGCCACCTGGAAAGCCCCTGAAGCTTATGACCAAGACTAAAAATCCAAAGCTTTCCATTCCTATCTGTGCATTATGTTCCCCTCCTCACCTCAGCTTACTTCAAAAAAAGATTTAAAAAGCAAGTGTATTTGGTGAGCGTTGGCTCATCCAAATTCAAGAGCACTGAAGCTTTTACTGCGATGCTCCCAGTCCTTTGTGAGCTTAGAACAGATAGAGCCCAGACTATTTTGGTCTTGGCAGGAAGCCAGTAAGTCATTCCATTGTGCAAGGAAAAGGTTTTAAGGCAGGAGAGGTTGCTCAGCTAGCACAGGAGAGTGCTGGGAGTAGAGGACATGCAGGGACCTGCTGCCACACAGTCCCAGGAGGGGAAAGCAGCTCACAGCGGGTGAGAGGTCTCTGGCCAAGGACCTTGAAGTTGAAGGCATCTGAATGCGGAGCCAGAATATGCACTGAAGGGAAATAAAGGGGAACGGGGGCGGGGGTAGGGGGGGTATGTTCTTCCCATCACCTGGGGCCTTAGCAGCCCCACACTCTCACGTCTTAGAGCCCGGTTCCTCTAAGACTCTTCCTCTTCAGTCACCCATGCATTCTCTCATCCACACCCTTTCTCAGGCCAAAAGACAGTGGTACCAGCTGCTCCTCAGGGAAAGAGCTGGTCCCGCTATGTCTGCCTTAGTAGGAATTTAAGTCACCACAGTTTAATGCCTTTGAAATAAGGCCACCTCCGCCACTTACTATGTCAGTGATCCTTGAGGAGCTTGTCTGATGACATGAGCCCTAGTTTCACCCTCCATAAAACAGGAGTTGACAATATCTCTCATATATATTGTTGTGAAGACTAAATCAGATGCCATATAAAGCACATGGATCATACAAGGCAAAGATCATTCATTTTCTTCTCAGGAAGATTTATTCTTTAAGACTTCTTTCTCTGTTGAGGAGTTTTGTCCCTGTTAAGTTACAGTAGCAAGAACAGTATAATAATAACAATATATGTATGTATGCATGTATATGATGTATATTTGAGTATTTATAATGTATAATTATATAGTATATTATGATATGTAACAATATTACACAACAATATGTTTACATATAAAATATAATGTACATTCTCTATGCCAGGCACTGTAAAAAAATTTTCATGTATTAACATCTAACCTGTACAACAGCTTTATGAGGTTATAATGTTATTGTCCCCATTTCTCAAATAAGGAAGCTGAGGCACAAAGGACTCAGTAACTTGTCCAGTAAAAAATTTTCATGTATTAACATCTAACCTGTACAACAGCTTTATGAGGTTATAATGTTATCATCCCCATTTCTCAAATAAGGAAGCTGAGGCACAGAGGACTCAGTCACTTGTCCAGTGTTAGTTGACTAGTAGGTGGATCCTGGGTTCACATATAAGTAGGATGTGCTGTCTGCCATTATACTTTTAAATGTTCTAAAAGATCTTCAGCACAGGGTGAGGGAGGTGTTGCCAGCAGTCAGCGCCTCTGAGCTGAAAAGACTAACTCAAGAGGTGTTCCCACACTGGACCCTCACTTGGAGGCAATATTGTAATGACCTATGGGAATGTACTCAATAAGGATGCCATTGCTAGTATTAGAGGGGATTCAGGTACCAGGAGTTGAATTAGCTGAGCTCTAAGGTCTTTCTCTTCCAATGCTGAGATGCCATAGTCCCATGTCCTGAAAGCCTGAAATAGCACAGTGGGGAGCAGCTCTGGGTCAGTCACGGACACCTGGCTCCCACGCTGGCGGCTTTGGTGTCATGGTCTCTATTTGCCACTGCCTGGGTGTGAGGGGACACAGAGGCATACAGAGCCACTGAAGAGCCCATAAAAAGCTTAGAAGAAGAGGTGCTGAGATAAACAAAGGGTTAGAGAAAGTAACACAGGTAAACAATAACAGAAATTGCCACACACATGCCCGAAGTTGTACACTATGAGTATTTTCATTGCAGCGTTATAAATAGAAGCCAAGCATTACATAATGTAACCTGCCACCAGGGGGCCAGGTTAAACATTTGGGTATATCTGTACAGTAAGGTTATGAAACTACTAAGAACAAAACTGAGATCTGCTGCTGCTGCTGCTAAGTCGCTTCAGTCATGTCCGACTCTGTGCGACCCCAGAGATGGCAGCCCACCAGGCTCCCCCGTCCCTGGGATTCTCCAGGCAAGAACACTGGAGTGGGTTGCCATTTCCTTCTCCATGTATCTAAATCTCTAGTATATTTAAAGGTGAAAAAAAGCAGTTTGTATTAATTGTCTAAAGTGGATTCTCATTTGTATAAAAGGAAGATGATTATACACACACACTCTCCAACATGTGCACAGGATATTTCTGGAAGCCTAAATATGAAACTGGTAGTGGTGGTTGTCTTTGGGGAGGCGGTTGAAGGCATGAAGGCCACTTAATTTTTATTACAAATTCTCTTTGAACAGAAAAAAATTTACAAGACTATGTCCCTATATTTCTTTTGCAAAAAAAAAAAACCAAAAAACCCAATAAATTAGAAAATTAAAAAAAAACCAAACATGCCATTGCCTTGTGGCAGCCTCAGAACCCCATGTCACCAAACCCTTGCAGGGGTAGACTATTTTTAAAGGCCCAAACTGCTCTCCTGGTGACAGGCTGGGACAGATATCAGAAACCATAGTCTTTTACCTCCAACAAAATGTGCTTTGAGTTATCAGACTTTACATTCCCCTGAAAGTGAAAGTATCAGTTGCTTAGTCATGTCTGACCCTTTGCAACCCCATGGACTGTAGCCTGTCCATGGGGTTCTCCAGGCAAGAATACTAGAATGGATTGCCATGCCCTTCTCCAGGGGATCTTCCCCACTCAGGGATTGAACCCAGGTTTCCTGCCTTGCAGGCAGATTCTTTACCATCTGAGCCACCAGGTAAGCCTCCTACCATTTCGTAAAATGTGGCCAAAAAGACATGGTCTTAAAACTCAAGAGGAAAAGGCCCAAGCATAAAGGGAATACTGGGATGTTATCCATTTTGAGCTTGTAAAAGCTTAAAATAGTTCCTATGATATACCTGAGTTATTACTGGTCCAAGAGGCCTTGCCCCGGGACTTGTCAGCCAGGGGGCCTGCTTTGTAAAAGTTCTGAGGTACAGCCTCTGTTGGTACTGCCAGAACTGTCAAAAGGCAGAGCCTTGCCTTATGAATACAAAGTGATCCTCACTCTCTGTGATCCTTCCATAGCGGTGGTTACAGTGTTTTGGCAGCTGCCAGCCATGTTCCAAGCCAGACCAATGTGCCAGGGCTAGTTTGCTTAGCGATAGGAAAAGACAGGCTCTGGAAAGAAAAGTACACACCTACCCAATGGCTGCTCAGGGCCCGTTGTAGAAGTCTACCCTGAGACAGCATTGTTACTCACTTTGGGGACACTTGCCATGCTCGAGGCAAGGGAGGGGACATCAGTGACCAGTATAGATCATACCATTCTCGCACAGCTTGGCATCTTACAGATAAGTGATTCAAAGGCCAGAGAGGTGTATTGAGTTTTCCCAAGCTGTGGATTCTCAGAGCTGGGATTAGACCTCAGGATTTGCCCTAGACAAAGGCTAATTTTATTATCCTCCTCCTATAAGATCTGGTCCCTGCTTGCAGCTGACAGACATGTTTTGGGGTGGGGGTAGGGGTGGGTTATGCCTTTTTTTTTTTTTAGTAACAGTATAAAGCATCTTGTGCCAAGAACCCAACAGCTGGCTTCTTTGCTGTTGTAGGAATCCAGTGTGGGGAACAGTCACTAGGGGCTTCCTGAAAGTGGGCTTTGGAGCTCTGCTTCAGATAAATCAAGCAGGCAGCATAAAAGAAAGTTTCAAGTATGGGGAGAGCCCAATAATGCCTATAAAAAGAAATGTTAATAGAGTGCTTAAACTTGGACTCAGGAATCAGTAGTAAGCTTGGAAAGGAGATGTAACCAACTAGATGTTGAGAAAGAGCAAGAAGAGTAACACACAAAATTAGCTATAGTGAGGAAAGGATGAAAACTTCTTCCAAATAAGTTATTCCAGAGGAGTCCTAAGAGCAGAACTGACAAGGATATTACCCTGCCAAAAACCTTTCAGCAGTTGTATCGAACCCCGAACTCTTAAGTATCCCTTAAAAGTCTCTTCATCATGTGACCTCCTTCTCTTTCTAAAGCCTTAGTGTGCCTGTCCTAAGAAAGAACTAGCAGCTTCCAGAGTAGACCAATCCTCCTTGCCCCACCAGCTCCTTACCTGGGAAAAACTATACACCTCTCAGGATTCAGCTCTAATGTCATCCTTTTAAAGTCTTCCATGCCTCCTCCCCAGACAGATGCAAGCTCAGCCTTTCCTCTGCACCCACTGTATCTTCTATGCTAGAGGAAAAGCAGCTGGTGCAGTTTGACTCACCAGAAACAGCCTAGCTGACGGCTGAGTGGGATAGTGACTCACTCACTGCTGGGAGCTGAGAGGAGTCCACAGCTCGCCAACAATGTTAACTGCCTCTCTTACCTCCCAAAGTTAAGGGCCTACAGTGTTCCGCCTTGAGCTGACTAGGTAGTGCAGGCTGTGGGGCCTTTTGGAACCCTGAACAAGTTGGTTGTCAAGGCTACTTACTCAACATAGCCATATGAGCCTCTTCTTTCCCTTTCTCAGGAAAAGACACAGCTGGCCTTGGATAGGCTCCTGACAGACTGGCCCACTCCTGAAGAACCTGAGCCGCTGGTTATCAACGAAGTCCTTTGTCGAGTGACACCAGTCTTCAGACCTCCCCATCACCCCAGCTGGTCAGAAAAGGGACAAGGAGTCCAAGGTCACTATACCTCTGAGGAAGACACAGGGTACAGTGCCTCAAGCCCACCACCTCCAAGGGCTCTCACAGCAGAGACAGGACAAGGGGTGGATCTATACAAGGTTCTAGGAAGCAAGGGCCCTGACTCAAAGCCGGGAAACCCAGCCAGCCCCTTGACCATCCTCCCAGTGGACTACCTTCCTACCCATGATGGCTACTTACCCTCCAACATGGATTATCTCCCTTCACATGAGGCTCCCATAACTGATCCTCTGGAAGAACTGCCTCAGCACATCTCTCTTTCCATTTTCCCCTCAAGTTCCCTTCGCCCACTCACCTTCTCCTGTGGTGAGAAGTTGACTCTGGACCAGTTAAAGATGGGGTGTGGCTCCCTCATGCTCTGAGTGGCAAAACTTGAAGTTTGGAAAGCTGATGTACCTCCAACCGGCAAGGCATGTCCTGTCTACCCAGCCACCTGCTCCAGTGGTCATTACCTGTGGGTGCTCCCATCAGATCTGGGTGCAGCTAGAGGGCAGGTAAGCCAGCTCACGGTGAATCTCAGGAACTGAGAGTTGGCTGTAATCAAATCCAGATACCTCATCTTGCCTTCTGCAGAGCCTTAAGATTACATCCTCTGCTGTGTGGACCTAGATATTCCAATCTGGGTTCTTGCAACTTTCTTGTCTATGTTGTCCAGAAAGGAGAAAGGCAAGAGTAGAAACCAAAACTCTTACTAGCAATGGCAAACAGTGCAGAGGACCATTCATTCAACAACCATTTATAGTTGACCTTGAATAATATGTGTTTGAACTGTATGGGTCCACCTATATGCATATTTTTAAAAATAATAAATTCTACAGTACTACATGATCCATTGTTGGATGCTGAGCCACAGATCAGATCAGTCGCTCAGTCGTGTCTGACTCCTCAAAACCCCATGAATCGCAGCACACCAGGCCTCCCTGTCCATCACCAACTCCCAGAGTTCATTGAGACTCATGTCAATCGAGTCAGTGATGCCATCCAGACATCTCATCCTCTGTCGTACTGCCTATCCTCCTGCCCCCAATCCCTCCCAGCATCAAAGTCTTTTCCGATGAGTCAACTCTTCGCATGAGGTGGCCAAAGTACTGGAGTTTCAGCTTCAGCATCATTCCTTCCAAAGAAATCCCAGGGCTGATCTCCTTCAGAATGGACTGGTTGGATCTCCTTGCAGTCCAAGGAACTCTCAAGAGTCTTCTCCAACACCACAGTTCAAAAGCATCAATTCTTCGGCGCTCAGCCTTCTTCACAGTCCAACTCTCACATCATACATGACCACAGGAAAAACCGTATCCTTGACTAGATGAACCTTTGTTGGCAAAGTAATGTCTCTGCTTTTGAATATGCTATCTAGATTGGTCATAACTTTCCTTCCAAGGAGTAAGTGTCTTTTAATTTCATGGCTGCAGTCACCATCTGCAGTGATTTCGGAGCCCAGAAAAATAAAGTCTGACACTGTTTCCGCTGTTTCCCCATCTATTTCCCATGCCATGATCTTCGTTTTCTGAATGTTGAGCTTTAAGCCAAATTTTTCACTCTCCACTTTCACTTTCATCAAGAGGCTTTTTAGTTCCTCTTCACTTTCTGCTATAAGGGTGGTGTCATCTGCATATCTGAGGTTATTGATATTTCTCCTGGCAATCTTGATTCCAGCTTGTGTTTCTTCCAGTCCAGCGTTTACAGGCGGCCAACTAAAAGTTATATGCAGATTTTCAACTGCACAGGGGAGTCGATGCCCCTAATCATCACACTGTTTAAGGGTCAACTGTATATAAAGTTGCTACTATAGACCACATCTATGTATAGATCAGTATGTCCCATCGGCCTGAGATACAAATGTTCTGCTAGGTCATGTTTAGTTTTCACCCATGCCTCCTGCCATTCCAGACTAACATAGTTCTCCCAGGCTTTATTTGAAAAGCTTAAGCTTCTTCCTTACGTATCTATTCTACTCTGTTTAACTGCTGTGTAGCACCCCCACTGCGTGGTTCCTTGCATCTCCGCAGCTTCAGCACTGGCTTGTCTGCACCCAGGCTGTGGAGCCCCTTGTTTGACTATTACAATAGGTCATGACAGACAAAGCTGCCACCTCAGAAGCAGTCCAAATTGTCACCTCTTGAGAGTAAGAACCAACTTTTATTTCTTGCAATACCTGCTGTTCCTATATTTGCTTTCTTTTGATTACTTAATAGCCATTTTAGCCACTCTTCCCCTCCCGCTTCAACACACAGGTCCCAGTCTCCTTTTTAACCACCCACACCTTTTCCCTTGGAGAAGGAAATGGCAACTTACTCCAGTATTCTTGCCTGGAGAATCCCATGGACAGAGGAGCCTGGCGGGCTACAGTCCATGGGGTCACAGAGAGTCAGACATGACTTAGCAACAAAACCACCACCACTACCTTTTCCCTTCCCTTAAAGCCTCAGGTGGTACTGCAGACCTCAATTGTTTTCTTAAAAGAAAAGTCTCCTTCTAAGTATGCAGAAGCCTCCTCAGCACTCCCTTTGTACAATGCACTTTTTCTCTACTGGACTGTAAGTAACCTGAAGGCAGGGATCACAGCAATCTGATTCTCCAGCACTGTGCCTGGTCCACAGTGCTGGAGAATCAGATTGATAGAGTAGGTTATCAATATAAAGTAAGAGATGTCTCCTGCCACCGCCTCCACCTTGTTCTGTTCTAGAAGGCAGTCCAGCTATGCCTGCTTCCTCTTTATTGAGACAATTGCATTTGCTTGCAATCCTCTTCATTCTCAACCCCCATTCTACCCTACCATTGACTGACAGCACTACTGCAATACATGTTGCTGTTTAGTTGTGTCTGACTCTCTGCCACCCCATGGACTGTTACTCACCAGGCTCCTCTGTCCATGGAATCTCCCAGGCAGAAATACTGGAGTGGGCTGCATTTCCTCCTCCAGGGCACCTTCCCAACCCAGGGATCGAACCCATGTCTCCTGCAAGTCTCCTTCATTGCAGGTGGATTGTTTACTGCTAAGCTACCAAAAACATATTTGAGCATGCCTTTGGCTGCTCACTCTGGCAGATAAAATGCCCTCTTTCTGTAAATGACAGGATAGGTAACCTCATTCTGCCCTTGCTCCAAATAGTTTTTATAATCTTCCTTCCTGGCCACACACAAGTAAAATTCCTAGATCAGATTAACTCATTTACCAAGCCTAGTAGAGCTCACCAATATTCATATAGCCAGGCTTTCATCCCTCAGGAAAATTAGCAATACTTTAAATCCTCATTCCTGATACACATCCCAAAAGCCAACCCAGAAATCTCTGCTCTATTGAAACTATCAAATTCCTGAATTCTCTGGGACCTAAATACTACAAATAGAGTTCAAGTTCATTCTCAGTGAATTCATGGGCATCTCTACCAATTTGTGTGTAAAGATCATTACCTTCAATTATTCATTAAAAAGACCCTCTTTACCAGAAGCCAGAAACTCCATTTCCTGGGCCTCTGTCTTCCTTATAGGCAATAGGAAAGCCAAGCTGTTATCTAGTTCTTTCCCCTTAGTGCCTTTTCCCCTCCACCCTGTCCCAATTTCTCAGCTTCCACGAATAGCCTACAGCTGCAACTCACCAATGCCCAGACACCAGTGAAAGAGATGCCAAGCTAGGCACATTCTATTCTAGTCAGTACCCCTTACTCAATTCTTGGTTTTCTCCATCAGGCTCTTTTTCTTCCACCTGATGTAGTTGTCATCTGTCCCAGTATCACTGCTCAAGCCTTCCAAAGATTTCTTAGTCCTGTTCTTCTCTTTCTAGCCTGCAGGACTCAAGGACATTCACATTATCCACCCTTATGAAAGGCTAATAGGTAAACCCTCAAATTAATCACTCTAGAATAAAGAGATCAGAAAGTCCTCTTCTTCACCCTAGTGGGGGAGGGGTGAAAGGATTAGGAATTTAATCAGTTGGCTAATTGATGATGGGAAGAAACAAGTCATATTTTTACATCAGTCTACACTAGAATAAATTTCCAATAAAAACTTTGCAAAACACACCCAAGTTAGATAAAAATATTTTCAAGATATGCCAGATAACTTACAGATCAATATGAAAAAAGCACCAGCACTTCAAAGAAAAATGGACTGAGTGAGCAACTCACAAAATTCATATAAATACCCAATAAGCATGAAAAACCCCACCTGTTTTATCAAAGAAATAAAAACTAAGTATCATTTTTCCCTTACCAAATTAAAAACATTAAAAATTGGCTGGTTAAGAGTACTGTTAGTTGGCTCTTTTCTGGAGGCAGCTGGGTAATATTCAGTAAAATTTGAGTCAGGAACTCCTTTCCTAGCAATGTAGACTAAAACTGTATAAATATCATAAAGTGAATAAAAGCTTTATCACAGCACTGACTAGAAGGGGATGGATGTTAAAGAGTAGTAACTGAAGCAATAGATCTTTGAAATACAAGTTTATATAACAAGCCAATTTTTGCCTTTACTCCTATTCTTACAGAAATTGTTAATAATGATCAACAACCTCTAACACAGTACTTAGTCCGTGCAGTTTTCAAGAGGTGTAACTCAGGTCTCACCATGACTAGTTTAAGGTAGGTGTTCTCTCCACTTTAGAGATGAGAAAACTATGGTACAAGTTAACTAAACCCAAGTCATACTATTAGAACCTGATACCACAGTCTGGTTTTAGAGCCTAACTTTCAACTACTCTAATTCTTCTCTATGCAAGTGACTGCACAACAAATTTTTTATCAATTGGGATTCTGACTGTAGTTGACAATACCTGTGATTCCATAAAAATCTTTGAACCTATTGTTACTAGATAATCAAAAACTGGCATTTCCATACTTCTAAAGTTCTAGAGCATTCTTGGTTCTTTAGGAAACTACCTAAAAAGCAGGAAAATCTTAAATGACACCAGGACAAATCTGGCACTAAGTTTGCTAACT
Organism: Bubalus bubalis; assembly: GCF_019923935.1. Classification (NCBI taxonomy): domain Eukaryota; kingdom Metazoa; phylum Chordata; class Mammalia; order Artiodactyla; family Bovidae; genus Bubalus; species Bubalus bubalis. The sequence goes on along the minus strand of NC_059162.1, from coordinate 77,600,814 downwards.
TATCTACTCAGCTATCTAAATCTTACAAGGCACACTGTAGGTCACAGATGGGAAGTAACACTTCTGAGAAAGTCCATTATTTTAAGGAAACTGGAAAGTATTTTAAAACTATGAATAAAAACATTATGCCTTTCAAATAGAAAAGTAACCAGAACAGTGTGTTCTCTCTTTAATTAAAATATCTATAACTCCATCCAACTTAACCTGATTTTTTCCAAACATGGCTGTTTCTTAAGTTAAAAATGAATTAGGGCTGTTTTTATTCAGTTGTGTTGCTTGTATTAATTGTTGAAACATAAATGCCTTTCCTTTATTCTATGGTAACTGCTTCCACATTTTGTTGATGGTTCTTTTATTTATAAATGGCAAAACCATTCTTAATTTGGCTGAGATTTCAATCACATCTCCAAGAAACATACAGACCTACTATGTGATGCCACAAGGTCCCTTTAAATTAATTCAGGCCACTTATCAATTTCCACGACTGTGAATAATTCTTCCACAAGGAACCCTGGCCTTGCCTAGGCAAGAGAATGTCAGGTGGAGTCCGTATCTTCCCTTTTCCAATTTCAGATTTTAATACTACCCACAGGTAACTGGACCCAACAAAATACTGTAAAAGCTGTTACGAGATTCTCATCAAGACTGTTTTTCATAGGTCCTGGATTTTCACCAGGAAGATCGTAACCTGCGTTAACATGGTTTTTCCTAAGAACCTCACGACCCTCATCCCTAGCCAAAAATCTCAGGGTGAAAACTGGATGTCACCAGATTTCATTTATAAAAAGAAATCTTAACCTTATTCCATCACAGAGGGCGTTAAAGACCATTTGCCTTCTTTTTCACAATTTCCTGTTTCCTCTCCTCTCCCTGTCTCGCAACTGCAGATGGCTGGATTCCTTTGCACTCCTATAAACACTCCCTTTAGATGCCTCTGGTCTGTGGCAGGTTAACTTTCACAACAGCTGTATAGAGACTTTTTGGTTGTTGTTAAAACACACAGTTTTCATGTGTTTTGCAATAGATGAAAAATAGCTAGAAAGGATAGTTAGCCAATAATTTCTCCAGCTACAGATACTTCTCAAAATTTTTCCTCTAAAAATCTGTAGATAAAAGTTTAATAACTTTAAGTGACAAGAAATTGATGATCCTGAAAAAAAGAAAAAAAGGTAAGGAGGAACATCCATGTTTGGGTGTCATTAGGAGGTGCCAATTATTTAAGTTCTTCAAGCAATAGTATAATGGCAATTTTCTGTTAATAAACTGTCCATTTTCTCCTAAAGAGAACTTCAGATAATTTTTATTTTCACTGAGCAATATACAGCATCCAAAGCACTTCTCTATTTCAGTCTTCCAGCTCTACTTAACTTAAAATGAGGGTGGACCAATTCAAATGTATTGATAGTGTATTGAATTGTATCAATACACTGTATTGTATTTTATCAACTGTATAATACATTGTATCAATACAATGTATTATATTGTATCAATCCACTGTGTGATACACTGTATCAATACAATGTATTGTATCAATCCACTGTGTGATACACTGTATCAATACAATGTATTGTATCAATCCACTGTATTGATACAGTGACAAAGTGCCACTGGATCTCCAATGGATACCCTTATGAACAAAATACAGTGGTGGGAAGCACACACAATATACCTGGCTGGGTATGTTGATTTTCTTCGTATGATTAGTGACCAATGAACACCTTTATCAGAAGTAATTTATCCAATCCAGTCTTCCATGGCCTTTTTAAGTTACTACAACTTAGCACCTAAGTGAAGCCCTGATAAACAAGTACACAGTATCAAGCTGAAACCAAATTTTCTGTAGTTTTTAGGAAAATGTGTTCCTTTTTTGTTGGGGAAAAAAATGTAGAAGCTTCACTGGAAATTCAGAATTTCCAGAGAAGACAAACCAACTTCATCTATAAACAGAAAAGTTCCTGTGTTTAATTCATTTCACTAGTCACGTAAGCCTAAATATTTTCAGCTATGAAATGCAATTGGGGGTGGAGAGGAAGCCATTTTCTTTTATGTGTTAGATCATTTCCAAACCTCTGGCAGCCTGAGCATTGACAGAATGTCTAAACATGTGCTTATCTAATATTTGTCACTATTTGTCAGTGTGCCTGCCAAACAAAGCAACAACTGACTGTGGATTATTACACCCAAGGTGTGAAACAAGGAATTCAATGTGTAAAAGTTCCCATAATAAAATTTTGGACATTATTCATCAGCTAAATAAGAAAACTTCAGTCCCAAACTGACAAAATTCTGGGCAATAACAAGAACCAAGTTCAACTGGATCATTTTATACATCTCCATTCTAGGTAAATGAAAGCCATTTCTTCAAATTGAAGCGTTTTTGGTCCTAAAATCTGTAAGAGAAGTCAGCTGCAACTGCAATTACAGTGTTATGGTGTAAACAATACTGTCCAAACGAACTACTGCTCACTCTTGCAGCTCAGTTCTCCAAGTAACAAAATCCTAAATATTAACTAGCCCTTTGCTTTTCACATTTCCATGCCAGTAACATTTATGCCGCTATTTAAGGAATAAAGCCACAACCAAGATCAGTTCAGAGCAATTCTTAGCACGTTAGGTAGTCTAGCTGCAGTCCATGAGGTTGCTAAGACTCGGAAACGACTGAGCGACTTCACTTTCACTTTTCACTTTCATGCACTGGAGAAGGAAATGGCAAGCCACTCCAGCGTTCTTGCCTGGAGAATCCCAGGAATGGGGGAGCCTGGTGGGCTGCCGTCTATGGGGTTGCACCGAGTCGGACACGACTGAAGCAACTTAGCAGCAGCAGCAGCAGTTTGGAAAAATTCAAAGAACCAAAGGTAACAGAATAATTATCACCAAGTATTCTTTGTTTTCCAAGCACAAGACTTAGAATACACATTCAAGTGCACCGGAATGGTCACAGCCTCCCCAACAGGCAGCAAAGGGGACTAATGTTACTGATTTAACACTACCTATGTAATTAGGGGCTTCCCTGGCAACTCAGCTGGTAGAATCCACCTGCAATGCCAGAGACTCTGGTTCAATTCCTGGGTTGGGAAGATCCCCTGGAGAAGGGACAGGATACCCCTTCCAGTATTCTGGCCTGGAGAATTCCATGGACAGAGGAGCCTGGCAGGCTACAGTCCATGGGGTCGCAGTCTGACACAACTGAGTATTTCACCTTCATGTAAATTTCATTTAACTTTCACAGTCATGTAATTTGACTTTCACATAATTAACACCTCCAACAAAAACATAATTTGGCAAGTCATTTTCTAACTTGTATGGGCTATTTCTCACCCTTCCTTTCCATTTCAAAGTGAAATGACTCCCAGATAAGACAGAAGTAATGACACAAAAGCTAGATTCTGCCTAAATGGATATCCTGATTAAGCTGAGAAACAGTTCTCAGAATCCATTAATTCATGCCCCAGTTCAACCTATGAAGTTGACATGTTTTCTTACCCATGTAAAATATTTCTATTTCTCATCTTATGGCACAGTCAGCACAACAGAAAGGTATCATCATTAAGTGATAATTGCCACTAAATGTGAAACCCTGTAACCATGCCATTGTGTCTCAGTCTAGCAAATTATACTTTCCATAACAGCTTTCAGAATCATATTTAAGTTGCAAACTCAATAATTTCTTAAAATATAATAAATCTTTACTAAAAAGCTACTGAATATCTTGCCCTTACTCTGATAAGAGATTAAGAAGTAAAAATTTTTAAATACTTCAAATTTCACAACTTCCCATATAGGGCAATTTAATCTGCACCTGTAACTTAAAAAAACAAACAAACAACTCTTATGTTGACCTAAGTAATGGTGTAGACCAGGGGTCAGCAAACATTTTCTGTGAAGGACCATATATTTTAAACTTTGGGAACTATATACATCATTCGCTTTTAAAAGGTAGAAGCCATTCTTAGCTCAGGAACTGTACAAAAAACAGACCACAGGCAGAAATCTGTTGATGTCTGGCTTAGATGTAGCACTAATTTAAATGATACTCACTTCCAATGTTAGCACTTTCCAGTATGGACAAAATCTTAATGGTTTTAATAATTTATATCCTAACTACTTTCTGAAATTAAGCTTATACTTTTAGGTTACCTTTCCTTACATTACTGATTTAATGAATTCCTCTCAATCCCTTTTCAATCACTTCGCCTATAACCCCCATATTTGATCATCAGATTGATTCTCAAGTTGAAAGAACATGTCAGAGGTAAACCTAGACTGAGCAAAAAATCAGGAGCCCAAATTTCTGAAAGTTGACACTTAATATACAGATTAATGATCAAATCTGACAATTTTACAATGTTTATCTAATCAGGTCTGAAAATCTGATGAGGGATTTTACTGCTTTGTTACTAGATTTTAAGTGTTCTGCCTATTTATTTCAGTAGAAATACAATGTCTGGGTTAGAATCTATTTTCTAAGCATTTAATTGCTTTCTTTATAAAGCAGAGTTGCAGGCACCCAAGAGCCTAGAATTGCTATCAGGATAGATGTCTTCTAGATGTCCACTAGTATACATGATAATGATTTTAAAGTCAAAATCATTCAGGTTCTAGCAGCTCCACATTTCTGAGTTTTTTTAACCCTTTGATATTTGTTGGTTCTTTCCATATGTTAGTCTCTTAAAGATATGTTTAAAAGACCTAATATACAATATTCAGACTTTCTATGCAACTCCCTAACAGCATATAACAAAAATTTTCTATTTCCAACCACCTACAGCAATTAGAAAAAATGAATACCTAATATTCTCCCTCCATAAAACACCAGAAACAATCCCCAAACACATTACTTATTTACAACTCGAGATATATTCTGCCTCCTTTTTAAATGAAACTGAGTAAAGTAACTTAGATGTATAGTGTCTGGTGACACATTTAAAAATCTTTCATAACTGCACAAAGGCCTCAAAATACTTAACTATGAGACCTTATCTCCATCATCTCAATGTAAACTGCAAATCTTAATAAAAAATATAAACTGTACCACTATTTTGCTTTAAAAGCATCAAGACAGAAGTGCATTAGAACATTCTATCAGCCATTATTACCTTATTTGTGAAGACAAACCCTCAACATAAAAGACAAATCCCCGACATTCACTCAAACATGGAGTTTCCTACAAGAAAATTGTCAATTTTCCTACAAGTCAATTGTCATGTCAGTCCTTGAAACTCATTTTGCAAGAATTAAGCTTTGTAATTAAAATAGGTACTCTCCCAATTGCTATTTGACAGACTAGGTTAACAAACACTCCATATAAAAAAGCCTGTTTGTGGAAAAAATGAAATATGAACATTACCTTTGGGGGTACACACATAGGTCAGAAGACACGTGACGATAAATGGGCTCCTATTTGATTGCTTTTATGACTTTTAAGAAGTGAGCATGAAAATAAAATCTTTATTTTCAGTTATTACCCACCAATAAGAGAAAGTTAGGTTCACAGTTTTAGCTCGTGACACAAAGTGAACTAGGAGGCAAATTTACATCCATCAGATACAACTAATGGACTGACTTTTAAAATCCAGGCTATCTTGAAAGCTTGCAACATACCAGATATTGCTGTGTATTCTCTAGTGACAGAATGCCAGCAATGGCTGACAATGAGTAGAACTTATTTTTTTAATAGGTGTTTTCTATATGTTGCTAGAAATCAGGTTTATTACATGTTCGTGTCCAAAAATGAGTTAAGATACTTTAAACACACTACGTATGGGTATGTTTAGGAATGTGTATGTTGCAATCTCAAGAGGGGTCAATAGTCCATATGGACTAAATTAATACTTGCCTCTGGGTAGCAGATGTTTGTAAATATAAAATTATGTTTAACATTAGCACCAGTGCAGAACATGCTCAGCATCATAAGATCCAAAACACCAGCACAAGCTTATCCACCATTTAAAAAAACCAATTACCTCCTTCCTAAAATGTTAAACTAGTAGGTCACTAGATCAATTAATCCAATCCCAATGCGTAACTCTTGTACTGTATGGTTTCTCCTTTAGAAGTACAGGGGAAAACTAATGAGATAAACAGACATTTTATGACTTAATGTCTTATATCAAGTATTTTTAAAATTGGACATTACCACATAGAAAATTACTAATAGTGACAAAAAGATCTTTAAATCTGTAAATAAAGCCCCTTTCCTGTTAATCAATGTTGCAGAAGACTTAAAAAAAAATCCTAGAAAGGCTGTTTATTATTCTCTCCATGTATGTTTTAGTAAGTGGTGATGCTCTTGATCAAAGAATCCATTATTAACCTAATTTTGTAACAGAGGAAGAGGTAAAAAGATAGTTGTTACCTTCTACAGAATCTATCAACTTAAGACAAAAATTAATAGCAATATAGGAAATTTGCAAACAGTAAAATTTTTGGTTTTCATTTCATGGATGGTGCTGCTGTTCCAACCTTATAAAGTAAAGCTGTTCACTTTCCAAATCCCAGAAATTAACAACCTCCAACCTTACCATACTAACCAGTGCCCTTTGGTTTCTTTAGAACAAGGGAGAGTTAAGGGGTTGATTATGGATGTACAATTTTGATTCTGGGACCTTTCACACATACAAATCATACTGAGCGGCCACTTACTTTACAGAGCAGTTTAAATGTTAACACATTAGCCAAATCAACTTGTTCCATCCACCCTATTGGAGGAGGAAAAATCCAACACCCATAAAACTACTTCACTTGACAGTATGTGTCTATCAACAATAAGTAGCTTAAACAACTTTTACCAGTAAGGTGTCTAGACTGATTTTTAAAATGGCCAAGTGACATTTTAAAAGTAAATATAATTGAAATTGAATCAATTATAATTTGAACCTAATGAACCATGCAGGAGCAAGGGTTAATAAACCAATGTGCTTTGAATTTGTTCAAGTACTGATATTTCTGTATATAAAGATTTAGCATATATAACAGCTATCATGAGAAGTGAGAAAGACCTTATCCCCAGAAATGAAAATATTAAAACTAAGTTAAAATACATAAAGTAGTTAGTATTCCACACAGCATAAAATTTGACAAAGTTTACATGTCCCAGTTGACCATGTGTGAAAATGCAAAGCAGGTATTAAAACTGATATTATTATGTCCAATATTTAAAACCAGTTTGTAATAGGGGGAACATCTAAATCCTTAATTAAAAAACACAAATGAAGTGAAAGCTTTAAACTGGTACACACTGTTCACACCTATATTTCAAGTTTGGAAATGCATATTTGCAAGCAGCAATACAAAAGTATTCATGAAGAATGCATAATCTCTGAAAATTATGAAAACATCCCTGCTACCAATACATTTCTAAATACAAAACTGACTACCATATTGTTACTTCTGTGTAGCAGGAGTAGTTCATTTTCAAAACAGATAAAATTCAGTCTTTAGGTGTGAATGGTATGAATGACAGTCTTTTTTTTTTGTTTTTTGTTTTTTTTAAATTTCTTAGTCGTTTGGGATCCTTAAGCATGCAAGCCTCAAAGAGGAGGGTCCACAAAGGAACCAGGGCGGTCTTATGGCATCCAGTTAAGCCAGAGCTGGGAATGCCTCTGGGTCATCCACATCAGGAGCAGAAGCACTTGACTGAAAAAGAAACAAGCAAAATTAATGATTCTCAAATCTTATATAATATTTCCAGTGTCTACATTTAGACAGATTCTTAAAAAAAAAAAAAAAACAACACACACACACACACAAAGTTTTATTACAATAAGTAAAATACGCCAAAGCTTTTACTTTCAAAAGGTAAAATTATGGATCAGAATAGGACTTGAGGGGAATAAACTGGGAGACTGAGATTGACATATACACACTATATGTAACTAATAAATAGGTAACTAATAAGGACTGACTGTATTGTAACAACCTATATATAAAAGAATCTAAAAACAAGTGAATATATGTGTGTATATATAACTGATCCACTCTGCAGAAACTAATACAACATTGTAAACTCCAGTAAAATTAAAAAAACAAAAAAGGACTACAAATATTTGCAATGAGCCCTGTCCTGAATTTTCTATCAAGATCTGAGAAAACTCCTAGTAACACCATGGGTTATTTGTTTTTCTAACAAATCACACTAGTAGATTCACACAAGGTACGTATGTGGATTCACTGCTGTTCACTATTCTTTTATTTTTCCCCCTTACTATTAAGAATGGCAATGAAAGCAGGCTAAGAAACCAATTATTTAAGCAGCACATTCATAGCTGATAGGAAGGAACTCGATGGCTATTTATAGTCAAAATACAAATTATAAAACAAAAAAGTATTGAAAAGATCCATATACACAATGCTGCTAAGTCGCTTCAGTCATGTACAACTCTGTGCGACCCCACAGACGGCAGCCCACCAAGCTCCCCCGTCCCTGGGATTCTCCAGGCAAGAACACTGGAGTGGGTTGCCATTTCCTTCTCCAATGCATGAAAGTGAAAAGGGAAAGGGAAGTCGCTCAGTCATGTTCGACTCTTCCCAACCCCATGGACTGCAGCCTACCAGGCTCCTCCGCCCATGGGATTTTCCAGGCAGGAGGACTGGAGTGGGTTGCCATTGTGTTACAGAGGGAAAAAACAAAACATCACTGAACTGTTATGGGTGACCATAAAATCTAGAATATTAAGTTACTACTGTAATTAAACATTGTCAGACTCAATCAAGCAGATGGGTGCCATTTATCAGATGTTGAGAATTCAGGACATTATGGTTGGTTCTGAAATAGACTGTAAGACACAATGAATTAACTCAAATTATCACTAATACTTTAATAGTATCTCATCAATAAACCATGAACTTTGGGATCAAGCAGATCAGAATTCAAAACTACCAATTACTAGGGCTTCTAGCAAAATGTGTCAGAAAAATTTTGTGTCACACACAGTGCAAGGCAATGGAAATCACAAAAAATAGGACAAAAATGAAACCCAACTCTAATAAGAGACCAGCTCTCCTGAAAAGAATAGGAATCAACAACCAATCAATGTAACACAATTAGATACTGGACACAAAGGTTTTATTAAGCTGAGCTCTAAAAAGCAGTGAAGATTTGTCAAGACAATTATTGATATTTGGCACTTCAGGTAGACAAAGACCAAAAAATTACCTTGGTTCCTTGCACCTGAATTTCATCTTCTATAAAATGGCAATTTTTTTTAAAAGCACAGTACCATGACAAGCACTAAATTGTTCAATAAAGGGTGATAAACTTAACCACTGGCAGCACAGTCATTTAAGTGCTTTAAACAAAAATATAACCTAAAATGTAATTTCTTAAAGGCACGCCAACCTTTTTCTTCTACTTATGTCCCCAAAAGGAGTTAGGTCAGTCATCCATCCAAAGAGGTCCCTCAAGTTACTTACAACGGTAGACTATGTCTTAAAATTACCTTGTCAGTCCTGATGCCACGGTTTGGACGTCCACCACGCCCACGGCCACCTCGTCCTCCCCTGCCACCACGTCCTGGGCGGCCAAGGTCTCCAAAATTGATCTCCAGCTGAGATGTTATATCATTTGCTGGCTTCCGGAAATGATGATCCATAACTGAGTCTTCAGCGTGAGCCTAAAATTTCAAATGAAGGCCACTGGGTGATTTGATTAATAGGAAAGCAATGTTGTATATTTCTAAATGAGCTTTCTACAACCTGTCCTTTGTGTGAAAAAATGTAACAACAGGTAATAAGTAAGCTTTGGGATGACCTACAGTCATCTAGCAGGAAGAATTCCTTTCACTTTTCTCCACTTCATATTCCCTTAACTTTAATTATAGGTGACACTAGCAAGTCTTGATTAGAGGTATTATCACAACTACTCAAGTGGCTGGACCCCACCTCAAACCTACTGAATTATAATCTTTAGCAGTGAATTATGAATAGTGTTAGTTGCTCAGTCGTGTCTGACTCTCTGCAACCCTATGGACTGTAGCCTACCAAGCTCCTCCGTCCATGGGATTCTCCAGGCAAAAATACTTGAATGGGTAGCCATTTCCTTCTTCAGGGGATCTTCCCGATCCAGGGATAGAAGCTTGGTCTCCTGCACTTCAGGCAGATTCTTTACCCTCTGAGCCATCAGGGATGAACAAGTACATTTAAAATATGCCCTTCAGATTAGGATTCCAATCTGAACCCTCTGATGAAGACTTATATTTCTGTTAGAGACATTACTGAATCTCCTCATTAAGTTTTAAAGAGAACTTTTGCTCTATACCAGCTATGACTTGGGGAAGAAACTGTGTACAGACTTCTCAAAATGCTTTTCTGTTTATATTTAAACATGTTCTGCCATATAAATTGGAGAACTACAGATTCAAGTGAAACAAGTTAAATAAACAACCTTCAAAAACTGTGCACAAATAAAACCATGCCTTAAATTTACCAAAGGAACCTTCATAAAAATGAAGTCATCATGTTTGTGAAATTCAGATCCCAAGCCACATGACAAACTGCAAAAATGCCAAGCAATCTCACACTGCTTAATGCCTGATTTTCTTTTGTACATTTGGGAGAATGGGTTTTAATCTTCTAGTTGGAAACTTCCTATACTAAAGTATGTTTTAATTTTTCTAAATACATGCATAATCCTTTTTTCTGAAGGGTATTTCATTCTAAATATCTTGTAATATTACAACTGTTAATAATTACCTTTCAAGTACAAATTCTTTATTTGTAAACAGATTTGCATTCCTTTAATCATCTAATACCCAAACTAAATTACATCCCTTTTGTGTCTTTCTTTAAAAAGAAAGGTTTTTAAAAATATTCTCCAATTTTTTAAATTTAAAAAAAAATTAATTTTAACATTTAAAAAATATTAACTTAAACAACAATATCAATTTATTAGTTAAAACCATTTATAAATTTCTAGAGCAAGAAGCAAAAAAACTTAAGGTGATATATTACTGAAAACAATCCGGAAGGTATTACTATAGTAATTAAGAGGAAGCCTGGATATTCAGGTTACATCCCCTATCTTCAAGTAAACTACCAGGATCAATTTACAGGGTTTGTTTTTTGTTTTTTTTTTTTTTTTTCCTATAGCACTGTGCAATAATTAAGGAAATAGAGCTTGGTCTCAGCTGTCAATAATTCAGTTCTCCATTTCTCAAAAAAGTGCTTTCCTTTCCCTAACTACTTCATTTTTATTGCGAAGTATAATAAAAGAAAAAAGATTACTCAAAGCACTGTATACAACAAATTTAAAGACCTGTTATAAAGTTACAATGAGGTTGCATCCTGATAAACCTCAGATTATCTTTAAGTCCAAAATACATTTAATATACCTAACCTACCAAACACATCATAGCTTGGCCTAGCCTACCTTCAATGTGCTTAGGACATCTACATTACCCAATGGCAGAGCAAAATCATCTAAAACAAATCCACAAAGCCTTTATTATAATGTGTTAAATATCTCATGTAATATATAAAATGTAGTATTGAAAGTGAAAATCAAGTTCTATATCAGAGACAATCTGTATTCAAGTGTTAAGGCCATATATGCCAATAAGGCCAGATTCCAAGTACAACATCACAAAAGTAGCCTAACTATGAGGGTCCAAGCATTTGTAAGTGGTTGATAAAGAAAATATCCTATTTTCAAGGTTATTCATAACCAATTTCACATTTTATAATTTTCAGAAAATTCTATGTATCACCTTGTGTAATAATTATTTCTGAAAAGCTCAATATAAAATACTTAAAGCTGGGATACTTAACCAGATGTCTATAAAATGCATGAAGAGGTTGCAGGGTATTAATGGTAATGATATAATCTAAAATTATACCAAAGTATTTCATGTCTGTGTCCTGTTCTGAAGAAAAATTCTGTTGGGACCCCAAAAACTTATGAATAATTGTCTCAAAGGTGCCAAAGTACTTTTTTTTACATTATCCTAGGCAGTTTAATGGAGAAGGCAATGGCACTCCACTCCAGTGCTCTTGCCTGGAAAATCCCATGGACAGAGGAGCCTGGTAGGCTGCAGTCCATGGGGTCGCTAAGAGTCGGACACGACTGAGCGACTTCACTTTCACTTTTCACTTTCATGCATTGGAGAAGGAAATGGCAGCCCACTCCAGTGTTCTTGCCTGGAGAATCCCAGGGACGGCGGGGCCTGGTGGGCTGCCGTCTATGGGGTCACATGGAGTCGGACATGACTGAAGTGACTTAGCAGCAGCAGCAGCAAGCTGCAAGTTTAATAATTAGTTCAAATGAATAATCTCCCTAAAGTGAACTTCTATGGTTCTTTAAATCCAAGATTCTTTTTGGATTTTACAGATACACAAAACAACTTTACAGCAAGAACTACAAAAAAACCCAAAGCACTCTAATGAAGCAAAATGTTTTTTCTTTACCAATAGGAAATGACACAAGACTGTCTCATTTATACTACTTTCATGATGCCCATGTTTAAAAAATCAACTCTAAACTTTTTAGTGCAGAATATTTCCAAGCTTGTTTCACAATTATTTTTTTTGCTTAGAAAATTAAAACGTAGAAAGATTTTACTGTATTTTTTTAAATTACAGGTTGCCTTCATAACATTTCAGTTTAACTGTGACTAAAAGCTCATATTTACACAAACCCTAAAAAGATATAGCAGTGGGATAGTCCCCTAAGAATGTGTGCCCCAAGACGTAAATAAAAGCTACCAAATCAAAAGTCACTCGTCTTTCTCAAGTATTTTCATTAGTTTCCTTATTTCCTAAGGAAAGGAAACTCAGAAATTCTCTGGTCTTCACAAGCTATTACTCTTCAGTAAAGATTAATGAAAGATTCCTGGATATTATTTATATATGGCATAGGCAGACAGTTTAAAGTTATACCACATAAAAAATGCCAACCTTTCAACCTAATACAAGTCTTAATGACTCCCAGTTAAGTAAGATTTTAAAAAAGATTACAACTTTAAAAGAATAATTTCTTAACAATATATCATAATGCAGTTTATTTTCCTTTGGGGGCAATATATGTCTCAAATAATCCTATGTAAAACTTTACTTTATAAACAGATTACCCATGTGAAATTATAAAACAAAAACTGTATATGCAATTCAAGACAAATCTGAACATTTTCAAACACCACAAAACTTCACTTTACCTCTTCACTTTTTGACTTATGAAGAACAAATCCCTTCTTCCACTGCCCATCAGCACCTTCATTTGGTTTTCGGATATTAAATTCTACTTTCGCCCGGTCCTTATTTTGAATAGCCTTCCACTCATCCAAAGTCATTTCTTTTGGACCCTCTTCCTTTACTTCTTCAACTTCATTCTCCCTGTGTGAAGATGTTTCAGTATTACACCTGGTAGCGGGCTCATAAAATCACAGAACTTGTAAATGTAAGTGAGGAAGTACCAACCTTAGCTGGTTGATAATCATCTAGATTATCCAAGGACAGGAAAATCAGTTTTCTTTGTAACCCAATGGCTAACATGTGACTTGGTAGAGACCAGGAATTCACTGTTTGTTGAATCAGTGAAAATGTGGATAACGAAAGAACATACAATTCATCTTTATAAACTCTTAAATGACCATCTATCAGTAACACAATCTTGAACTGGCTTTATTAAACCTAGAACACATTTTTTAAAACCACACTACTGTTTTAAAAACTTAACAGTATGTGATTAAAATCTGATTTAGCTTCTGCTAAAACACATTTTTAATTTCCATAATACGTAATTCATAACACACATGAAGGTAATCATCTAGGCTGCCCATGACAACCAAGTTTTATATAAGAATATAAGAGAATTGTTCCCTCATCCATTTTTATAACATTTAAAGCAAATCTCTAATTTCTACAAATCCAATCTTTATATATACTCCAACTGTCAAACCAGTGTGTACATGAATAGGAAACTAAAGTTTCACTAGTAATGGAACTTTCTATAAAATACCGGTTTTCAATACTTAATACCAAATTGTGTTATTTCTAATATAATTCCCAGACTATAACTATTATAGTATCCTGTTTCCTTTTTACACAAACAAAGCATGCACCTAGGAATTCACTATTTAATCTCAATTTTCAATTGTCACCAAACAAGTTTGCTATTTTGGGAGCACCGCTTCTTTCCAAAGATAGTAGGTGATTCAGTTAGCCTCAGAGCTCAAATAACTCCCATACATGCTATTCTTTACTGTTTGACAAATCTCAACTTAAACTCCCCAGACCAAGTTTATACTGAATTGATGCAATTTTAAGTATCAAGTCCAACCCTGTCAGTTTGCACATCAGAAAACTAAAGATAGAAAAAAGGTCCCAGTTACTCATAAGTTGTAACCTAGCCAAGAACAGAACTCTGCATACATTTATCATGTCATGAAACCATGACATCTACCTTCAAGGGTTCTAAGAATCAAATGAAACAAAACAGAAACTCAAGAACTATACTTAAAGGAACCAATCAAATTCAGCCAAAACTGTGTTTCTTAAATTTACACTCTTGCATATGTAAGCTAATGTCATCATCATGGTCTTTAGGCTCAGTACCTAGAACCCCAATTTCAGTCCTGGGAACTGAGCTAAAATTTGCTTCCAATACCCTATCAATACTAATATATCTCTTACATAACTGTAAGTATCAACAGTTATAATCTTGGCAGATTACTCTTAAGGTGATTTAAATATGTTTAAATATTTAAACAAATTAAATATTTATTCATTTAAATAAATGAAGGCTCTTCATTAAGGGCACAATATTTGTGTTGAGCTTTGTAAAGTAATTAAGTGTTGTATAAGGTTCATTTAACTTACCTATTCCATTGTTTACCACAAAATATTCAGTTTCATACAAAATAAAACAAAGTTCAACACATCACTCAACACCATGTATTTTTACTTAATAGTAATAACTAAAATAACTAATAGTGTAACTAAAAATAATAGATTTATATTTTTAGTAATAACTAAAAACAATGATAATTTTCTCTAATAATAAATCAATTATTATTCCTTATTTAAGGAAATCCACTAAATATGACTTTCTAACCATTAATAGTGCTTCACTCTAAGAAAAATTCTGGAGAAAGAGTTTAGAAAAGTATCCCCTCCCTAAATGATTTGATTATGCCTTGATTAAGAATTACTGACCTAAATAATCTGCAATGCAAGACTTTAAACTACATGCTGAAAGAAATGACTGACATGTAACTTCTGCTTGTATTGATGGAAGACAGAGGAGGCATAAAACTATTTCTACCAGCATAACTTGAGTCTTTAAAACTCTCCAATCCTTGAACAATTTCAAAACTGTCCTGTATCTAAAAACTCAGAAAATAAGAAAAGCTAGTTAAATGATAACGTATTCTGGGCCTTGCTCTCCTAACAGATTTTAAAACAAGCCAATAATGCTGTATTCCACATTCTATGTCAACGGGAAAGACCTTCAAAGAGATGGAGGAACTAATTTTAATAGTCACATTTTCTCATTTTAAACTGTCTCAGTATAAAATGTGTACGGCTATAGAGTCCAAAGTACTTTGAACTATGAGTTGCAAATAATTCTCAGGTCAAAACAGATAATTTTTGTGCTCAGGGCTAACAGGATTTACTAAAATACATATCTTCCTTATCTGTTTAAGATGCCAATGGTAAATTCAAACAGCCCAACATATACATGTGTAAAGTACTACTCTACTATTTGAAGGAATGGAGTACAATCAAGTCTTTCCTATTAAAAAGCAAATATTTAACAACATTAAGTCTATAGATTGTTTTTTTGGTAAACCCCAAACATTGCAATGCTCAAGCATTACCACCACACACAAAATCACTTACTTATTTTCAGTGTCCGCAACTGGATGTTCTTCACCTTCAGGTGTTTCCTCAGTCACATTTGATTGTTCCAAGTCACTGCAATTATAAGATATTTGTTTCTGAATGTATTTGGGGGACTCTCTAAGGAAAGAAAGAAAAAAAAGGCATCTAGGTCCATTTACATGTAGTTAAAAGAGTATACAGAAGTATTTTAAAATTCTCACATTCCCAGTTTTTTCCTACTGAATTTACTCCCCTGTAGAACACCATGAGAAAATAATTTAAAAATATATACTGATCCAAGTTATAGCTCAAGCACACTACTCAAAAAGTAGAAAGGAAGCAGTTCTGAAATAAAGCCCCACCAGCTTTTCAAGTTTTTATAATCACTAAAAGGTCAACAGCTAGAATAAGAATTATAAAATAAGAAACATACAATAGCAGAACATTCAAATAACTTCAATATAAGATTTCAAAAAAAGTGATATACCTATATGAAAAGTATCACATACGTTTGAAACAGAGGAAAATTGGTCATTTGACACATTATAACCCTAACATATCCAAAAAATCACCCATCATCTTGTAAGGAAGTAGCTGAGATGACAGCATCCATTCTTGTCCCAAGGACAAGTAAATATTTAACAGAATTAAGGGCAAATCTCAAAAGTAAACTATACAATTTTATTAAAATTATTTATTAAAAAAACAGAATACCAACGTTAATTCATCTTTGACAGTTCCCCAGTTGTGAGATCCGCTCCCTCCACGTTTGTCCTCATGCTTCAGGCCACTGTAATGTGAAAAAGAACTAACAAAACTGAGTTAACATAATACTCTTTAGTTCTAGAAATTCAAATTTTGTTTTATTAAAGAAGTAGATTCAAATATTAAAGTATAATAAAAACCAATATAAGACTTACGATCTATCACTTCCACTATGCCTATCAAATTCACGTTTGCCACGAGAATCAAAGCCATCTCCCCGGCCCATTCCACGACCACGACCTCCTCGACCTCTTCCAAGACCACCACGGCCTCGGATAGGCCGGTCAATAATCGGTCTACAACAAATGAAAAATATTACATACTTGTAAGGTTTCTGGAAAAAAGAATGAGAGAAAGTCAAAGACTCAAAAATATAGGAACATATTTACTGGCTCACATCCCAACTGTTAAATATGTTTAGAAAATTCAAAATAGTCTCTTTCTAAACAGTTAAAGGGAATCAGAACTCGGAAATTCCCCAAAGTAAGAAAATTATTTTGACATTCGCTTTTACTACTAATGTGTATATTCTTCCACTGTTACTCATTTCACATTATAATCTAATAAAACTGCTATTCACTCATATACTTAAAAATTAAAATAAACACATCTAACCTGCATAACTGAAGTGTTTCACTACAAGAAATCTAAGTCTGAATACCAAAAACTGTTAACAAAATGTCATTAATAACACACATACTCACATGGTCTGCTGAAAAAAACTGATAAAATTAACCACCCACGCTGCTTCCTGGCAATTATGCTCAATTCATATGCGTTAAGATGGATGTCTATAAACTATAAACTGACAATACATGAAGAGATTAAGAAACAATCTTGCCTATCAACAGAAAATTCTCCTCCTTCACCCTTTTCTTCAAGTGGCTTTTCGAATCTTCTTTCACGAGGTGGTCGCCTTTCTGGTCTCCTATCAATTATCTTCCCTTCACCCTGAAGTTGTTGATCAGGTCTTCTTCCAACACGTCTTATTCCTAAAACAATTTAAAGAACAAAACAAAACCCATATAAGCAAATCATTTTTGCAACACAAAACATTTAGGCCTAGACTGTTAGGAAAAAAAAAAAATACTACTCTCTAAGTCCACCACTAGCACTTTCTGTTGAAAAAGGCTAACATTGGGCACCTCTGAAGTTTAATGAAGTACTTCAGAAAAATTTCTATTTAAATAAACTTGTTTCAAAATTCCATTTAGTTTGCCAAACCATTTCCCCCCCCAAAGCATTCTCTGTAATTGACCTGGAGGTCATTTAGTTATTTCTCTCACTTTTCAAGATGCCCACCTCTTAATTTGAAATTCTAAATTCAAAGAAATCTTAAGCAAATGATATAGTAAAAAAGATTAGTAACAGTAGCCATTTACAAATAATAGTCAAGCAAACCAACACAATCACCAGATAAGGACCCTTAAAAAAACACACACACACCAACAGTGAAGGCATTATTTTATTTTACATCATCTGAAGAGAAAAAAGAGTAAAAAGACTGATGATTTTATGAAATTACAAAACTGAAGGGAAAGCAAATGCCATTTAAGATTATATCCAATGAATAAGGTCCTACTGTATAACATGGGAAACAATATTCAATATCCTGTGACAAACCATAAGGGACTATATTAAAAAAGCTTATATACACATACATGTATAACTGAATCACGTCAGTGTACAGCAGAAAGTAACACATTTTGTAAATGAACTATACTGCAATAAAAAAAATTTTAAAAAGATTACATCTCCATAGTTGGAAATAGCTACTTAACCCTCTTCCTATTGCAGTTTATACATATATTTCTATATATGTAAACATATACATACATACCACACCTAATTTTAAAACACACTGTTATGCAACCAGAAGCTATTATTATGGAGAAATTTTTTTTTAGTTTGCCCTTACAATTATGTTTTCAAAAAATCCTTAAAAACCACATACACAAATTAAGCAAGATGTAAGAAACAGAAACTTGTGACACTAAATGATGGCTGAAGCATTTACTGATTTCCCTCTCCCTTACCTTTTTTCTGTTTGTGTCAAAGGCCAAAAGGCCCCATGGTGGCCTTAAGGATAGTAAGTAGACTGATAGTTAAATTTATGACTGTAAAATTTTAGGTATGCTTTAATTCCCAAACCACAATTTCTGACAGTCACCTGAGGAATTGATTTCACAACAAGATATTAAGTTGGTTCACTCTGGTTCTTTCTAAGAAAGTGTACCACCACCAAGATGCACCTAACTGTTCAGCTGCTTGCAGTCAAATGGTAAATGTCAAACTCTTAAATGAAATTTTAAGGTCCGTTCCACATAAACTCTCAGGACAGGCCACAAATGTTAGATCTTACACCAAGGCATTTAAAAAATTTTCTTCAGAGGTAGTGTATGGGGTGGAGCTACGAAACCAGTTCTTTTAATATCCAAGCCTCACACACCCAAATGAACAATGGCTTACTTCCCCACTCCAATATTGAGTTATCAGGCTTACAGAATCTAAAACACTTACAAACAAATCCACGCAGCAATTGACATTTAAAAATGTGTCTCTAGATTTTTCACTATATTCTAGGCTTTCAACATTAAAAAACAAATGAGAATAGACCTTAGTGATGTTCAGTGGTGTCAATTCTCAAGTTCCTCAAGTGGGCAAAAGACAAACTACAAAATTAATAGAATACAAACAGTGAATACCTACCTAAAGCATATCTAGGATTGTGCCAGGACCTCTATTCAAAAGCACAGAACACATGATCAGGTTAACGATCCTTCCTACCACAGGAGTCCAGGACTTTGTTTACAGGTCTATACTTCCCCAATGGCCAGAAATGACTGCTACGTAGTAGGCTCTCAAAATGAATTTTTTTCATTCAACATTTTTATAACCTGTGTTTTATGCAATTTAAGGATAAGTGTGCTCTGAAATGCTGACCTAAGGAAAATGTTGATAGTTAATAATGGAAATTTTCCCAAGGAAAGACTACTGAATGGTAAACGCAATCCTGCTCATAAATTTATGAAATAACTAATTTTAAAATACTAGGTTCCAGGTAAAACTTTATTTCATAAATGGACTTTACAATCAAACTGAGAAGTTTAAAGCACACCTCATGTTTTGAACATGCAAAACGAGTGAACACACTTCAGATTCCATTTTTGCATGTACCTTCTTTGAATTAGTGTGATAAAGGAGGTAAACATGAGCACAGTTTAAATGACTACACAAGTCAGTGTTTCTTAACATAGAAATTAAACGATTTATTACATTGTACTACAGCCTATAGAGCCTGCTATAAAGACTAGCTGAGTAGCCTCAAAGATGCATGCTTTATAATACTCCAAAGTGTGCTTCCCTCTCCAACCTGTAATTTTAATATAATTGTTTTATTTACCACCTAGGTTCCTCATCCCAAGCCTCAAAACGTTCTCTCTATATTTCTTAAAAATTCGAAACCAAAACCTAACACAATTGTTTTCATTTTTAAATTAGTTGAACGCTATCAAATTTAACTAACGCTAAGAACTCCTTTCTGAAGCACGTGGCAAAATTTCAACTTTCAACACACAGAGGTAATCTCTATGATTCAGAGCTTAGGTCCTACACCTACTTACTTCGGACCTTTAAGATTTTTCCTTACTCCTCACTGCTATGCTTTTTCACCCACCACCAAAGAGAAACCAGCAATGAGGGGAGAGTGCAAACACCAAGTTCAAGGCAATCCCGCGAAGTTTACAATGACCTGGAAGCAGCTACTACCCGCCAATGAAATCCCGGCCATGCTTCACGCACATGGGGAGAAAAAGCCATAGACTCAAAAGGACTCTGCGGTGGCTACCGCTGTGACAGCCACGAGGCTCAGGCCAGGGGCACACTACACGAAACACTGTGTGCGGGGGGGGGCGGGGGTTCGACGGGGTAGATAAAAAAGATCTTGACTGGAGAACGAGTTTCAGGATTTCCTGCCAACACATTTTCATTCAGAATTCCCGCTTCTGGTCAATCCCGAGTGGCTCAATTCCTCTCCCAACAGCTTGACTCACTCCAGCAAGTTATTAAGTTTGTAATAGTTGAGGGGGCGAGGGGTGGACAATAAAGCACGTGTGCACCTAAAAGGGCAGCTTATTCCACAATATCGGAGCGGTTCGAACATGCCTGCGGGGAGGTGTGTGCGTAGGCAGACAACTCGATTCTCTTTCTCGGGCGTACCCCGCGCCATCCTGGGACAAGATGGCAAGAGAGGAGCCTAAAGGAGACAACCTCACCTCAGAGCAGCAGACTGAGGGGGGAGCTCTGAGCAGGAAGAAGCCGCGGAGCTCCCGCTAGCCGCTTCACTACAAGTGCTCCGAGGAGTGGCTCCCTTCACCGAGCCTCGGTCCATGCGCTCGCCCGCCAAGGAATCCGGCGGGAAGGCAACAGCCTCCCAGGATCCCGACCACGCTTCTTGGCTCAGATCTGAGGCGGGAAGGGGTGGTTCCAGCATCCTTGCAGGTGGTGGTTTGAACTTGGGCTTAACACGCTCCCAACACCTTCGCAGGACCTGGCTTTTGTCGCGTGGAGGGAAACGCGAGGATATCGGTGGCCAAGTCTCCCGCGAACCCTCGGAGCCCCAGAAGCGAGTGTTAGCCCCAAGTCTTCTCGCTCCTTCCCCCCATCCCGGGTGTCTCCCACCTTCTACCACTGCTTTACCTTCTTTCTTCAGCGCCACAGGCGGCTGCGTCTCCTCCTTCTTGTCAACCACGCCGACGCTGGGGGGCAGCGGATTCTTGCGGTCTTTCTGGGACTCTTTACGCAGCTGTTTGCCCGCCGCATTGGAGTTGGTCTGAGCTGCGGCCTGAGCTGCGCTCTTCGCCCCAGGGCCCCCAACGCCGCCCCCGCCGGCTTCTTTTTTCTTGTTCTCTGCTGCCTTCAACACCTCGAAGGGGTCCGATTCGTCGTCAAATAACTGGTCGAATCGGTTGGTGACCACGCAGCCGAAGCCTTCCTGTAAGTGCCCAGGCATGATGGTGGCTCGGCGGCGCGTTCCTCCACGGATTGCAGCGGGCCGCGCCGAGCCAAGAGCGCCTGCTTCAGCTCTTCCCACAAGATGGCCGGGCCGAGAGAGGGGGGCTGTCTTCTCTTCCGGCGCTAGGCACACATCCGGGAGCGGCCAGCGCCGCACGGTACCACGGGGTCTGTAGGCCTGAGTCGCTTTTCCTGAGGCGACTCCGGGCACCAGGACTACAACTCCCAGAATACACGGCTTAACAACTCTTCGCGCGCGCCTCAGAGGCGGGACCTCACCGAGGGAGAGGGGCGTGCAAGCTGAAGGAGAAGCGCGGTGGTGGGAGGAGTCCTGCCACCTGCTATCGCCACCCTTAAACTCTTGGCATCTCCTGCTGCGCTGAAAACAGGAAAACGTGACGGCGTGTTTTGCTCGCGAAAGTTCTCAGTCTTCGGTTTTACTCCCCGCCTCCGGCCCAGGACTAACTTTCCCCACCTCTCCGGGAGGGTCAAGGTGACTATCAGTCCTACAAGTGGAGACTCACAAACTTCCAGGGCTGGCAGATTGCTGAGGTGCCGCACTGGCCTCGCGAAAGCAGAACCCGCTCTCTTCCAAATCCCTAGTTGCTGGAGTTACCCTCCTGCAGCCCTAATAATGAATCGAAGCGTTTATGTTTAATGTGAGGCGGAATACGCTTCCTCTCGCGGGGACTTGAACTCTAGCAGCAGAATTGATCCAAAAGACAGGTTGAACTAGCGAAGTGAGTGTTGCGCGCTTTTCTTGGATGAGAAGTGCCGTTTTGCAACCGGTGCTTTAATTGTTAACTCCTGGCAGTGTAGCACTAGCCAAACACTGGGAAAGCCTCCAAAAGGCATTGTTTGTAGAAACACTTTCTAGAGTCTAGACTGACATTAGTGCCCGGCAAGTCAAGGATTGGGTGTTAGTAAAGGGTACTCAAGAAATAACATTAAAATGTTATCTGAAGAGCATCTTAATGTGTGATGTGCTAAGAGGTGCAGTGAGGGGAGAGAAATATGTCAGAGAATTGTCTTTAATTCGCATTGGGATTAGCTGAGAATATTAAAGTCCATTAAAAGGGTGTCATGCATATTCAAGCATATTTGGTAACACGGTGAGGGTAAATGTATTATCATAATTTTTAAACCTTTTTCTATTAACCAGACTATAGAAAATGCATCTCTATGTTCCAGGTACTATGAATAACCTTAATGAGGACAACAACTTGTTAGGTAAATAATTTTCCCTTTTCACAGGTAAAACCATTTCCTATTTGAAATAACTTAATCAAGTTCACATCTGTAAAAGTGTAAGTGCCAGGAGTTAACTCCAATCTTCTAACTCCACTGTGAGACACTTGACATCAATTCTTTAATCCAGACTCTGCCTTCTGATAGAAATGAATCAATATAAATTAATTTCCAACATTTCAGTTCAGCTCGGTTCAGTCGCTCGGTCCTGTCCGACTCTTTTCGACCCCATGAAATCGCAGCATGCCAGGCCTCCCTGTCCATCACCAACTCCTGGAGTTCACTCAGACTCACGTCCATCGAGTTAGTGATGCCATCCAGCCATCTCATCCAAGACTTAAATGTTGTTGAAGAAGAGAAGCGAAAAGCAAAGGAGAAAAGGAAAGATATAAGCATCTGAATGCAGAGTTCCAAAGAATAGCAAGAGAAGATAAGAAAGGCTTCCTCAGCGATCAGTGCAAAGAAACAGAGGAAAACAACAGAACAGGAAAGACTAGAGATCTCTTCAAGAAAATTAGAGATACCAGGGGAACATTTCATGCAAAGATGGGCTCGATAAAGGACAGAAATGGTATGGACCTAACAAAAGCAGAAGATGTTAAGAAGAGGTGGCAAGAATACACAGAAGATCTGTACAAAAAAGATCTTCATGACCCAGATAATCACGATGGTGTGATCACTGACCTAGAGCCAGACATCCTGGAATGTGAAGTCAAGTTGGCCTTAGGAAGCATCACTATGAACAAATCTAGTGGAGGTGATGGAATTCCAGTTGAGCTATTTCAAATCCTGAAAGATGATGCTGTGAAAGTGCTGCACTCAATATGTCAGCAAATTTGGGAAACTCAGCAGTGGCCACAGGACTGGAAAAGGTCAGTTTTCAGTCCAGTCCCAAAGAAAGGCAATGCCAAAGAATGCTCAAACTACGACACGATTGCCCTCATCTCACATGCTAGTAAACTGATTCTCAAAATTCTCCAAGCCAGGCTTTAGCAATACGTGAAACGGGAACTTCCAGATGTTCAAGCTGGTTTTAGAAAAGCCAGAGGAACCAGAGATCAAATTGCCACATTTGCTGGATCATGGAAAAAGCAACAGAGTTCCAGAAAAACATCTATTTCTGCTTTATTGACTATGCCAAAGCCTTTGACTGTGTGGATCACAATAAACTGTGGAAAATTCTGAAAGAGATGGGAATACCATCACAACTGAGTGACTGAACTGAACTGAAATGTTGTTGTATGTCAGACAGGATATGTAACATGGCTGAATGTAACCTTATCGATTTCTGAGCATAATTGAAATCAAATCCTTAACAGGGAGGGCTTCCCTCATAGCTCAGTTGGTAAAGAAGCCTCCTGCAATGCAGGAGACTGTGGTTCGATTCCTGGGTCAGGAAGATCTGTTGGAGAAGGGATAGGCTACCCACTCCAGTATTCTCGCTGGAGAATTCCATTTACTATATAGTCCATATATAGTATGGACTATACTATATATAGGGGTCGCAAAGAGTCGGACACGACTGAGAGACTTTCACTTCACTTCCTTAACAGGGAAAATAAAAGTCATATTACAGGCATATGGCAGCAAGCCTAGTGGTTTTCTAAATACAGCCCGTATTCCTCAAAATCAGGTATTTCTCTGTGGCCTCGGCCCCTGCCACACACACTCCCCCATCTCACACACAGACCCTGCCTCCTTCCCTAAGCTCTGGCTCTTACGATTTTTACCAAGACAAAGGACAAGGAGTTTTTGATCATACTCTTCATGCCCCTTTGAAAATAGCTCGGAAGATCACCATGCTTTAACAAACTCTTTCTCTTTTGCAGGGTCTATTAATATCTGCATCTTTGAGACATTTGCTGCTACAGCTCCTCCTCTTACCACTTTCTGGCCTCTGCCACAGCAATATCAAGAACTAAAACTTGATGTTTTATTATGTACTTGGTGCATTTTATGTAATCTCATTTAATCCTTACATCAACTCTCTGGGAAAGGTATTATTGCTTTTTTAAGATGAGAAAAACGAAGCACAAAGAGACTAAGTAACTTACCCACTCACTACAGTCTAGAAGGGCTTCCCTAGTGGCTCAGTGGTAACGAGTCCACCTGCCAGTGCAGGAGATGCAGGTTTGATCCTTGGGTCAGGAAGATCCCCTGGAGAAGGGAATGGCAACCCACTCCAGTATTCTTGCCTGGGAAATCCCATGGATAGAGGAGACTTGCTTGCTACCATGGGTTCACAGAAGAGTCAGGACAGGACTTAGCAACTAAACACCATCACCACTACCACCACAGTCTGGGGAGTGGGGCAGGCCTGTCCTTAGTCATTTTTATCCTAGGTACAGGTTTCTAGTTCCTTCAAACAGATCTTTATGACCAGCAAGCATTCTTATAAGAAGAATATTTAAAAATAAGCTATATGTAGCAAAATTGTATGGCTATGAATTTTCTTAGCACTTTTCAACTTCCTTCTCTCCCTTTTGTCTCTCCTGGAATTTTGGTTACTCCAGGGAAGTTTTAAAGCCCATTTTGAAATTATACAAGTAAAGATCAAAATTCCAATTCTTTTACGTCTCACAATTGATTTTATTTTATATGTAATTATTTTTGCAATGTTTCCTTCTGAGAACTTAGTTTCTTTATGAATATTTAAAAGTTCCTACTACTCTTATAGAAAAAATATTGGCCAAATAAACCTCAAGAGAGAAGGAAGAGGAGATTTCTTGGCAGACCTGTTATTCAAATGAAAGCCGGGAGTTGTAAACTGTCAAGTTATAAGATATCACTGATTAGAAATGTATCCTAAAATATCAGCTCTCTGTAGCAATGCTTGAATCACATATTGTTCTCTGAAAAATACTTGTGCAACTTCAAAACCTTATCTATAGCAAGCTCTCTAGAGTTCTCTAGCAACAAATGCTGGAAACTAGCCAAGTGTCTTGATTGAATATACAATATAGTTGCTTAATGTTAATGACACTGATAAAGGGAATAGTATACCTCCTTCCAGCCCTCACTTGTTTTTAGGATGTTATCAACCACAATACAACTTGTTTTTACCCATTTCTAAATGATCTCAACCCACTGTTACTGTTGCTATATTCTAATAATAATTACTAACAAGGACTACAGTTAGAGCATTTGCTATGCACTTTACACTGTGCTGAATACCTTACATGACTCATTTCCTTAAATTCTCAGAACAACACTATGGAGAAATATTACTACTCCCCTTTTATACTTGAGGAAATTATGGTCAAGTGCCTCTCCCAAATTCACATTACCTAGAAGAGTCCAAACAGTCTGATCTCACAGCCTGAGCACTGACCTGTTATACTTGTAAGTAACATGATAGAGGAATCAGTCTTTCATCCTTACATGGCTACCACCTATAGCAAAAGAAAACTATTATTCTAGTACTTTGGGGACACTGGATACAGGTATCATATAAACGTTAAGAGAATCTAATTTTTAGTATAGGTGATGGAATTCCAGTTGAACTATCTCAAATCATGAACGATGATGCTGTGAAAGTGCTGCACTCAATATGCCAGCAAATTTGGAAAACTCAGCAGTGGCCACAGGACTGGAAAAGGTCAGTTTTCATTCCAATCCCAAAGAAAGGCAATGCCAAAGAATGCTCAAACTACCGCACAATTGCGCTCATCTCACATGCTAGTAAAGTAATGCTCAAAATTCTCCAAGCCAGGCTTTAGCAATATGTGAACCGTGAACTTCCTGATGTTCAAGCTGGTTTTAGAAAAGGCAGAGGAACCAGAAATCAAATTGCCAACATCCGCTGGATCATGGGAAAAGCAAGAGAGTTCCAGAAAAACATCTATTTCTGCTTTATTGACTATGCCAAAGCCTTTGACTGTGTGGATCACAATAAACTGTGGAAAGTTCTGAAAGAGATGGGAATACCAGACCACCTGACCTGCCTCTTGAGAAATCTGTATGCAGGTCAGGAAGCAACAGTTCGAACTGGACATGGAACAACAGACTGGTTCCAAATAGAAAAAGGAGTACATGAAGGCTGTATATTGTCACCCTGCTTATTTAACTTATATGCAGAGTACATCATGAGAAATGCTGGACTGGAAGAAACACAAGCTGGAATCAAGATTGGCGGGAGAAATATCAATAACCTCAGATATGCAGATGACACCACCCTTATGGCAGAAAGTGAAGAGGAACTAAAAAGCCTCTTGATGAAAGTGAAAGTTGAGAGTGAAAAAGTTGGCTTAAAGCTCAACATTCAGAAAACGAAGATCATGGCATCTGGTCCCATCACTTCATGGGAAATAGATGGGAAAACAGTGGAAACAGTGTCAGACTTTATTGTTTGGGCTCCAAAATCACTGCAGATGGTGACTGCAGCCATAAAATTAAAAGATGCTTACTCCTTGGAAGGAAGGGGCGCAAACTCGGATACGCAACCCCCCCCCCCCCACTCCATGTAGCATATCCAAAAGCAGAGACATTACTTTGCCAACAAAGGTCCGTCTAGTCAAGGCTATGGTTTTTCCTGTGGTCATGTATGGATATGAGAGTTGGACTGTGAAGAAAACTGAGTGCCAGAGAATTGATGTGTTTGAAGTGTGGAGTTGGAGAAGACTCTTGAGAGTTCCTTGGACTGCAAGGAGATCCAACCAGTCCATTCTGAAGGAGATCAGCCCTGGGATTTCTTTGGAGGGAATGATGCTAAAGCTGAAACTCCAGTACTTTGGCCACCTCATGCAAAAAGTTGACTCATTGGAAAAGACTCTGATGCTGGGAGGGATTGGGGGCAGGAGGAGAAGGGGACGACAGGATGAGATGGCTGGATGGCATCACTGACTCGATGGACGTGAGTCTGAGTGAACTCCAGGAGTTGGTGATGGACAGGGAGGCCTGGCATGCTGCGATTCATGGGGTCGCAAAGAGTCAGACACGACTGAGTGACTGAACTGAACAGAACTGAGTATATAATGCATTTTTAAAACAAAAGTAGTAAAGGTGGTTCTTATGAAGAAAATGTCAAATCCTCTGTCTGAGGATGGAATGATAAATATGGCAAGCCTTGGCTATTGCTAAACTTAGGCTATCAAAGCTAAAAATAGAAATATTACACTCTCTATATTTTGCTACCTCAAACTTTATTTGAAGATTGATACCCTTGATTTTAAACTTCCGTACTTTTTTTCTGCTACATTGTACTCTTAAAAAAAACACACACCTTTACTGAGAATTAATTGCATACCGTATAATTCACCTATCTAAAGAGTGCTATTCGAAGGTTTTCTTTTTAGTATTTCACAGAGTGGTGCAGCTATTACCGTTATCCATTCGTGCTGCGATTCGTGGGGTCAGAAAGAGTCGGACACAACTGAGCGACTGAACTGAACTGAATTTTAGAACATTTTTAAGAAACTCATTAATTGTCACTCCTTGTTCTCTCAACCCCCAGCCCTGGGCAACCACTAATCTACTTTCTGTCTCATCAGTTCAGTCACTCAGTTGTGTCCAGCTCTTTGCAAACCCATGGACTGCAGCATGCCAGGCTTCCCTGTCCATCACCAACTCCCGGAGGTTGCTCAA
The DNA here is from genome assembly GCF_019923935.1 of Bubalus bubalis. Classification (NCBI taxonomy): domain Eukaryota; kingdom Metazoa; phylum Chordata; class Mammalia; order Artiodactyla; family Bovidae; genus Bubalus; species Bubalus bubalis. The sequence goes on along the minus strand of NC_059162.1, from coordinate 77,572,392 downwards.
ACTTAGGTCCATCGAGTCAGTGATGCCATCCAACCATCTCATCCTCTGTCGTCCCCTTCTCTTCCTGCCTTCAATCTTTCCCAGCATCAGGGTCTTTTCCAGTTAGTCAATTCTTTGTATCAGGTGGCCGAAGTATTAGAGCTGCAGTTTCAGCATCAGTCCTTTCAATGAATATTCAGGACTGGTTTCCTTTAGGATTGACTGGTTTAGTCTCCTTGCATTCCAAGGGACTCTCAAGAGTCTTCTTCAACACCACAGTTCAAAAGCATCAATTCTTCGGAGCTTAGCTTCCCTTGTGGTCCAACTCACATCCATAAATGACTGGTGGAAAAACCATAGCTTTGACTATATGCAGATTTGCCTATTTTGGACATTTCATATGCATGGAATCATGTGATCTTTTGTGATTGGCTTATTTCCCTTAGCACAATGTTTTCTAAGTCCATGTTGTCACATGTATCAGTACTTCATTCCTTTTTATAAATGAATAATATTCCATTGTATTTTATTTATACATTAACCAGTTGATAGACATTTGCGTTATTTCTACTTTTTAGGTCTTATGAATAATTCTGTGATTATTTCAGGATTTGTGTGGACATATGCTTTCATTTCTCTGGGATATATATCTAGGAATGGAATTGCTCTGTCATGTGGTAACTCTATGTTTAGCATTTTGAGGAGCTTCCAAAGTGGGTGCACCATATTACAATCCCTTATGAGAGTTCCAGATTCTCCACATCTGGTATTTGTCTTTTGATTATAAGCCATCTTAATGGGTGTGAAGTGGTATCTCACTGTAGTTTTGATTTGTATTTCTCTAATAGCTAATGTTATTAGAGAGCATCCTTAACATGCTTATTGAGCATCCTTAACATGCTTGTTGGCCATTTGTATATCTGCTTTGGAGAATATCTATTTAGATCTTTGCTATTTTCTGGCTGCTAAGTCACTTCAGTCGTGTCCGACTCTGTGTGACCCCATAAATGGCAGCCCACCAGGCTCCTCCGTCCCTGGGATTCTCCAGGCAAGAACACTGGAGTGGGTTGCCATTTCCTTCTCCAATGCATGAAAGTGAAAAGTGAAAGTGAAGTCACTCAGTTGTGTCTGACTCTTTGCGACCCCATGGACTGCAGCCCACCAGGCTCCTCCGTCCATGGGATTTTCCAGGCAAGAGTACTGGAGTGGGGTGCCATTGCCTTCTCCGATTTTCTGGCTAGTTATATTTATTTTTAATTATAGAGTTGTAAGTATTCTATATTCTAGATGAAGGGCCTTATCAGTTATGTAATTTGCATATTTTGTCCCAATCTGTGGGCTGACTCTCCACTTTCTTGGTGGTGTCCTTTGTAGCATAAAAGCTTTTTAATCTAATGTGGTCTTTTGTGATCAAGTCCAGTTTATCTGTTTTTCTTTTGTCACTTCTGCATTTGTTGTCACATCTAAGAAGACTTTGCCTAACCCAGAATCCCAAAGATTTACTCCTGTGTTTTATAAGTTCTACAGATTTTTAAAGTAGTATTGGATTTTACATTTAGAAGTATAACCCACTTAAAATTGATGTATTCCCCTTCCTTTTAATTTAAATTAATTTTGAATATGTCAAACCAAAAGAAAAACTTTAGAAGAAAAAAAAAGATTGTTATTTTTCATTTTACTCTTTTAAAAACATTTTATTTTGGACATCACAATAAGTAGCAAGTTTTTAGGTTTAAAAACATTCAGTGAAGTTCCAAGTGCATGTATGTAAACCTCTTTGGAAACCGAAAATATATTTCCCCCTTATTAGTATTTATTCATTCTGAAAATAAACATTTAAATCAACAACTACTTACAGAACATCTGCCTGTGTGTCAAGCACTGTTCGAGCCCTGAGGATTCTGTGATGAACAAAACAGGCAAGGCTTTGGTCTTCATGGAGTTTATACACTGATAGAAAGAAGCAATGAATAAACAAGTAAATAAATACATCGCTGACATCATTTTCAGAGAGCAGTATGTACTTGAGAGCACAATGTGAGCGAGGGACAACTTTTTTGAATATGTGGTCAGAAAGCCTTCTGAGCTAAGGCCTGAACAATGAGAATAAACCAGCTTTACAGAGATTTAAAGAAGAAGCCAAAGAAACTGAAGTAAGAAAATATGAAGTAGGAAGGAGCTTGTGGATTCCAAGACAAAACACAAAAGCAAAAACAATTTCTTTTACCTGTGACTGATTCATTTTGATGTATGGCAGAAACCAACTCAATACTATAAAACAATTATCCTTCAATTAAAAATAAATACATTAAAAAAGAGTCTCTGAGTGTCTGTGGTAAATGAGCATGAGATTGGCATGGTGAATTGGAAGACAGATCTTACATTGAATACAAAGGTAATTTTGTCTGTGTGTGCTTTCAAGTGCTTCCAGTTTTCTCTGCCAAGAATTCCCTGAACATGGTAATAAAGCTTAAAAATTAAAATATATTGTAATCAAAGTCTTATTTTTTATTCTAAAATAAGCCATATAAAACATCTTGAAATTTTAACCTGATGCTTTAGGCATTGAGAGAGCAAAGCCATTCTTATTGATCCAGCAGGAGCTCAAACACTGATCTTTTTCACTAAAAGTTCCCCCTTGGTGCTCCTTGGCTTCTGTGAAGTAGGTCAGAGGTAACAATATTAAACAAAGATTATTGGCAGAAGGTTTCTTCGTGGTGATACATTTACCAGGAGCTACCAAAAACAAATAATACATGTGCAGGTGGTATCCATAAAACTGAAAAATTAGAAGACATAATTATAAGCACAATGCTCAGATATAATAAACAATGAATAGGAGCCTTTATCCGACTCAATGGACATGAGTTTGAGCAAACTGGGAGATAGTGAAGGACAGGGAAGCCTGGTGTGCTGCAGTTCATGGGGTCGCAAAAAGGACTTAGGGACTGGAAAACAACAATCACAATACCTTAAATGGATCTTCAGAGACACCACTCTTGATTGCTGACTGGAATCTTTTAGGTTTCTGCTGCTCCCAGAAGAAACAAATGGTAAGGATGAAGGAGATGGAGCCTCATGGCTGACATTCACATGTGGAGATTATGTGTAAAATTTTTGGAGCAAATTGTATATGTGCAGAGATCTCAGGTTAGGCAGAGACACAGGAGTGAGAGCTACAAGACCTTACCATCAACCATCACCACAGGGAGTTTCTTCCTCTAGTGCCAACTTGGTAGAGATTAGGCCTGAGTTTATTAAGCATATTCCTTTTAAATTTAAACTGAGGCCTCTGCTTCTCTAGAAATTGCATCCAAAATTTTGCTTATTCCCAAAATAGACATTGGTTTTACCAGATCTTCTGAAGAATTTAAGAGCAAATCTGCAGAAACAGAAAGTAGATTAGTGGCAACCTACACCTGTGGAGGGGCTTCGGTACAAATGGGCAGTGACTGCTAATGGGTATGGAGTTTGTCTTAGGGGTAATTGAAACGTTCTAAAATTTGGGAGTTCCCTGGTGGTCTAGTGGTTAGGATTCAGTGTTTTCACTGCCATGGCCCTGGGTTCAATCCCTGCTCAGGCAGCTGAGATCCCACAAGCCACTTCAGTTTAGTTCAGTCACTCAGTCGTGTCTGACTGTGCAGCTCCATGGACTGCAGCATACCAGGCTTCTCTTCTTCACTGTCTTTGAGTTTGTTCAAACTCCTGTCGGTTGAGCCAGTGATGCCATCCAACCATCTCATCCTCTGTCACCCTCTTCTATCCTCAATCTTTTCCAGCATCAGGGTCTTTTCCAATGAGTCAGCTCTTCAAATCAGGTGACCAAAGTATTGGAACTTCAGCTTCAGCATCAGTCCTTCCAATGAATATTCAGGGTTGATTTCCTTTAGGATTGACTGGTTTGATCTCCTTGCATTCCAAGGGACTCTCAAGAGTCTTCTCCAGCATCACAGTTCAAAAGCATCAATTCTCTGGCATTCAGCCTTCTTTATGGTCCAACTCTATACATGGCTACTGGGAAAAATCATAGCTTAGATTAGACCATTGTTGACAAAGTGATGTCTCTACTTTTTATACGGTATCTACGTTTGTCATAGCTTTTCTTCCAAGGAGCTTCTTTTAATTTCATGGTGGAAGTCACCATCTGCAGTGATTTTGGAGCCTAAAAAAAGTCTTTCACTGTTTCCATTGTTTCCCCATCTGTTTGCCATGAAGTGGTGGGACCAGATGCCATGTTCTTAGTTTTTTGAATGTTGGGTTTTAAACCAGTTTTTTCACTCTCCTCTTTCACCTTCATCAATAGGTTCTTCAGTTCCTCTTCCTTTTCTGTCATTAGGGTGGTGTCATCCCATATCTGAGCTTGTTGATATTTCTCCCAACAATCTTGATTCCAGCTTGTACTTTCATCCAACCCAGCATTTTGCATTACGTACTCTGCATAGAAGTTAAATAAGCAGGGTGACAACACATAGCCTTGACATACTTCTTTCCCAGTTTGGAATCAGTCTGTTGTTCCATGTCCGGTTCTAACTGTTGCTTCTTGACCTGCATACAGGTTTCTCAGGAGGCATGTAAGGTGGTCTGGTATTCCCATCTCTTTAAGAATTTTCCAGTTTGTTGTGATCCACACACTCACAAGGCACTTGGCATGGCCAAAAAAAAGTTCTAAGATTGTGGTAATGGTTATACAACTCTGAATATAACAAAACCCACTAAATTGTAAGCTTTAAATGAGTGAATTGGTGGTATCTCAATAACACTTTTTTAAAATATCTGTTTATTTATTTTTGACTGCATTGGGTCTTAGTTTCAGCACATCAGATCTTCACTGTGGTGTGGGGGCTCTCTAGTTATGGCACACGAGCACTAGAGTGCATGGGCTCAGTAGGTGCAACTCTCAGACTTATTTGCTCCATGTGGGATCCATGTGGCATGTGGGATCTTAGTTCCCCATCCAGGGATCGAACATGCATCTCCTGCATTGAAAAGTGGGTTCTTAAGCACTGGACCAGTAGGGAAGTCCCAATAAAGTTTTCTTTTAAATGAAAAGTTTCTAAGGCATTCAAAAGACATAGGATCCCTGCTGTCTGGCATGAACCTCTGACTGTTTCTTATTTTCTGATCCCAGAATACAACAATCATGCTTACTATGTGTCAGGCACCGTACTAGGTGCTTTACATGCTTATGTTATTATATAACAAACTTTGAGGTTATCTACACTAAACATGAAACCAACAAATGGTACAGACTAAATTCTTTCCATTATGCCGCCTGTACTCCTCAGACTTGTCCAACTAAGTACCCATCATAGCTAGACATATGTCTCTTTTGATGGCATTGTAGGATATTCTGCCCTTCCATTCTGTTCTAATCACTCATCACATTCTAACAATTCTCAAGTATCTCTTTTCCTCCATGCCCATGGCCAGCACTCCAGTGAGGCCTTTATTTCTCTCTAGGTGTATCACTGTGACCCTGACTTCAAATCTCATCAGGTTTGGATTATCTGGTCTTGTTCCTCCTAGACTCGACAGCTTTTCATGGCTCCGTATTACTTACAGGATAAAGTCCCAAATCCTCAGCAAAAACTGAAGGTCTTTAATAACCTAATGTATCTTCTTTCCAGCCTCACCTTCTTCCTGCCTCCTGCCACATGCACTGTATTCCTTAAGTCACATAAGACTACTCATTCTATCGTATGCACATGCTCCATGCCCTTTATATTCCGTACAATTCACACCTTGTTCCAGTAATATGTGGCAAATTCCTTCTCATCCACCAGGTCCTACCTTGAGTTTACTTCCTGTAAGAAGTTTCCTGCAGTGCTCAAATGTCATGCCCCCTTGCCCTCTCTTGTGCTCTAATAACTCATTTCTACTCTATTTGCAGTACTTATTACACTGAATTGTTGTTAGTTGTCTATTTACCTCTTCTAATAGTTTGTAAATATTTGTGGTAAGAGTGTTTTGTTTAGATGTTATGCCTGATGCTTAGCCCTTGAATGGATCTATTGAAGGAATGTGCCCAGTATTTCCCACTAGATTTCAAGTCCTTTTATTTCCAGTGCCTAGCATACTTCTATTTCCTAAATAGCTGTTCAGTGAAACTTCATGCTTATTGAGCATTTACTATGTACCAAGCATAGTGCTAGTTATTTAATGTAGATTAAGTCATTTAATAGGGTTCTCAAGGCAAGAATACTGAAGTGGTTTGCCATTCCCTTCTCCAGTGGACCACATTCTGTCAGATCTCTCCACCATGACCCGACTGTCTTGGGTTGCCCCACGGGCCATGTCAAGTCCATGAATCAAGGCAAATTGGAAGTGGTCAAACAGGAGATGGCAAGAGTGAATGTAGACATTGTAGGAATCAGCAAACCAAAATGGACTAGAATGGGTGAATTTAACTCAGATGACCATTATATCTACTACTGCAGGCAGGAATCCCTCAGAAGAAATGGAGTAGCCATCATGGTCAACAAAAGATTCCGAAATGCAGTACTTGGATGCAATCTCAAAAACGACAGAATGATCTTTGTTCGTTTCCAAGGCAAACCATTCAATATCACAGTAATCCAAGTCTGTGCCCCAACCAGTAATGCTGAAGAAACTGAAGTTGAACGGTTCTATGAAGATCTATAAGACCTTTTAGAACTAACACCTAAAAAAGATGTCCTTTTCATTATAGGGGACTGGAATGCAAAAGTAGGAAGTCAAGAAATACCTGGAGTAACAGGCGAATTTGGCCTTGGAATACGGAATGAAGCAGGGCAAAGACTGATAGAGTTTTGCCAGGAGAACCCACTGGTCATAGCAAACACCCTCTTCCAACAACACAAGAGAGACTCTACACATGGACATCACCAGATGGTCGACACCAAAATCAGATTGATTATATTCTTTGCAGCCAAAGATGGAGAAGCTCTATACAGTCAACCAAAACAAGACCAGGAGCTGACTGTGGCTCAGATCATGAACTCCTTATTGCCAAATTCAGACTTAAATTGAAGAAAGTAGGGAAAACCACTAGACCATTCAAGTATGACCTAAATCAAATCCCTTATGATTATACAGTGGAAGTGAGAAATAGATTTAAGGGCCTAGATCTGACAGATAGAGTGCCTCATGAACTATGGAATGAGGTTCGTGACATTGTACAGGAGACAGGGATCAAGACCATCTCCATGGAAAAGAAATGCAAAAAAGCAAAATGGCTGTCTGGGGAGGCCTTACAAATAGCTGTGAAAAGAAAAGAAGTGAAAAGCAAAGGAGAAAAGGAAAGATATAAGCATCTGAATGCAGAGTTCCAAAGAATAGCAAGAAGAGATAAGAAAGCCTTCCTCAGCAATCCATGCAAAGAAATAGAAGAAAACAACAGAATGGGAAAGACTAGAGATCTCTTCAAGAAAGGTAGAGATACCAAGGGAATATTTCATGCAAAGATGGGCTCAATAAAGGACAGAAATGGTATGGACCTATAGAAGCAGAAGATATAAAGAAGAGTGGCAAGAATACACAGGAGATCTGTACAAAAAAGATCTTCATGACCCAGATAATCACGATGGTGTGATCACTGACCTAGAGCCAGACATCCTGGAATGTGAAGTCAAGTTGGCCTTAGGAAGCATCACTATGAACAAATCTAGTGGAGGTGATGGAATTCCAGTTGAGCTATTTCAAATCCTGAAAGATGATGCTGTGAAAGTGCTGCACTCAATATGCCAGCAAATTTGGAAAACTCAGCAGTGGCCACAGGACTGGAAAAGGTCAGTTTTCATTCCAATCCCAAAGAAAGGCAATGCCAAAGAATGCTCAAACTACCGCACAATTGCACTCATCTCACATGCTAGTGAAGTAATGCTCAAAATTCTCCAAGCCAGGCTTCAGCAATATGTGAACTGTGAACTTCCTGATGTTCAAGCTGGTTTTAGAAAAGGCAGAGGAACCAGAAATCAAATTGCCACCATCTGCTGGATCATGGAAAAAGCAAGAGAGTTCCAGAAAAACATCTATTTCTGCTTTATTGACTATGCCAAAGCCTTTGACTATGTGGATCACAATAAACTGTGTAAAATTCTGAAAGAGATGGGAATACCAGACCACCTGACCTGCCTCTTGAGAAACCTCTATGCAGGTCAGGAAGCAACAGTTCGAACTGGACATGGAACAACAGACTGGTTCCAAATAGGAAAAGGAGTATGTCAAGGCTGTGTATTGTCACCCTGTTTATTTAACTTATATGCAGAGTACATCATGAGAAACACTGGACTGGAAGAAACATAAGCTGGAATCAAGATTAGCGGGAGAAATATCAAAGGAACACATGTATACCTGTGGCTGATTCATTTTGATATTTGGCAAAACTAATACAATTATGTAAAGTTTAAAAATAAAATTAAAAAAATAACCTCAGATATGCAGATGACACCACTCTTATGGCAGAAAGTGAAGAGAACTAAAAAGCCTCTTGATGAAAGTGAAAGTACAGAGTGAAAAAGTTGGCTTAAAGCTCAACATTCAGAAAACGAAGATCATGGCATCCGGTCCCATCACTTCATGGGAAATAGATGAGGAAACAGTGTCAGACTTTATTTTTTGGGGCTCCAAAATCACTTCAGATGGTGACAGCAGCCATGAAATTAAGAGATGCTTACTCCTTGGAAGGAAAGTTATGACCAACCTAGATAGCATATTCAAAAGCAGAGACATTACTTTGCGAACAAAGGTCCGTCTAGTCAAGGCTATGGTTTTTCCTGTGGTCAGGTATGGATGTGAGAGTTGGACTGTGAAGAAGGCTGAGCACCAAAGATTGATGCTTTTGAACTGTGGTGTTGGAGAAGACTCTTGTGAGTCCCTTGGACTGCAAGGAGATCCAACCAGTTCATTCTGAAGGAGATCAGCCCTGGGATTTCTTTGGAGAGAATGATGCTAAAGCTGAAACTCCAGTACTTTGGCCACCTCATGAGAAGAGTTGATGCACTGGAAAAGACTCTTATGCTGGGAGGGATTGGGGCAGGAGGAGAAGGGGATGACAGAGGATGAGATGGCTGGATGGCATCACTGACTCGATGGACATGAGTCTGAGTGAACTCCAGGAGTTTGTGATGGACAGGGAGGCCTGGCGTGCTGTGATTCATGGGATTGTAAAGAGTCGAACACGACTGAGCGACTGAACTGAACTGAACTGAAGTCATTTAAAATTCTTAATAACTATGAGGTCAGTGTTATCATTAACCCAATTTATGTAAGGCACCGGTGGCACAGAAAGATTCAATGACGAACTGTGTGACCTTGAGCAAGTAAATGACAAAACCAAAATTCAAATAAAGTCCAATGGTTTCAGGACTTCCCTGGTGGTCCAGTGGTTAATAATCCGCCTGCCAGTGCAGGGCACATGGGTTCAATCCCTGGTCTGGGAAGATTCCACATGCTAGAGCAATTAAGCCTGAGTGCCACAACCAGAAAAAATCCACAAGAGCAATGAAGACCCAGTGCAGTCAAAAATAATAAATAAATAATTTTTTTAAAAAACTCCAATGGCTCCAATGTCCACACTCTTATTCTGTGTTGTATAACCTATGTGTGAGTGTCTGTCAAGTGAGAAATGATTAAATAGAACCCTTTCCAACCTCTACAGGAACAAAAGTCCAGGTACCATTAGCCTATTTAAGGAAGGAAGATAGAAAGTCCATTAGGAACTGGAATGAATTTAATTTCTCATGGGAATAATGTCAGATTTCATTGGGATTGGTTAAAATACTGTGAGAACTTCAGGCATATTACAGGCAATATAAACAATTGTGGATTGACCGGTCATGTTGGGAGGTGGCAGAACCTGGTGTTAATCCTGGGACTGTGCGAAGAAAGGTCCTCTCATCAAGGCATCACCCTACTGAGGAGCCATGGGACCTGGGGCAGGTTCTTAACCTCTTGAAGCTTTGGGTTTCTTATCTGTTAAATAGGGGTATAATTGTTAGAGATTTCTGTGGAAAATTCTTAAAGAGATAGGAAGACCAGACCACCTTACCTGTCTCCTGAGAAACCTATATGCAGGACAAGAAAGAACAATTAGAACAAGACATGGAGCAATGGAATGGTTCAAAATTGGGAAAGAAGTATATCAGGGTTGTATACTGTTACCCGCTTATTTAACTTTATGCAGAGTACATATTGGGAAATGTCAGGCTGGATGAATCCCGAGCTGGAATCAAGATTGTTGGGAGAAATATCAACAACCTCAGATATGCAGATGATAACACTAATGGCAGAAAGCAAAGAGGAACTAAAGAGCCTCTTGATTAAGGTGAAAGAAAGAGTGAAAAAGCTGGTTTAAAACTCAACATTCAAAAAACTAAGATCATGGCATCCTGTCCCATCACTTCATGGCAAAAAGATGGGGAATAAGTGGAAATGGTGGCAGATTTTATTTGCTTGGATTCCAAAATCACTGCAGACAGTGACTGCAGCTATGAAATTAAAACGCTTGTTCCTTGGAAGGAAAATATGACAAACCTAGACAATTAAAAAACTGAGACATCACTTTGCCGACAAAGATCTGTATGGTCAAAGCTATGGTTTTTCCAGTAGTTATGTACGAATGTCAGAGTTGGACCATAAAGAAGGCTGAGTGCCAAAGAATTGATTTTGAATTGTGTTGGAGAAGACTCTTGAGAGTTCCTTGGAATGCAAGGAGATCAAACCAGTCAATCCTAAAGGAAATCAGTCCTGAATATTCATTGAAAGGACTAATGCTGAAGCTGGAACTCTAATACTATAGTCACCTGATTTGAAGAGCCAACTCATTGGAAAAGACCCTAATGCTGGAAAAGATTGAGGGCAGGAGGAGAAAGGGGTGACAGAGGATGAGATGGTTGGATGGCATCACCAACTAAATGGACATGAGTTTGAGCAAACTCTGGGAGATAGTGAAGGACAGGGAAGCCTGGTGTGCTGCAGTTCATGGGGTCACAAAGAGTTGGACATGATTTAGCACCTGAACAACAACAACAAATTGTTAGAGATCTCTTAGGATTGTGAGGATTCAATGAGCTAATACTTGTTAAACTCTTAAAGCAAGACATGTAGTTAAGTCCAATTAAAAAAAAAAAAGGAAAGGATAACAGAGATGAAAACATTTTTTTCTTGGGGAGGGTTGCTAAAGCCAAAAATCATTTCATTGATTTGTGAATAGTGACTAGCACCTTTCTAAATGAGAGGAAGAAGGAAGAGAAAGCATTCAAACTTAAGCCACTTCTGCTCATTTTTATCAAGTTTGCAAATTAAATGTTAGGGAAGAAAAACATTGTTAGGAAATGGGGACACAATGTGAGTGCATGCTCAGTCACTCAGTAGTGTCCCACTCTCTGTGACCCTATGGACTGCAGCCAGCTAGGTTCCTCTGTCCATGGGAGGAGGCAAGAATACTGGAGTGGGTTGCCATTTCTTCCTCCAGGAGATCTTCCTGACCAAGGGATCGAAACTGCATCTCCTGTGTTCTGCATTGGCAGGCTGATTCTTTACCCTGAGCCACCTGGAAAGCCCTAGGGACACAGCACAATAAATAATAACCTTAGGATTCTCCATACCTCATTAAGAGTTGCCCAACCATATATTTATACTTCCAGAATACATATCTTTTGAGGAATTTAAACAGCTTTTAAAATTAGAACATTTCTAGCTCAAGGGAATTCTGGATTCTGTTAATAATTTAAGGGCTCTATTTCCTGCTTTCCCTCAATCACCTTTTACCCCTTTCCCCTCCAGCTATAAAATGTCCCTTGCAAACAGCTTTTTAAAGATGCATTTCCACTAGTAAAATCCATGAGTTCTTTTTTTTGTTTATTTTGAGAGGAAATGGTTAAGAAAGTAAAATAAAACAGAGAAATATTCAGTCCCCTTGGCTGCCTGCCAGGAAAAATGCCAAATGTCAGATGAGAGGCCTTGCTGGAATCTACCCAGCCACAAAACCGAGGGGTTGGCCCACCACAAGATAATCCTCCAGGGAAATTTATACCAACAGCCTAAAATTGGATGCTTTTAGGACTCTTCTCCAACAAGGTCTTACAACCAGACTTCATAGTAAAATATTAGGGTCCTAAGCTCCCAGATCACTCAGTAAACAAGAGCCTGAGATCTCAGGTCACATAAAAAGGATTCAAATATGTGAATACTTTAATCCATCTGGGAGACCATATAGCATAATGATGAAACACAGGCCCTGGGGCTAGAGAGACCTCTGTTTTGATCCTGGCCCTCTTATTTACCTTCTTGATGATTTTGCACAAGTTGCTTAGTCTCACCAACCTATTTCTTCACCTGTAATATCAGAAATAAAACAGTAGTCAGAGGGTTGATCGAGAATTAAATCAAAAGCCCCTAACACATTTAAATTCCTTGCTCACTAAATGTTAATTACCACTGCTACTAGTTTTGTCAGGCTTCAACATTGATAGGTGGAAACCAGCACCTTCTAGTACAGAGGCTGCAGGATTCTGTACACCATTAGAGTGTTCACATTATGTCTACACCAGTAAGTTGCCCTAAAGAATCTAGACAGGTCTAATAACTCAACCATGAATTTGGTAAAAGGAACCTAAAAGGTAATAACCTAAATCAAAGACAAATGATACACTTAATGATAATGGTAACTATTTGAGCACCTAATACATTATCCGACTTCATCCTCACAGTAGCCCCTAAGGGAGTATCATTGTTGTGTTGATTTGCTAAGTCATGTCCAGCTCCTTTGCAACCCCATGGACTATAGCCTGCCAGGCTCCTCTGTCCATGGGATTTTTCAGGCAAGAATACTGGAGTGCCATTTCCTTCTCCAGGAGATCTTCCCGACCTAGGGATTGAACCCATGTCTCCTGTGTTGGCATGTGGATTCTTTACCACTGAGCCACCAGCGAAGCCCAAGGGAGTATCATTAGCCTTACTTTACAGAGAAACTGAAGCTGTCAGTTTTCCCTACCTACCTAAGTGATGGAACTGGGATCTGTCCAAGGAGTACCAAACACTGCACCTTCTTTTCTTTCATCTCCACCATAAGACCTTGGGTTTGAAAACTGCAAAATTTAGCAATGTAATCTAGAAAAGCTCAGTATTTTTACTCAACATGAACTGTGGCAAAAACTCCAAAAGTAGTTCCTCCTAGCAGCTTCTACCCCACCTCAAGATCAGAACCCCCTTAAGCACACCTCTCATCCCTTAGGCACACCTCTCATCCCTTAGGCACATACTTGGTTTGAAGAGTTTTTAGCGAGTCCTGTTTTAATCATATTAGACACCAAAAAACAAGGCTGATACCCCGAAACTGTCCTGTCTAGCCACTCTTGATCATGAATGCCTACCAACAAGGCAGAGCTTTCAGAGAAGGCTGAAAGAGAGCACTCAAGGCAAAGCAATGGGGTGCCCCAGATAGTCCTGTGGCAGAGTGTATTTTCCAAAGCTAAATGAAACTATGTCTCATCCCATGTTCTCTACTGCAATGTGATGTTGCAACTCCCCATCAAGAGGTGGAGTCCATTGCACTTGCCCTTGAGTCTGAGCTGGCCTTCATGAATTACTTGACCAACCGAATATGTTGCAAGTGATGTTCTGGTTTTTCCAAGGATGAGTCATAAAAAGCATTTCAGCTTCTTCTTGGATGTCTTGGATCCCTCGCTCTTGAGATACTGTCTCTGAGAAATTCAGGCCACACAGAGAAGCCATGTGTGGTGTTTCAGGCGGCAGGTTCAGTCGAACTCCCAGTTGACAGCCAGCCTCAGCTAGCAGCCTTGTGAGTGAGGCATCTTGGACATCCAGCCTAGTCAAGTCTTTAGATGACTGCAGCCTCAGCCAGGACCAGCTCCATAATTTGTAAGGCCCTGTGCAAAATGAAAATTCTGGACTCCCTGTTCAAAAAATACTAAAAGAATCAAAATAGCAACAGCAGGACACTGAACCAAGCATGAGGCCTTTCTAAGAATGGCTCTCTGTGTGACTCCACAAGCCCTGAAGCCCACCTTGGACCTAGAAGACTGATGGCAACCAGCTGAGAGATCCTAAGTGAAAACTTCCCAACTGAGACCAGTCAACCCATGGAATAATGATAAATTATTATTTCAATTCACTAAGTCTTGAGGTGGTTTGTTATGTAGCAATAGAATCATGAGAACACGCCCACAAAACAACTGCAGGTAGCCATAACCACAAAATGCCAAAGGCAACAAGTCTGTGAAAGGATCCTCTGCTCAAATATACACAGAAGATTGATTTTATACAATAAAACACATAAATCTCAGATCCAGGAATAGGGCTTCCCTAGGATCAGAGACAGAGAAGGCAATGGCAACCCACTCCATTACTCTTGCCTGGAAAATCCCATGGACAGAGGAGCCTGGTAGGCTGCAGTCCACGGGGTCGCTAAGAGTCAGACATGACTGAGTGACTTCACTTTCACTTTTCACTTTCATGCATTGGAGAAGGAAATGGCAACCCACTCCAGTGTTCTTGCCTGGAGAATCCCAGGGATGGGGGAAGCTGGTGGGCTGCCGTCTATGGGGTCGCACAGAGTTGGACATGACTGAAGCGACTTAGCAGCAGCAGCAGCAGGGTCAGAGAGGTTTTACTCCTTTGGGCAGACTGGGAGAAGAAGGCAGGCAGCATAGGTGCCTCAGAAACAGGTGAAAGAATTTAATGGAATTATATTAAAAATAAAAGTCAAAGAAAATATAAATAAACTGTATTCTGCAATTACATTTATTTCAGCTATGGAAAAAAGTTAAAACTGGGAGCCAAACCATTTTGGTTATCTCTCTAAGGTATCAGTTCAATTCAGTCGCTCAATCGTGTCCTACTCTTTGCGACCCCATGAACTGCAGCACGCCAGGCCTCCCTGTCCATCACCAACTCCCGGAGTCCACCCAAACCCATGTCCATCAAGTTGGTGATGCCATCCAACTATCTCATCCTCTGTCGTCCCCTTCTCCTCCTGCCCTCAATCTTTCCCAGCATCAGGATCTTTTCAAATGAGTTAGCTCTTCACATGAGGTGGCCAAAGTATTGGAGTTTCAGCTTCAACATCAGACTCAGGGAGAAGAAAAAGTTTCCTAGGAATGCATGAATAGTTTGATTCTCTAAAAAAGTGAAAAAGTTGAATTCAGCAAACTACAGCTTAGTTACTTCAGTGATTATCCTGTGCTAGATTCTGGAATAGCATGTTCAAAGAATAGTTTCTTAAGTACTAAAAGAGGAAGAACTGATCACTAGGATCCTACACTGATTCATTAGGAATAATCATGATAAACATAGAGCGTTGGCACACAGCAGGTCATCAAAAAATACTTGCTGTACGAACTAATTTTATTTCTTTCTTTTTAATGGAGTTACCACATATTTCATAAGGAATTCAAGGCATTTAGCAAAGTATTTCATGAATTTCTTTAAGGGAGAGAAATGTGGGCCACAGGATAGCAGAGTTAGGTGATTTTGTAACTGATTAAACAATCAGTTACAAACACTTTGTAAAAGAAGCAATAGACTGCCTGGCCTATCTAGCAGAGCATGGATTTTGAGATCATTGTTTAGCCATTTGCAAATTTCTAGGACTTGGGAAAACTACATAATTTCTCTTAACCTCAGTCTCCTTGCCTGCAGAAAGGGAATAATATCCTAAATGGGACAGGCATGAAGTAGTTAAACAGAAAACCCCAGGTCAGTTGGCCCCCAGAGAAGCAGGGCAGGTGGTTCCTCTGTCAGTGAGACAATTACAGTGAGAAGCAGGAAACAACCCAAGAGGAAAAGGGTTTTGAGTAAGAGGAGAGTCTTCCGGGCAGCACTTGGCTCAGAAGAGTCTTCTTTTCAACAGACTTTAGGCATGGGTCTGAAAAAAGTCCCTGGCATTCTAGAGCATTTTGACTGGAGGGAGCGTCATGGCTTCTGATAGTGGGGCTGTCTTCTATTGCTACTACGTACGGAACAAAACATAAGAATAACATAAATTCAGCAAAAGAAATACATAATTCAGGGAAACCCCATGCTTGAAAGACCCAACTCTGGGCAGCTTCAGAGACTGAGGTTTCTTTGCAGTTGGCAGATCAGCATTAAAATAGAAAAGCAAACAATCCAGGGACGGTCCAGGAAGCTTAACACAGGACCTGGGCTTCCCTTTCAAAGCCCTCCAGTGTAGACTTTTAAAATTTTTATTTATTTATTTATTGTTGGCTATGCTGGGTCTTTGCTGCCGCATGCTGGCCTCTTTCTAGTTGTGGTGAGCTGGGGCTACTCTCTAGTTGAGGTGTGCAGGCTTCTCACTGCAGCGGCTCCTCTTGTTGCAGAGCACAGGCTCTAGAGCATGCGGGCTCGGTAGTTGTGGCACACAGGCTTAACTGTCCCACTGCATGAGGGATCATCCCAGATCAGGGATCAAACCCATTTCCCCTGCATTGGCAAGATTCTTAATCATTGGACCACCAGGGATGTCTCATTGCAGACTTTAGATGTTATTTCCAAATGAGGTTATACATTTGATTGTCCTGGAGGTATATTTACAGAATTAAAATTGGGTCATGTTCATTATGCAATTTTAAATTTGTGTTTCATTACTGGATATACCACCTCTAATGTGTTATCAATTAATATTTTTAATAATATTAATAAACCTATTAAGACAATTCTATAATTATTTTGTGCATAGCTTTTATCGTATGTTAACAAAATTGTTACTAAAAACCACTTAATGGAAACATGACCACAATTTTTGTAACTCTATTTTAGCATTTTTTCAAAAAATATAACAAGATTCTCAAAAGCTACACATGGCTGGGGCTTCTCACAGTCTCTGAGAGAAAGTGGACCAAAGCCAAGTTCAGAGTTATGACAGTAGAAGTAAATGATCCAGGCCAGGACAGCATAGGTGCCACTCCCTGGTCAAATTTCTCCAGAATCAGAGACAAGATTTGGTAATGATGGCCTGAACTTTATGAGTTACCGTTTGTGTGTTTGGAGGCTCTTCCTCTGTAGACACTAGTTTTTACCCATTGAAAAGGGGGAAATATTGTGCTTAACAAAGGAAAATGTCTCAGAGATCACTATGTCCAACATGGAACCCCTTACATAAAAATGTTATGCAGCTATTAATATCCAGGTGGAGAAAGGTGCTCTTCAATTCCTAATCCAAAACCTTTGGAGCCAGAGGTTTTCAGAATTCAGAATTTTTCAGATTTAAGAAAGATTTTAATAGGTTCATGCATGCGTGCTAAGTCACTTCAGTTGTGCCCAACTCTTTGCAACTCTATGGACTGTAGCCCTCTAGGCTTTTCAGTCCATGGGATTCTCCAGGGAAGAATATTGGAGTGGGTTATCATGTCCTCCTCCAGGGGATCTTCCTGATCCAGGGATCAAACCCACATCTCCTGTGGCTCCTGCATTATAGGATCTCTTACCGTAATATGTGCATATAAAGTATATTATGTAACACTCTAATGGGGTATACAGCCGACCCATAATTGTAATCAAACATTATTTTGCAGAAAAATGTATGAATATTCATACTAAGTGGGAAATAAAGACTATAAATAGCTGCATAACATATGAGCTTAGTTCAGGTTTTGCCACTAAATGAATTCAGATCAGATGATGTCTTGCCAGGAATGAGTTACAAAACCAAACCAAACTAAACACCACAAACTTTCAGCTTTTAGAATGTTTCTACAAGTTGGTGTTATGCAGTTAACCCCAGTACTGCTCCAAAGGTATGTCTTCATATTAAATGGAATTTATGTATACCTAAATTTGTTTCAGTAACACTTAACAATCTGTAAATTGAGCATATTAGATATGCCCTACCCTTTGCTTTTTCATCACTGATCATTTGTGTTTTTGTTTTTTCTCTTATAAGTTCCCAAGGTAAAAAAAAATCCTTCAGCTATGGAAAAATAAAGGTTAGTAATTGCAAAACTAGTTTTCCATATACAAGAATACCATGCTATATTTAAACACAAAAACACCAGCATATTTGTTGGTATATTTTTTTAAAACCTGAAATCGAATCATTTGCTTTGGGGGCTGTATACAAAAAATTACACACTGCATTAAAATTTCAAGTTAAACAAACATATATGTATTCTGACCATACCACTCCTCTGCTTAAAAACTTCCAAGCATTGTCAGCTTTGTTTTATTTCAATTTCCCAGGTTTTCAGAGGTTGGCAGCTTTTCTAATGTTTATTAGGCATTTGTACTTCCCCCAGAGCCTATTTCTGTCTGAGGGAGTCCTTTCAGAATGCACAGTAGGGAGGGAGGGTGGTGGATAGAGGGGAGTTACGGAAAATGAATAGGTGGTGGTCTCGGGGATGGGGAGGAGGGGATTAGGAGAGGGAATGGGAAGAAAGGAGAGAGAGAAGAAACTGTCACGTTGAAGTCTCGTCTTATCCCAAGAGTCCAGCTACCTTTTCTTCCTTGGGGCTGCCTTTCCTCAATACTCCTTCCTTTTGTCTTACTGAATCAGATCCATTTTCTCCTGACCTGACCCTGCTGCTGCTGCTAAGTCACTTCAGTCGTGTCCAACTCTGTGTGACCCCATAGATGACAGCCCACTAGGCTCCCCCGTCCCTGGTACTCTCCAGGCAAGAACACTGGAGTGGGCTGCCATTTCCTTCTCCAATGCATAAAAGTGAAAAGTGAAAGTGAAGTTGCTCAGTCGTGTCCGACACTTCGCGACCCCATGGACTTCCGCCTACCAGGCTCCTCCACCTATGGGATTTTCCAGGCAAGAGTACTGGAGTGGGTTGCCATTACCTTCTCCAACCTGACTCTACCATACTACTTACTTTAATTGGGATCTTCTTGCTTAGACATAGGCATCCTCCCTGAAGAGAATAAAGGCTTACGGGTAGAGATGCCCAGACCTAGATTCTGGTCTTTCCCACTTGGAAGAGCACCTGAGGACCAAGTATAGAGACAATGAGGGGACACATCTTAGCCAAATACGGAGATAGTCATCTTGTCATTTTGCTCTGGTGTTGCAATGCCTGCAGTTTTGAATAGTCTTTATACTAAAGAACTGGCATTTATCACCAGTTTGCAAGGAGACAATATGATATCCTAGTAGGAAAATCCCAGTGGGTCTACCTCAGTTTCTTGTAGGAACTTGTAGCCCCAGCATACTGCTAAGTTATGGAAGGTAGACAAGGGAAAGGAGAAATAAGGGGCCCTGCATTTACAGGTCTTCTTAGCTAGACTCAAAGGGAAAATTGATTGATATATCTTTTTCAGATACAAAATGTGTTGAAAGGGGGAGAAAAGGACAATTACTACAATCTAATTAACTTCCCTAGTTCATCTGACATGGTTAGACACATCTCTTGCCTTTATCTCACTTTCATTACTTTCATGACTCTTCTGATGCACCAGCAAAACAGCAATAAAGTATCATCTTTGTGATCTTCCCTGAAGCCAGTGGAGCATCAGGTCAATGGGAAGTGATTAGTATAGAATCAGATAGATTTTTTTTTCAGGCCCAGCTTGGCTGTTTATTGTGTGACTGTGGGTAAATCTCAAAGCCTCCATTTCATCATCAGTAAAATAGTTTAATCTTACCTAACTCATAGGGTCATTAATTTGCTCAAGAATATTTTTTAAGCACCTGCCTGCCCAGGGACTGTATTAGATGTTGAGGATAGTTAACAAAACAAAAGCCCATCCTTATACATCTTGCATTCTAATGGGAGGCAGAGAATATACCAAGAAACTTAAATATATTAGATGGTAACTATGGGGGAAAACCCAAGTAAAAGCACTGGGGTGAGGGAGCTGTTACTCTCTTCTATTGGGTGGTCTGAAAATCTCCCATAAATAGGTGCTATTTGAGTACAGACTAAAGGAAGTCAGAGTAAAGTGTATTCTAGGCTGTTGTGAGATTTAAATGAGATAATGCTCATAACATCTTAGCACAGTATCTGGAATACACTGAGTGCTATATCAATATTGTGTGCTAAGTTGCTTCAGTCATGTCCAACTTTTTGCAACCCTATGGACTGTAGCCCATCAGTCTCCTCTGTCCATAGGATTCTCCGAGCAGCAATACTGGAGTGGGTTGCCATGCCCTCTTCCAGGGGATCTTCCCAACCCAGGGATCGAACCCAAGTCTCCTGCCCTGCAGGCAGATTCTTTACTGCTGAGCCACCAGAGAAGCCCAGATCAATATTTAGCTGTTTAGATTATTAAAGAAGGTACTGCATTACAGGGAAGGTAAAAAGTTTTCTAGTTCCACCTGAGACACTCTTGAGAGACTATTAACCATTGTGAAAGATGGGGTGATGGCTGATGGAACTTTTTACACACACATCTTACTCTAGCAATAAAATGCCGCTTCTAAGAGCAAAAGTACTTCTGTCAGAGTGGGATGTTTTAAGCCAGCAAAAAAGAGTATCAGGTAAGATATACTCCATAGAAGAGTGTTTCAATTCATATTCTCTGTAACAAATATCCCCTATTCTGCAGTTTCCATGTGTGCTGAACTATTCCCCATCAACAATAATAATGGCAATGATGACATTAATCATGCTGTTTATATGTTTGTAAAAGCCTTTGTTTCAAAGACCTCAACTGTTTTATGGACATGACCTAATTTACCCTCAAAACTTCCCCAAAGGCGGTCTAGTCCTGTTTAATAGATGAGGAAACTGAGTTATAGAGAAGCTAAATAATATCTTCCAGGTCAAACAATTACCTAGGCAGCTCTGATCTACATCTCAGACTTAATTTTCAGGTCAGGTCCTGTTTTGCCTTTATCTCTCAGGAAATGCCTTGGTGGGTACAATGAAAGGAAGCCGTAATGTCAGATGGCCAAAGTGCCACCCCATGCTCATCACCTAGTCAGTAATCAGTAAATGTTTTTTGTTTTTTCTTTTAAAAAAAGCTCTTTAAGAAGGGACTTCTTCGCTACCAAAATATTAACTATCTATCACACTTCTCTCTGATGACTACCTCATACTTATATGTTAAGGTGGTATTGATAAATACAAGCCTTGGTTGATGAGAGAGGACTAGTTTGGAAATATCCATATGCTTTTAAATACAGATATTTGGTTTCTGTCTGTGAAAGTCAACAGGAACATAGCAAGGACATTCATTTTTGTCTATCACCTTCTATAGGCTAAGCCTTTTACATATGGCATGTGTCGTTCAATCCTCACTTTTACAGAAAAAATTATTGACCACACTTTACAAATACAAGCTAAGTATGCAAAAAGTTAAGTAATTTGTCTTATGTCACATGGTTTATAAATGACAAAGATGGGATCAACCCCACATCTATCTGACATCCAAGTCTAGACATCTTTCATACAGCCAAACTGAAAGTTCATATTGCCTTATTCAAAGTACCTGCAGTCTAATGATCCAGTGCAAGTCATTTATGACCCATTTTCCCCTTTACATGAAATACTAGCAAAAAAATAAAGTCAGCAGGTAAAATTTGAATAATATAATTTTGTTGTTTTTAAAATTTTCTCTTAAAAGTTTATCAGATTGGTATATGCAGATAAAATTTGGAATTTTGAAAGCTGTATCTGGATTTTAAGTATCTAATCTATCCCTTTTCTCATGTGTGTTAGTCGCTCAGTCATGTCCTACTCTTTGTGACCCCATGGACTGTAGTCTGTCAGGCTCCTCCATCCATGGAATTCTCCAGGCAAGAATACTGGAGTGGGTTGCCATTTCCTGAACCAAGGTCTCCCTCATCGCAGGCAGATTCTTTACCACTGAGCCATGTTTTTTCATAAACATGGATAATTGGTAGCTTCCTACACACGTCAGTGTACCCATTTTTTCTCCTGTGGTGAAGCTAGATTTCGTAGGTAGACACTTCTGGAGACATGCTGCTGCTGCTGCTGCTAAGTCACTTCAGTCATGTCGGACTCTGTGTGACCCCATAGACGGCAGCTTCATAAGGAAGGTCTGAAATCTGGACTTCAGTGACATCAACACCTTCTCTGATGCTAGAGGTGACATCTTGTAGTTAAATGCTGCAGACTTTGGAAAATTTTTCACTTACAATTCAATCATTCTTATTGTTCAAACTGGTAAAGTAATGTTGTTTTTTAGTCGCTAATTTGTATCCTACTCTTTTGTGACCCCATGGACTATAGTCCGCCAGGCTCCTCTGTTCATAGGATTTCCCAGGCAAGACTACTGGAGTGGGTTGCCATTTTCGTCTCCAAAAGTGATGTTCCCAGTAGATAACTTATGTATGTATAGTACCTAAGCAATCACCAAAAAGCTATGCAAAAAACACTCCAAAGCACTATAGATAAGTCAAAACAGAATTCTCAAAAATGTTCAAATAATCTGCAGAAAGATATAAAAAAGAAAATAGAAATGGAATACAATAAATAGAAAATAAAAATAAAATGGCAAACTTAAGCTCTCACATTTCAATAATTATATGTAAATAGCCTAAATACACCAATCAAATGACAGACTGGCAGAGTGAATTAAAAAAAAATGATCCAAATATGTTGTCTACTAGAAACTCACTTCAAATATAATGAAATAAGTAGGTTGAAAGCAAAAAGAGAAAGATATGTCATGTAAACATTAATCAAAAGAAAGCATTATTGGCCATATTAATGTCAGAAAAAGTAGACTCCAGTAAAAAGAAAATTACCAAAGACAGAGAGGGACAATAAATAATGATAAAAGGGACACTGCACTAAAAAGACAGCAGTGCTAAATATGTATGCATGAAACAACAAGCCACAAAATATGTGAAGCAAAACCTATAAAACTGAAAGGAGAAATAGACAAATTCACAATTATAGTTAGAGACTTTAACATACTTCTCTCAACAATTCATAGTGCACAATTAGCAAGGATATAAAAGAACTCAGGAACACCATCAACCAACAGGATCTAATCAACATTTATACTGTATTTTACCTAACAGCAATAGAACACACATGCTGTTTGAGTTCCCATGGATTATATATCAAGAGAGACATAACCTATGAGGTTTGCTATAAAACAAACCTCAACAAAATTCAGAAAATGGAAATCAAACAGAGTCCATTCTCTAACCACAGTGAAATCAAAATAAACAAAAGATTACAGAAAAAACTCCAAGCACTTAAAACAAATCAACTCAAATAATTACTGGGTTAAAAAAGGAAGTCTCAAGAAGAATTAAATAGTACACTGAAATAAATAAAAATACAACCTTTTTGTTGTGAAATGCAACTAAAGCAGTTCTTGGAGGGATTTCTTCCCCAGTACTTTGCATGTTCCTTTAACAAAACACAAAACTTTTTAGTTTTAAAACTATTCTTTCCATATCTTACTTCTTCATTAGATTGTGAGTAGACAGCATCTCGGAGAAGGTGATGGCACCCCACTCCAGTACTCTTGCCTGGAAAATCCCATGGACAGAGGAGCCTGGTAGGCTGCAGTCCATGGGGTCACTGAGAGTCGGACACGACTGAGCAACTTCACTTTCACTTTTCACTTTCATGCATTGGAGAAGGAAATGGCAACCCACTCCAGTGTTCTTGCCTGGAGAATCCCAGGGATGGAGGAGCCTGGTGGGCTGCCGTCTATGGGGTCGCACAGAGTTGGACACGACTGAAGCGACTTAGGAGCAGCAGTGGACAGTATCCAGCTTATTGCTCTCTTCCAGCATCTGGCTTAGTGCTCAGTAGAAGTTGTTTGAACAAAGGAATGACTAGATAGAGCAAGGTACTTAGCTGAGTGAAACTGTGGCCAAACCAATTTTTGTGTGGAATTAGAGTGTTTACAATAATTCAGTGCAAGGTATGTGGGCCCATACACAGTGAGGCTGCTGCACAGACGCGGTTCTTGAGCTGCTGCCTACCTTGTCCCATAGGAAACCCTCCTTGGATTTTAGCCAAATATGGAAGCGCCTGTGAGCAATGAAAGTAGAGAAAATTCAACACATATAATCCCGTATCTCTGCCCTCAGTAAAAACAGCTTTTTTAGTTAAATCAGATTCAACCCTCTCCTTAGTCCCCTGCCTCAACTGTAAGCTTTCCTATCCCTTCCTCCATTCCCCTATGAATAGGTTCACGAAACTGTAAAACCACAGGGTTGAGAAGGACCATAGAGATCATTTGTACAGGTTCCCATTCAACAACTGAGTACTACCCTATAGTCAATGGGCTTCCCTCGTGGCTCAAATGGTAAAGAATCCGACTGTGATACGAGACTTGGGTTCTATCCCTGGGTTGGGAAGATCCCTTGGAGGAGGGCATGGTAACCGACTCCAGTATTCTTGCCTGGAGAATCCCCATGGACAAAGGAGCCTGGCGGGCTACAGTCCATGGGATCACAAAGAGTTGAACATGACTGAGTGACCAAGCACACACACACCCTATGGTCAATAGGCGGGTGAGCTGCCAGTTTTTCTCACAGTTGACTCAACTCAGAACTGTCTGAGAAGAGCATTAGCAAGAATCAAAATGTGAGGCATAAACTCAGGAACTGAGGAAATGACCTAAGAGAGAGACTGTGAGCCCTCCTCTTTCAAAACAAATGTTTCTACTACACACATAAAGGCAGGCCTATTCTTGAAAATTAACTGGAGTTGAAAGTTGGAAACATGTTCCAGAAGGTGACTGTGCTAAAATCGCTCAATAGTCTTACATGTTATGAGGCTGGTTCTATTCCTAGAGAACTAGGAGTGTGATAAAATCCCTAATTATACATAGTCTTGACAGTGTATTTCTAGGATTCTGTAGATGTGTCTAAATGTGTGTGTTTTTACCCCCACAACTGATAATGCAGTCAATTGGTTTTCATATCCATATGTTGTGCAGTTACATTTCTCATAGGGAATGAGTGTATGGCACACTAGTTTTCATATATATGTCTCTCTGCTTTCAATCATATCTTGGTGCTCTTATAATTCAATTTATGAGCTTTTAAAGAGTATAACCCTTCCTGGAAATCTGGTGATTATACTTAATTAATGCCACCTTCTGGTAAACTCTCTAGTTAGTCAACTAGCTCTGTGGCCCAAGTCACATCTGACTTTACCCCAGATCTTTCCACACAGGTGATAAAATCCTAACAGAGGATCCTTGGGCTAGTACTTGACTTCTATTAGAGAGAGGGAACTTTGTTTTCAGGAAGTTGCTTCTTCACTCTTAGATTGGTGCCTTTAGAAATGCTAAAGCTTGCCTCCTTTTCCGTTTCTTCTCTTTGATCCTTGTTCTATCCCTTGGGGCTATGCTGAGAAAATTTAAACTTTGGTTTAGTTAAGCCAATGATACAAACCTAAAATAACAAAGTAAAGTTAAATTAAATAACCAATAACAGCAACAATATTATCTCTGCACTCTTATTTTTCTTTTGTGATAATTAAAAGGTAGGAGAAGTACAAACATCAGCCCCACTGAAAACCTCACCAGGGGAGCGATCCAGGGAGTAGGAGTCTCCGAGGATCTAGGAGTCTCTGAGGATTGCTACAAGTCAGCAGCAATTACCCTCCCACTGTCCAGTCAGCAGGGCCAAGCTCTGACTTTATCCTCACCAGCCTCATTCAAGATGCATAGGAACTGGCATCAGTACAGCCTACTTAATAACACACACTACCTGTGGGGATACTGGATTAAGAAGGGAAGAACCAGTGGGACCTGTTTGTCAAGATCCTAAAATGGGAACTTGCCTAGTTATACACACAGCAATGAGTACCAGCAAGATTAACAGTGGCAAGAGTGATGGCATCAAAAGCTTGACTCTTGTTCTGCTATAATTATTAGATGATGTACCCCCAAAGTGGAAAATTCTTGAAGAAATGGGAATACCAGGCCACCCGACCTGCCTCCTGAGAAATCTGTGTGCAGGTCAGGAAGCAACAGTTAGAACCAGACATGGAACAACAGACTGGTTCCAAATCAGGAAAGGAGTATGTCAAGGCTGTATATTGTCACCCTGCTTATGTAACTTCTATTCAGAGTACATCATGGGAAATGCTGGACTAGATGAAGCACAAGCTGGAATCAAGATTGTTGGGAGAAATATCAATAACCTCAGATATGCAGATGACACCACACTTATGGCAGAAAGTGAAGAAGAACTAAAGAGCCCCTTGATGAAAATGAAAGAGGAGAGTGAAAAAGTTGGCTTAAAACTCAACATTCAGAAAACTAAGATCATGGCATCTGGTCCCATCCCTTCATGGCAAATAGATGGGGAAACAGTGGAAACAGTGGCTGACTTTATTTTGGGGGGCTCCAAAATCACTGCAGATGGTGACTGCAGCCATGAAATTAAAAGATGCTTGCTCCTTGGAAGAAAAGTTATGACCAACCTAGACAGCATATTAAAAAGCAGAGACATTACTTTACCAACAAAGGTCTGTCTAGTCAAAGCTATGGTTTTTCCAGTAGTCATGTATGGATGTAAGAGTTGGACTATAAAGAAAGCTGAGTGCTGAAGATTTGATGCTTTTGAACTGTGGTGTTGGAGAAGACTCTTGAGAGTCCCTTGGACTGCGAGGAGATCCAACCAGTCCATCCTAAAGGAAATCAATCCTGAATATTCATTGGAAGGACTGATGCTGAAGCTGAAACTCCAATTTGAAAAGACTTTGATCAAGCTTTTTCCCACTTTTCAAGCTGGGAAAGCTTGAAGGTGGGAAGAGAAGGGGATGACAGAGGATGAGATGGTTGGATGGCATCACCAACTCAATGGACATTAGTTTGAGTAAACTTCGGGAGTTTATGTTGGACAGGGAGATCTGGCGTGCTGCAATCCATGGGATCGCAGAGAGTCTGACACGACTGAGCGAATGAACTGACCTGTATCCCCAAAGTAGGCTGGCAGAATTCACATTTTTAATTGAGAACAGTGTACCTCTTACCCTGGCCTTAAGATATCTGTTTGGCTCAAATTACATTTTGTTGAAGATGATTTTGCATTAATTAGAGAGTGTTTAAACTTTGAGAGTTATGAGTAAGTTTATAGAAATTGTGGGTGACAGTGCTAAAATGTTCCAAGCAACTGCTTAGAGTGATGATTGAAAGCCTGAAGTTCCTCAAATAGGTGGCTCTGTCTTTTCTACATTTGAATTTTCTCCCTGCCTCTCAGTTTTTAAGTCCTATTGAGATGCTTAAGTGGTCTAGATTTGGAATACCAAGCAGCACACAAACATCTGGGAAGCTAAGTGCAGGCTTTGAATCATGTGTGACAGTGGCCTCTAGAATGATGATAATAATTTACCCAGAATGGCCCCCCAGGCCTAACAGACTAAACACCTTTCCTGTTCTTTCCCTCAGCAACACGTTCTTCCCAGTCACCCAGGCTGAAAAACTGGGGCTTATTTGCTTCACTTTTTTTCTTTTCCCACTTCCTCTTCATTTTGCTTTTGAACCTTTTTTGAAACTGGCTTTGCAACTTTTCCCCCCTTCTATCAAAACCTACTATCAGCATTCTTGACATTTCCCATGTATCATTGTGAAAGTCTTTATGCTAAAAGAGACATCATCTGTTAACAGTGGTTATCTCTGGGCTGGAGACTAAAAGGCACTTTTATGTTTTTAACTGTACATTTATATAGTCCTCGAAATCTATTACTATCATGAACTGCTTTTGCAATCAGAAAATTTTTTTGTGATTCAAAAGGACATGGGAAAGGGATATGTTACTCAAAGAGGCCTCTTTAATGTGATAAAATAGGAATGGGAGAGAACATTTGAGAACAAACACATTTCTGTGTTTTTTACATGTAACATAACCCGGAACCAAACGTTAGTTCCTGTGCTAAAGCAGCACAACTGTCTTCTATAAATAGAAAAACTCAGTCTAGCTTCTTATACAAGATCATCTGACAGACAAGATGGAAAAGGCATGTTAGTCAGGGACTGACCAAAGAAAAGGGAGGGAAGGAATGAGGAATAGAAAGTCGTAAACAACTTATAATGCTAATTAGTTCTTAGAGAGGCTCCTCAGTGTTAAACCCACATAGTAGGAATTGTCTTTTCCCCTCAGACTCATCACTTAGACTCAGAGGTTCACAGTCACAGAGGAGAGCCAGCATGTTTTCCTGACCTGCCTCCCCTTTCACATATGACAGTGCTATTTATGGAGCTGCTTGGCTGAGCGGTCTGTCCCAGGGGTGCAGGCCCAAGGAAGCCCTGTGTACTCTGTGACACGTTCTTCGCAGGTTGGACAATTTTTAAGACTAGCCAGCAGCTGCTACTAGCTGCTAAGAGGACAAGGGAGAGGCCAACACAGAAGACTCTTAGGAAGAAGAGCCTTCATCTGTCTTCCTTACTTCCTGCTGGACTCAGCCCAGGGCCTGGAGACTGTGGCCATCGCTCCTCTTAACTTATCTTCCCTGAAGTTAGAGCTAATGGGGATTCTGAGATTAGGACACAGACTTATATTTGTTGAGGTATGGAGAGGGTTCTGGAAGCCTTTTCGAAGCATGCCTTCACTAATGAGTCCCGGTCTTAGCAGGAGTACATAGATTCTATTGACAGTAAGTAGGGAACTAAGAAAAGAGACACTCAACATACGTCTGTTGAATGACTAGTAGAACATGGTGGTCAAAATCATAACCTCTGGAGGCAGCCTCACTGGGATTCAAATCCTACTTAGCTGTGTGACCTTTGCAAAGTTGAAGGTCTCTTAAGTAAGAACACCCACCCACTTTCCAGCCCAGACTCCAGTTTAGTAACTGAGTTTGTGTGGTCAAGTCGTTTGGTTTCTCCAAGTCTCAGTTTTCTCATCCATAAAGTGGGATAATTATACCCATCTTGTCTACCTTAAGGGGTTGTCAGTGGGATCAAATGAGATAATGTCATAAAAGCCCTTTGTAAATTAGAATATACTATACAAATGCAAGCTATTATTACATTTAATTCTAGTGCCTAGTGAATAATAAACTGGTGGAATCAAGAACCCCATTGTCACCAGCCTGAATCTTACAGAGCAATTTCCCAGTTCCACCCACTCCACCTTCTAGGCACTGCTACCAACCTCCCCCTATGACATCAGTAAAAGACAAGACAGAGTACCACAGTAAAATTTTCCCAATTAACATTCTCAATCAGAGCCCAGTGAAAATGTATCCAAAAGAAAAGGGGAATGAGTAGCAGAGTGTGTACTGGTTCTTTTAAGTCAGCCTTGATAAGCTTCCTTCATAGCTCAGTTGGTAAAGAATATGCCTGCAAAGCAAAAGACCCCAGATCAATTCCTGGGTCAGGAAGATCCCCTGGAGAAGGGAAAGTCTACCCACTCCAGTATTCTGGCCTGGGTCACAAAGAGTTGGACACAACTGAGCACCTTTCACTTCACTTGATTCCCCTATATATTTGGGGTGTTGTGTTTGTTTTGGTGCCATGAGTCTGTGGTTATTTCCACGCTGTTATTTGGGTGTACATCAGTAGGCTAAGGTTCTGGGCTGCTTTTGGCCACGGTTGGCTAGGTGAGCATGCATGAGTTACATTCCTCTCACTTTCTTCCATCTGTAAATTTAGCTGTTAAAGTAGATGACACATTGGTCCCTTCCAGTCCTAGGGTTCTAGAATTCATCTGGACTCAGGATCCCCAGTTCCTCTGCCCAGTTCAGACATTTTTCTTCAAGCTTTTCGCTATTAGGTATGTGTGATTTATGCTGAGATGAGATAAAGAGCAAAGGAAAAAGTCACAAATATGGCAATCACAGGAATTAACTGTTAAGTTTCTTCCCAAATCCTCTTCCCATTCTCTCTTGTAGCTCTTCTCTAGAGTGGGTTAAAAAGACCCTTTTACAAGAGGTGGAAGCCAGAGTTAAGAGCTTGAAATGAATTTGGAGTGAGAAACTCTTAGCCAAATCTATATTTTCGGCAACTTTGGGCAAGCTAATATGTTTTATATTTGTAATTGTTTTACAGTGTGTGTGTGTTAGTTTCACAGTCATGCTCCAACCCTTTGCAACCCCATGGACTGTGCCCGCCAGGCTCCTCTGCCCATAGAATTCTCCAGGCAAGAATATTGGAGTGGGTAGCCATTTCCTTTCAATCTCATTTACCTGCTCTTTTTTTTAAAAAAATTTATTCTTAATTGGAGGATAATTGCTTTATAATGTTGTTTTGGTTTCTGACATACAACAATGTGAATCAGTCATAAGTATTCATATATCCCCTCCCTCGTGAGCTTCCCTCCCACCCTGCCCCTATCCCTCCCCTCTAGGTGTGTTATACAGCAGCTTCCCACTAGCTATCTATTTTACACATGGTAGTATATATGTGTTGTTGTTGTTTAGTCGCTAAGTCATGTCCCACTCTTTGAGACCCCATGGACTGTAGCCAGTCAGGCTCCTCTGTCCATGGGATTTCCCAGGCCAGAAAACTGGAGTGAGTTGCAATTTCATTCTCTAAGGGATCTTGCCAACCCAGGAATCAAACCCATGTCTCCTGCATTGGCAAGTGAATTCTTTACTGCTGAGCTACCGGGTAGCGTATATATGTTACTTCATCTTTAAAATGGGGCCTGGGGCTTACCTGGCAGTCCAGTGGTTAAGACATCACCTTCCAGTGCAGGTGGTTGTGGGTTTGACCCCTGTTCAGTTCTGTTCAGTTCAGTTGCTCAATTGTGTCTGACTCTTTATGACCCCATGGACTGCAGCACACCATGCTTCCCTGTCCATCACCAACTCCTGGAGCTTACTCAAACTCATGTCCATTGAGTCAGTGATGCCATCCAACCATCTCATCCTCTGTTGTCCCCTTCTCTTTCCACCTTCAAGCTTTCCCAGCATCAGGGTCTTTTCAGATGGGTCAGTTCTTCGCATCAGGTGGCCAGAGTATTGAAGTTTCAGCTTCAGCATCAATCCTTCCAATGAATATTCAGGATTGATTTCCTTTAGGATGGACTGGTTGGATCTCTTTGCAGTCCAAGAGACTCTCAAGAGTCTTCTCCAACACCACAGTTCAAAAGCATCAAATCTTCAGCACTCAGCTTTCTTTATAGTCCAACTCTTACATCCATACATGACTACTGGAAAAACCATAGCTTTGACTAGACAGACCTTTGTTGGTAAAGTAATGTCTCTGCTTTTTAATATGCTGTCTAGGTTGGTCATAACTTTTCTTCCAAGGAGCAAGCGTCTTTTAATTTCATGGCTGCAGTCACCATCTGCAGTGATTTTGGAGCCCCCCAAAATAAAGTCAGCCACTGTTTCCACTGTTTCCCCATCTATTTGCCATGAAGGGATGGGACCAGATGCCATGATCTTAGTTTTCTGAATGTTGAGTTTTAAGCCAACTTTTTCACTCTCCTCTTTCATTTTCATCAAGGGGCTCTTTAGTTCTTCTTCACTTTCTGCCATAAGTGTGGTGTCATCTGCATATCTGAGGTTATTGATATTTCTCCCAACAATCTTGATTCCAGCTTGTGCTTCATCTAGTCCAGCATTTCTCATGATGTACTCTGAATAGAAGTTAAATAAGCAGGGTGACAATATACAGCCTTGACATACTCCTTTCCCGATTTGGAACCAGTCTGTTGTTCCATGTCCGGTTCTAACTGTTGCTTCCTGACCTGCACACAGATTTCTCAGGAGGCAGGTCGGGTGGCCTGGTATTCCCATCTCTTCAAGAATTTTCCAGTTTGTTGTGATCCACACAGTCAAAGGCTTTGGCATAGACAGTAAGACAGAAGTAGATATTTTTCTGGAACTTGCTTTTTCAATGATCCAACGGATGGATCCAATGGATATTGACCCCTGGTTTGGGTGCTAAAATCCACATGCTTCGTAGCCAAAAAACTAAGGCACAAAACAGAAGCAATGCTCCAATACTTTGGCTACCTGATGTGATGAGCAGACTCATTGGAAAAGACCCTGATGTTGGGAAAGATTTAAGGCAAAAGGAGAAGGAGGTGGCAGAGGATGAAATGGTTGGCTGGCATCACTGACTCAATGGCCATGAATTTGAGGAGATAGTGGAAGACAGAGGATCCTGATGTGCTCCAGTGGATGGGGTCTCAAAGAATCCAACACAACGTAGTATATTGTAACAAATCCAATAAAGACTTTTAAAAAATGGCCCACATGAAAACAAAATAAAATGAGGCTAATAGTTGCCATATTTTATAAGCTTGTTAAGGGTAAAACAAAATTAAAACAAAAAACCCTGCTTAAAGTCAGAGTGCTTTGTTGTTATTATTTACAATACAACAGAGATTAGAATCTCTGGAATCTGAGGGCACCTGGGGGCACTTAGATCCTGGCAGACTAAATGTAAAATAAAATCACAATTGCTTAGATTGGAGAATAAAATCATTGCTTGTTGTCCACCCATCCTTCCATTCTTCATAGCAAATTCTTCTTAGGGCCTCCTTGCTGATATAGGTGTCAAATGTTCCCATTCTCAGATGATTCAGGCTTACTTTCTTTTAAACGCCTCAGATGCCTGACACATAACTACCTCTGCATTTAGAAACCTCTAAGCAGAGCCATGGAGTTTGGAACTGCCTCCTGCAGCTAAGCTCCATAGGTGCAAGACACAACTGCCAGCCGCTCCTCACTGCCAATCAACGTGATCCAATTGCACGAACAGTGATGGGCCCAAATATAGGCCAGCAGCAGGGGTTCATGTTGGCTGGGGTAAGCCAGGTCACACACTTGAGGAGGACTGGCTAGGACAAGTCCCTTCATTGTGTAACCCAACTACCCTTAGTGAGTTCAGGGCTGTCTACCTGGAGGAGGGAAACAACTTGACAGATTCTGTCAACATGTTTTCCTCTTCAGCCTCCCCCTGGGCAATCTCATCCATTCCTACCATTTTTCTTTTTGGATAACTTCTACATTTCTATCTTCAACCTAGATGTTTTACTTGAGAATTAAACTACTATCTACTGACTGCTTATCTCACTTGGATGTCCCACTGGCGCCTCAAACTCAACAGATCCCAGGCTGATATCCTCACCCACCCACCCACACACCAGCCTCTCCTTTTCTGGTGCTTGCCCTCCGATGGATGAGCCCTGTCTCAGGGGATGATACTCTGTCGAAACAAAGGGCTGGCCCTTGACCTTTCCCTCCCATAGCACATCTTTGATCAAGCCCTAGATGTTCCGCTTCCCAAATATCTCTGAAATTCATCTGCCTCCATCTACCCCTGCTGTCACTTGCCTAATTCAGGTTGTGATCATCTTTTGCTTCAATTATTGCAAAAGCCTCTCAATTGGTTTTCTTACTTCGATGCCTGCCCACTTCTAATCCGAATTCCACAACAGGGATCTCTGAAATCTGCAACTCTGATCAAGCTGTTTGTCCCCTTGCTTGAATGTTTAAATAGTCTCCAGTGCTCAGAGAAGAAAACTCAAGCTCCTTGACACAGTCTTCCAAGTTCTGCATGATCTAGCTGAGCTCATATCTCCAGCCTCACCTCTCACCACACCCTCTCTTTCATCCCATGTTCTGGTCCAGCAGTTCTCAACTCTGGCTACACATGAAAGTAACCTGGGAAGCTTTTAAAAATACCCAAGGCTGGGCTTCATCCAAGACCAATTAACCCAGAACCTCTGGCAGTGGAGCCCTACCCGACTGCTTCTGGGTTCCTTGCAGCACACCATACCCTCTCTTGTCTTTCATCCTTTGCACAGGCTCTCAGCTTTGCCTGAAACACTTCCCTTTAACCTCCCCTACCATCTGCCATCTGGCTGACTCATTCATCCTTGAAGACTCACCTACAGCATTGTGTTGTCCTCCAAGAAGCCCTCCCTGAGCCCAGTACTTCCATTTGGGGTTAAGTGTTCTGTCCCATGTGCTTCCAGATAGACCAGCCTGTATCTTCCCTTTGGCAGTAGCATTGTCAGTCACACTGTGTAATTTTTGCCTGTACAGACACTCTGACTTTGAGCTCTAGGAGAGCATAGATCGGGCCTGCCTTACCTAGCCCTCATCTCCAGTATTTAGCACAGTGTCTGGCACATAAAATGGGCTTAGAGCATTTATGGAAATAATTTAGTTAGTTTTACAAGGTCATCTTAGTTACTCCAGTCTTGCCAGTTAGTCATAGCAGCAGGTCTCTAGTCATATCTGTTTCTGAGTTCCCTTACTCAGTCATTCTTCTTCTTCTCAAGTATTTGAGAATCTGGTAAGGTATCACTTTTAACCATCGTGAAATAAATTGGGTTTCTTCAAATGTAAAATTCCCCACAGTGAGGGCCTGAGACATATCTGAGGAGAGGCAAAGAAAGGGTCTCACAAATTCAGTCTACCTGTCTTAGAACTATACCCAGAAGACATGGGCAACTTCCACTGTTTGCACCAATTCCCCCAATTCCCCTCCCCACACAGGGAATTGGGCCAGGATTTGCTCAGTACCAAGGACTGCCTCTCTACATGACTGAGATCTTGAACAAGAAAGGCTAAGAAAAACTGAAAGGGTTGTAGTAAACCCTGAGTTGATAACCCCAAAGGGTAGAATCTGGCTTCGGCTCTTGCCTAAGAGAAAACACAGATGAACATCACTCCAACATACCCTGCTCAGAGGGAGTGCCCCTCACTTCCATCAGTTTTAGAAGTCCACCCATGGACACCAGACTGTAAGAGCCTAAAGCCCAAAGTCTGGTGTGCAAGTTTCCTGAGGGTCTGGAAAGCTCTTAACTCTTCTCCAACCTGAACCAAGCTAGTTCTCTCCAGTCAGAACTATGAGCTGCCACTAAGAAGACCTGGCCAAGGACCCAACTTCAACCTATATAAATGAACCAAAAAGAGTAAAACTAACCAAATAGGAGTGGGCTGGAAGAGAAGAAAGAGCAGGAAGCAGAGACAAAGAAGAAATTTTTATTATGGTAGTGATAGTAATGAGACCCAGCTAATGTTGATTGAATACTTAGCATGTGCCAGGCATTGTGCTGAGCTCATTGAATCCTCACAACAAACCTCAAACCCTGGTTACTGGTGTGGCCGCAGCCCGGTGTTTTTAGTCATGATGCCAAAAGTCTGTGCAAGGACTCAAGTTGAAAGGAAGCTAATGGACTTAAGGATTTGGGAATGGTTGAGCAGCTGGAATTCCTGTTTTAGTGGAGGTGGGGTAAAGGAGACTTGGAAGATTTAGAAGTTTTGTTTTTTCTTTTAATTAAAAATAATTATATTTTTGACTGCTCTGGGTCTTTATTGCTGCTTGTGGGCTTTCTCTGGTTGCAGCAAGCAGAGGCCGCTCTCTAGTTGCTGTTTGCAGGCTTCTCATTGCAGTAGCTTCTCTTGTTGCAGAACATGGGCTCTAGAATGCTCGGGTTCAGTAGCTGGGGCTTAGTTGCTCTGTGGCATGTGGATCTTAATTCCTGGACCAGGGACTGAACCCGTGTCCCCTGCATTGGTAAGCAGATTCTTAACCACTGGACTACCAGGGAAGTCCCGATGTAGAAGCTCTGAAGAGATTAGAGCGGTTCCAACTTGGTGATGGTTGAGCAGGAGCCCCATAGTATGATGATGAAGGTGAAAATAAGGTTCTGGTATCTGGATCATGTGGGTGGGAGATGAGAAGGAATCAGACGTTGTTGTCAAAAATGGCAATGTGGAAAGTGTAGGAAAAATGAGCTTCGTTCTTCTCATTTATAATTAGGTATTAATCTTGGTTGTGTGTCAGGAAAACCTCTAGACTCTGAATAGTGATGAACAGGAAAGTTAAAGCCTTGTGATCATGGGTTTTATGTCCCTGTAGGAGTGACAACAACAATCAAGGAGCAAGTGTACAAGAAAGAGGCCAGGAAGTGATTAAGTGCTGGCAAGTGATAGAGTGTATATATGGATTTAGATTTGGGGTCTGTGGTTCAGGAAGATCTTCCTGAGAGGGTGGCATGTGAGTGGGACATGAAAGACAAGGAGGAGTCAGCCACAAAATCAGGGGGAAGACTATTTCAAATACAGACACCAGTTGGTGCAAAGGCCCTAATTGGGAACAAGGCTGGAAGAAGACCAAGCCTGATTAAAGAGGACACTAACAGATGGAGAAATATACCATGTTCATGGATTGGAAGAATCAATATAGTGAAAATGAGTATACTACCCAAAGCAATCTATAGATTCAATGCAATCCCTATCAAGCTACCAACAGCATTCTTCACAGAGCTAGAACAAATAATTACACAATTTGTATAGAAAAACAAAAAACCTCGAATAGCCAAAGCGATCTTGAGAAAGAAGAATGGAATTGGAGGAATCAACCTACCTGACTTCAGGCTCTACTACAAAGCCACAGTTATCAAGACAGTATGGTACTGGCACAAGGACAGAAATATAGATCAATGGAACAAAATAGAAAGCCCAGAGATAAATCCACGCACATATGGACACCTTATCTTCGACAAAGGAGGCAAGAATATACAATGGATTAAAGACAATCTCTTTAACAAGTGGTGCTGGGAACTCTGGTCAACCACTTGTAAAAGAATGAAACTAGAACACTTTCTAACACCATACACAAAAATAAACTCAAAATGGATTAAAGATCTAAACGTAAGACCAGAAACTATAAAACTCCTAGAGGAGAACATAGGCAAAACACTCTGACATACATCACAGCAGGATCCTCTATGACCCACCTCCCAGAATATTGGAAATAAAAGCAAAAATAAACAAATGGGACCTAATTAACCTTAAAAGCTTCTGCACATCAAAGGAAACTATTAGCAAGGTGAAAAGACAGCCTTCAGAATGGGAGAAGATAATAGCAAATGAAGCAACTGACAAACAACTAATCTCGAGAATATACAAGCAACTCCTACAGCTCAACTCCAGAAAAATAAATGACCCAATCAAAAAATGGACCAAAGAACTAAATAGACATTTCTCCAAAGAAGACATCCAGATGGCTAACAAACACATGAAAAGATGCTCAACATCACTAATTATCAGAGAAATGCAAATCAAAACCACTATGAGGTACCATTTCACACCAGTCAGAATGGCTGCGATCCAAAAGTCTACAAGTAATAAATGCTGGAGAGGGTGTGGAGAAAAGGGAACCCTCTTACACTGTTGGTGGGAATGCAAACTAGTACAGCCACTATGGAGAACAGTGTGGAGATTCCTTAAAAAACTGGAAATAGACCTGCCTTATGATCCAGCAATCCCACTGCTGGGCATACACACTGAGGAAACCAGAAGGGAAAGAGACACGTGTACCCCAATGTTCATCGCAGCACTGTTTATAATACCAGGACATGGAAGCAACCTAGATGTTCATCAGCAGATGAATGGATAAGAAAGCTATGGTACATATACACAATGGAGTATTACTCAGCCATTAAAAAGAATACATTTGAATCAGTTCTAATGAGGTGGATGAAACTGGAGCCTATTATACAGAGTGAAGTAAGCCAGAAAGAAAAACACCAATACAGTATACTAATGCATATATATGGAATTTAGAAAGATGGTAACAATAACCCTGTGTACGAGACAGCAAAAGAGGCACTGATGTATAGAACAGTCTTATGGACTCTGTGGGAGAGGGAGAGGGTGGGAAGATTTGGGAGAATGGCATTGAAACATGTAAAATATCATGTATGAAATGAGTTGCCAGTCCAGGTTCGATGCACGATACTGGATGCTTGGGGCTGGTGCACTGGGACGACCCAGAGGGATGGAATGGGAAGGGAGGAGGGAGGAGGGTTCAGGATGGGGAACACATGTATACCTGTGGCGGATTATGTAAAGTTTAAAAATAAAATAAAATTTAAAATCTTCAAAAAAAATAAAAAAAAAAAAAAAAAAAAAAAGACCAAGCCTGGCATAGCTGGAAATAATGAACATACAGAGAATAGTGTGGATGAAGTCTGAGAGGCAGGCAAGGGCTGATAGGGGGAAACCTTATTGTCCCACAATTTGCTGTTTGGATTTTAATCCAGGGATAGTGGGAAGCTATGAAGGGCTTTAATTAAAAGAGGAATGGCCTGGGGTGTGTGTATGTGTGTGTGTGTGTGTTTATTAAAATGATCTTAACTGTGGAGCAGCAGTAGATGAGAGGAAGGAAACAGGGCCCCAGTAGAAATAAGCCATTTTTCACAAGAGGTTGTTAGGGTTTTTTTTTCGAATCTTGAAGTAGAATGCATTTCCAAGGGTCAACTTCCAAGGTCAAGAGTAATCTGAGGAGTCTGCCCGCTCCCTGTGGTTGTTTGTGAGGAAGTCAGAGCAAGGCACAGACCAAACCTCTCATTATGGAGGAGAGGGTGTGTGTATTTTTCCTTTCCACTGAGAAACAGACAACAGAAGAAATGTATTTATCTGAATCTCTCCCACCCACCGTCGCCTCTCCCTGGGTACCTGGAACCCCTTTCCCAGTATCTTTACCCTTCTTATGGTTTAATAAAGTAAGCTCTGTCTAATTTCTAAGCTGCTTTCCCTAGGGGTCTAGCTTGGGGAGTTCTCTTTCCTGTCATAGGAACCAGCTAACTGACTTCATTTTGCTTTCCTGCCCGCATCACTAGGACCTGGGAGTCACTTTCCAGACTCCACACTGCCCCCTTCTCAGGCTTCAGATCATCCCTCTGGGCCTCTATTCTTCTTGCTCCTTTGGTGGTCCAGACTCCTCATTTTCATCAGATTTCATGGGGAGCAACACGATGGAGTAAAGAAGGGAGTGACTCTGGTAACCTAAAGAGATACTCTGCATCCCTGGTGGCTGCTGCCCTGGTTCCTCTGGCCTGGAGCAATGGGCAGGCTATGTCTGGTCCTAGCTGGGATTCTGTAAACCGCCTACCATGAGGTTTCTGGCAGAGCCCCTGTGAAAATATGAATGATTCAGAGCATGGAGCCAACTTTTTTCTGACTCTTCTTTTAGTTCTGGATGTCATGACACTGCACTGAAAGCCACATTCAAGAGTGGCTCATGCTGCGTAAAGACACACATGGGCCTGACTCTGCACTGAGGTCTCTGTAGGCCCGTCTCACGAGACCCTCACCATTTTCCTACAGAGATGGGATCTTCATCTCCATTTTTGTAGAGGAGACATGGAGGGATTGAGTAACCTGTCTAGAGTAATAGAGATGGGAT
Source organism: Bubalus bubalis (assembly GCF_019923935.1). Classification (NCBI taxonomy): domain Eukaryota; kingdom Metazoa; phylum Chordata; class Mammalia; order Artiodactyla; family Bovidae; genus Bubalus; species Bubalus bubalis. The sequence goes on along the minus strand of NC_059162.1, from coordinate 77,533,422 downwards.
TCTAACAGGCATAAAGAGTTCACTTTTGTTTCTCCTTCACCAACATTTCAGTCTCAAGGTAAACTTCTGATGCAGTTTACTTTCAGGGTCTCAATTACAAAAAACATTTCCCACCATGACTCAAACACCCATACCAAGATTTTCACTCAGCATGGGCCCTGGGGAGATTTGCAGGAGGTTCTGATTGATGATGTAAAATCTAAGGTTCTGAATTTCTCACAAACAGCCTGTTTTCTCAATTAATGGACTTTTAAGTGTTACACATGAAAGCATTTCCAGTGTCTGGAATTGTAAATATAATGTTGTCAATACTGAATTGTTCTTTCTAGATTTTTTTTGTTTTGCTTCAAACATGCATTTATATTGCTATCAGGAAGGAAGAAAAGAAGAAACTGGAAAATAAAACAATAGAAAATAGGGGAAAACAAAAGAAGAAAAGAAAAGAAACTGTTCAGACTTATCTTGAGCCATCAAAGCTAACAAGTTTCCTGTGCAGAGGGTCTTACTGCAGTCACTTAGACATGCTTAGACTTAAATTCTGGCCTGGCTGAGGACCAAGTCTTCATATCTGTAGTACATGGTCAGCACCCTTGAACAGAGATGAAAATCAATACAGATTGGTGTGTTAAATCAGCTGTGGTCCAGGATACACAAAGAATGCCAATATGTGGCCAGTTTGAGGTTAATAGTTCCACAGATTTATTCCCTGTTGAGATATGAGATCATTTTTAGTGAGACTCAGATTTTTGAGACTTGAGAAGAGAACTGATGTCATGATTCAGTGAGTTCGTGAGGAAACACGTGGGCTTTTTTGGCCATATATTCTCAGTTTTGGGGTTCATTTGGCATAAAGCCATGCTAGATTTGAAAGCAAATGTCAAGCACAATTGTAATATATATAGAAATTCACCTCCAAAGGACTTATTTTCTCATCTGGAAAATAAGAGGGTAGACCAGATGCTCCCTAAAGGGCTTGCTAGCACTTGTGTGCTCTGGTTTATGTATTTTGGACATAGTATTTCACTTTTTGTTTACTAAAATCTGAAAGGAGTGAAGAAGATAATATCCAGCCACCAAATTCCCAACCCTGTTATAGCTGACCTACAAATTGGATGTCTAAAGGATTATGTTACCTCGGGCTAAATAAATAGAATAGGTCAGCATTCTGAGAAGATGCTTGGACTGTGGCCTTCTAGATAAGCCCTATGCCCAGGTATTTGCAGCCACTGCCCTAAGTCACAGACAGAAGGATTATTCCATGCCCTTTGAATGGATTTGTGAGAAGGAATTAAAATAAGTACCAAACTAAAGCCAACTAAAATATTCAAGCCCTTCTAATTTTGTGTTTTCACCCAGAATGTATATGATGATTTTTTATTCTTTCTGTGTTTTTCCTTTTTTTTTTTTTTTTAAAAAAAGGCAAGTAATCTATAAATAACATTTAGTTAGGCCTCTTTTTGAAAAAATCTCATGAAATATTGCCAATAAGCTCTCCAATACTTGTGTATGTGTGAGGTGATACTTAGTGACAGAACCATGTAGAAGCTAAGAGTTGAAGTCTTAGATTTCTGTCCTGCTACTTAATTAGCTGTGTGACCTTGAGCAACTACTTAACCTCTCTGAGTCCTCATCTATAAAATGGGGATATTAGCAGTTCTTTCTTTCCTTCCTTCCACAAATACTTCTTTTAAGCACCTGCAATTCGTGACTCATGGTTCTAGGAATAAGTGCAAGAGTGAGCAAAGATGGAGTTCCTTTTCTCATGTACCAAAAAATCTAGTTGAGTGAAACAGACAATAGGTAAATATGGATGCCAGGTGGCAAGCACAGTGAACAAAGCAGAGTGAGGGGTATGAGGAGAGAAGCTGTTTAGAAAGGGTGGTCAAAGAAGGCCTCTCCGAGAGGGTGACAAAACAAGAACTAAGTATAGAGAAGACAATTCCAGGTGAGAGTGGGAGGAGTAGCAGATGCAAAGACCAGAAGGTGCAAGATATGCTTTGAATGAATGTTTGAGGAAAAGTAAGAAAGAACATTATTCCTTGTAAAGCCTTTAGCTTTTACTCCAAATGAGTTGGGAGGCCACTGGGGGTTTGAGCAGATGAGTAGTAACATGATCTGATATATATGGAAAAGAATCATCTTTCCAGATGTTTCAACATGTCATTTGACTATGTTTTTAAAGAGTGACTTCTCAGGCATGTAGTGAGACTGACCTGAGTTTATGAGGTGGTGTGTATATGAACTGCTTAGCCCAGTGCCTGCCAGTAGACTGCACTCAGGGGGCAGCTTTTATTATGATAGTGGGCTTGATGATCCATCACCAGGATTCTGCCCTGATGGTGATAGGGCACCTTTTGGGGGCCAAGGAAACAGGGAGAGAAAACCAACTTTTCTTGAGCACTTACTCTGTGCCAGGCCTGTATTTATTTAGCTTCAGTTCAGTTCAGTCACTCACTCATGTCTGACTCTTTGAGACTGCATGGACTGCAGCATGCCAGGCCTCCCTAACACCAACTCCCGGAGTTTACTCAAATTCCCTTCCATTGAGTCGGTGATGCCATCCAACCATCTCATCCTCTGTCATACCCTTTTCCTCCTGCCTTCAATCTTTCACAGCATCAGGGTCTTTTCCAATGAGTCAGTTCTTTGCATCAGGTTGCCAAAGTATTGGCGTTTCAGCTTCAGCATCAGTCCTTCCAGTGAATATTCAGGACTGATTTCCTTTAGGATGAACTGGTTGGATCTCCTTGCAGTCCAAGGGACTCTCAAGAGTCTTCTCCAGCACCACAATTCAAAAGCATCAATTCTTCACACTCAGCTTTCTTTATTATTTTTTAATTTTATTATTTATTTACTTATTTAGCTTAGATACAATATAGAACAAAGTGGCATGCTTTGAGAAAGGGAAAACAAAGGCATCTGGCCACAAAAGAGCTCCTCTACATTTCTTCATTTTTTTTTTTTTTAATATTTGTTTATTTGGCTGCACCAGGTCTTAGCTGTGGCGTGCGGGACCTTTAGTTGTGGCATGTGGGATCTTGTTCCCTAACCAGGGATAGAGCCCCAGGCCCTCTGCATTGGGAGCTCAGAGTCTTAGCTACTGGACCACCAGAGAAGTCTCACCTCCTATACCAGTCTTTTCATGGTGCCTAAACTAGTCATAACTTTGGGTGTGGACACTATTGAAAGGTACATGTTAACCTGGGGTAGTAACACCAGGCCCTATTCATCCATTTCCACTTTGATTTCATGGATCATATGAAATAACTGGCCACCCCAGTGGCCCTTGAGTCTGAGGGCTTGGGGTCAAAATCCAGTTCAACTACTCACTAGCTGTGCAGCTTTGAAAGAGGTATGAAATCTCTCTGTGCTTCAGGTTTCCAGTCTTAAGAATGATAGTGATAATTATCTCTTAATGTTATGTGAGCCAATGTGAGGTGATGCATGCAAAATGCTTTATCCTGAATAACTATATTATTTGCACAGTTAATTAATGAGCCAACCAGAAGAAATCTGAAGGGTGGAACACGGGACTGATAAAAGTTTTCAGGAGAAAGCAAAGAACCAAAAATGTTATGGTACAAGTATAAGAAATTTAACAGGATGAGCCCTTCCAACAGTGGAAACGGCTGATAAAAAGATGCTAAAACATTAAGAAAAAAACCACAAAACTAACTTAAGTCTTTGCAAGTTCTGACTATGGAGGCAGAAGATTCAAGTGATCCAGCAAGAATTTTTGATCAGTATGCTGCAGGGTACTGAATGATAGGGAGCCAAAATAATTAGATGGGCCATAAAAGGAATTCAAACAAGGCAGCAAGAAAAACATTTAGATATGGGAAAGGACAGGATCAGAAAATTCACAAAGTAAGAAATGCAACTAGAAGACAAATTAGTGAAACAATGTGTGCTGATCAAGTTAGCAAAAATTAAAAAAAATATAAATTACTTGACAATTATGGAAAAAATAAGGCTTTCTTATACAATCCTTCCTCAGTTGCTGTGGGGGGATTTGTTCTAGGAATGCTGTAGATATGAAAATCTTGAGTCCCTTATATAAAATGGCATAGTATTTGCACACAGCCCATATACATCCTCCTCCTCTGTGCTTTAAATCATCTCTAGGTTACTTATAATACCCAGTACAGTGTAAATGCTGTATAAATTATTGTAAATACAGTGTACAAACATACCCCTCATTTTACCAAGTTTTGTTTTATCCTGTTCCACAGATATTGTGCTTCTTTACAAACTGAATAAAGCAGAGCAAAGGCTAACAGAGTTTTGCCAAGAGAATGCACTGGTCATAGCAAACACTCTCTTCCAACAACACAAGAGAAGACTCTACACATGGACATCACCAGATGGTCAATACCGAAATCAGATTGATTATATTCTTTGCAGCCAAAGATGGAGAAGCAAACAGTCAGCAAAAACAAGACCAGGAGGTGACTGTGGCTCAGATCATGAACTCCTTATTGTCAAATTCAGGCTTAAATTGAAGAAAGTAGGGCAAACCACTAGACCATTCATGTATGACCTAAATCAAATCCCTTACAACTATACAGTGGAAATGACAAACACATTCAAGGGATTAGATCTGATAGACAGAGTGCCTGGAGAACTATGGATGGAGGTTCATGACATTGTACAGGAGATGGTGAACAAGATCATCCCCAAGAAAAAGAAATTCAAAAAGGCAAAATGGTTGTCTGAGGAGGCCTTACAAATAGCTGAGAAAAGAAGAGAAGCTAAGGGCAAAGGAGAAAAGGAAAGATAAACCCAACTGAATGCAGAGTTCCAAAGAATAGCAAGGAGACATAAGAAAGCCTTCCTCAGGGATCAGTGCAAAGAAATAGAGGAAAACAACAGAATGGGAAAGACTAGAGATCTCTTCAAGAAAATTAGAGATACTAAGGCAAATTTTCATGCAAAGATGGGCACAATAAAGGACTGAAATGGTATGGACCTAACAGATGCAGAAGATATTAAGAAGAGGTGACAAGAATAAACAGAAGAACTATACAAAAAAGATCTTCATGACCCAGATAATCATGAAGGTGTGATCACTCACCTAGAGCCAGATATCCTGGAATGCGAAGTCAAGTGGGCCTCAGGAAGCATCACTAAGGAAAAAGCTAGTAGAGGTGATGGAATTCCAGTTGAGCTGTTTCAAATCCTAAAGGATGATACTGTGAAAGTGCTGCACTTAATATGCCAGCAAATTTAGAATACTCATCAGTGGCCACAGGACTGGAAAAGGTCAGTATTCAAATCCCAAAGAAAGGCAATGCCAAAGAATGCTCAAACTACCACACTCGCTAGCAAAGTTATGCTCAAAATTCTCTAACCAGGCTTCAACAGTACATGAACCGTGAACTTCAAAATGTTCAATCTGGATTTAGAAAAGGCAGAAGAACTAGAGATCAAATTGCCAACATCTTTTGGATCATCAGAAAAGTGAGAGAGTTCCAGAAAAACATCTATTTCTGCTTTACTGACTATGCTAAAGCCTTTGACTGTATGGGTCATAACAAACTATGGAAAATTCTTAAAGAGATGGGAATACCAGACCACTTGACCTGCCTTCTGAGAAATCTGTATGCAGGTCAAGAAACAACAGTTAAAACTGGACATGGAACAATAGACTGGTTCCAAATCAGGAAAGGAGTATGTCAAGGCTGTATATTGTCACCCTGCTTGTTTAACTTACATGCAGAGTACATCATGTGAGATGCTGGGCTGGATGAAGCACAAGCTGGAATCAAGATTACTGGGAGAAATATCAATAACCTCAGATATGCAGATGACACCACACCTATGGCAGAAAGCGAAGAACAACTAAAGAGCCTCTTGATGAAAGTGAAAGAGGAGAGTGAAAAACTTGACTTAAAACTCAACATTCAGAAAACTAAGATCATGGCATCTGGTCCCATCACTTCATGGCAAATAGATGGGGAAACAGTGGAAACAGTGACAGACTTTATTTTTTTGGGCTCCAAAATCACTGCAGATGGTCACTGCAACCATGAAATTAAAAGACGCTTAGTCCTTGGAAGAAAAGTTATGACCAACCTAGACAGTGTATTAAAAAGCAGAGACATTACTTTGCCAACAAAGGTCCGTCTAGTCAAGTCTATGGTTTTTCCAGTAGTCATGTATGGATGTAAGAGTTGGACTATAAACTGAGTGCTGAAGAATTGGTGTTTTTGAACTGTGGTGTTGGAGAAGACTCTTGAGAGTCCCTTGGACTGCGAGGAGATCCAACCTATCCATCCTAAAGGAAATCAATTCTGAATATTCATTGGAAGGACTGATGCTGAAGCTGAAACTCCAATACTTTAGCCACCTGATGCAAAGAGTTGACTCCTTTGAAAAGACCCTGATGCTAGGAAAGATTGAAGGTGGGAGGAGAAGGGGACGACAGAGGATGAGATGTTTGGATGGTATCACCGACTCAGTGGACATGAGTTTAAACTCCAGGAGTTGGTGATGGACAGGGAAGCCTGATGTGCTGCAGTCCATGGGTTCTGGACATGACTAAATGACTGAACTAAACTGAACTGCACTAATTGAAGGTTTGTAGTAACCCTGGACCTAGCAACCTATTGGTGCCATTTTCCAAATACCATCTGCTCACTTCCTGTCTCTATGTCACATTTTGATAATTGTTGCAATATTTTACATTTTTTAATTATGATCATACTTACGGTGATCTGTGATCAGTGACCTTTGTTACTATGGCAAAAATTTCACAAGTTCCTAAACTCTCAGATGATGGTTAGCATTTTTTTTAAACAATACTTTTAATTAAGTTATGTACTTTTTTAGACACACTACTGATGTACAGATAACAGTCTATGGTATAGAATAAGCATCATTTTTTTATGTACTGGGAAACAAAAAAATTCATGTGACTTGCTTTATTGCAATATTTGCTTTATTTTAGTGGTCTGGAACCAAACCAAAAATATCTCAGAAATATGCCTGTAAATACTACTTAAATAGTTACTACTGTGCAGCAAATCAAATTTTGCCTTTTGGAACTTCCTGGAGTTTTTTTTCTTAATATTTTTGACCCAAGGTTGGTTGAATGTGTGGCTACCGAGGGCCAACAGTACACTGCTGAAAAGAATGTAAATCAATAAAAACACCTAAATTTTGTTTTATCTTTAAAATTTTATTTAATTGAAGAATAGTTCATTTACAATGTTTTGTTAATTTCTGCTGTACAGGAAAGTGATTCAGTTATACAAATGTATATATTCTTTTTCAAATTCCTTTCAATTATGGCTTATTGCTCAGTTGGTTAAGAATCTGCCTATAGTGCAGGAGACCCTGGTTCGATTCCTGGGTTGGCAAGGTCCCCTGGAGAAAGAAATGGCAAACCACTCCAGTATCCTTGCCTGGAAAATCCCATGGACAGAGGAGCCTGATGGGCTGCAGTCCGTGGGGTCACAAAGAGTCGAGCATGACTGAGTGACTAACACTTTTACTTTCATTGAATATAGTTCCCTGTACTATACAGTACTCCTTTGTTGTTTATCCATTCTATATATAATGGTTTGCATCTACTAATCCCAAATTCCCAAACCATCCCACCCACCTTGGGAACAAATCTGTTTTCTATGTTTTTGAGTCTGTTTATTTTGCATAGATAAGTTCTTTAGTGTCATATTTTAGATTCCACACATAAGTGATATCACATGGTATCTGCTTTTTTTCTTTCTGGTTTACTTCACTTAGTATGATAATCTCTGCTGCTGCTGCTGCTAAGTTGCTTCAGTCGTGTCCGACTCTGTGAGACCCCATAGACGGCAGCCCATTAGGCTCCCCCGTCCCTGGGATTTTCCAGGCAAGAACACTGGAGTGGGTTGCCATTTCCTTCTCCAATGCATGAAAGTGAAAAGTGAAAGTGAAGTCCCTCAGTCGTGTCCGACTCTTCACAATCCCATGGACTGCTGCCCACCAGGCTCCTCCGTCCATGGGATTTTCCAGGCAAGAGTACTGCAGTGGGGTGCCATCACCTTCTCCAATGATAATCTCTAGGTCTTCCCATGTTGCTACAAATGGCATTATTTCATTCTTTTCATGGCTGAGTAGTATTCCATTGTAGTATATATACACACCACATCTTCTTTATCCACTCATCTGTGATGGACATTTAGGCTGTTTCCATGTTTTGGCTATTGTGAATAGTGCTGCTGTGAACAGAGGGGTGCATGGATCTTTTCGAATTATATTTTTGTCTAGATATACACCCAGGAGTGGGATTGTTGGATCATATGGCAAATCTATTTTTAATTTTTGAGGAATTTCCATATTGTTTTCCATAGTGGCTGCACAAATTTATGTTCCCAACAACAGTGGAGGGCTTGCTTGATAGCTCAGATGGTAAAGAATCCACCTGCAATGCAGGAGACCCTGGTTTGATTCCTGGGTGGGGAAGATCCCCTGGAGAAGGGATAGGCTACCCACTCCGGTATTCTTGGGCTTCCCTTGTGGCTCAGCTGATAAAGAATCCACTTGCAATGCAGGAGGCCTGGGTTCGATCCTTGGGTTGGGAAGATCCCCTGGAGAAGGGAAAGGCTACCCACTCCAGTATTCTGGCCTGGAGAATTCCATGGACTGTATTGTCCATGGGGTTCCAAAAGAGTCGAACATAAATGAGCAGCTTTCACTTCATGACAACAGTGGAGGAGGGTTCCCTTTTTTTTATACCCTCTCCAGCATTCATATCTGTAGACTTTTTAATGATGGCTATTCTGATGTTGGCAATTTGATCTCCGGTTCCTCTGCCTTTTCTAAAACCAGCTTGAACATCAGGAAGTTCACGGTTCACATATTGCTGAAGCCTGGCTTGGAGAATTTTGAGCATTACTTTACTAGCGTGTGAGATGAGTGCAATTGTGCGGTAGTTTGAGCATTCTTTGGCATTGCCTTTCTTTGGGATTGGAATGAAAACTGACCTTTTCCAGTCCTGTGGCCACTGCCGAGTTTTCCAAATTTGCTGGCATTTTGAGTGCAGCACTTTCACAGCATCATCTTTCAGGATTTGGAATAGCTCAACTGGAATTCCATCACCTCCACTAGATTTGTTCGTAGTGATGCTTTCTGAGGCCCACTTGACTTCACATTCCAGGATGTCTGGCTGTAGGTCAGTGATCACACCATTGTGATTATCTGGGTCGTGAAGCTCTTTTTGGTACAGTTCTTCTGTGTATTCTTGCCATCTCTTCTTAATATCTTCTGCTTCTGTTAGGTCCATACCATTTCTGTCCTTTATCAAGCTCATCTTTTCATGAAATGTTCCTTTGGTATCTCTGATTTTCTTGAAGAGATCTCTAGTCTTTCCCATTCTGTTGTTTTACTCTGTTTTTTTGCATTGATCACTGAAGAAGGCTTTCTTATCTCTTCTTGCTATTCTTTGGAACTCTGCATTCAGATGTTTATATCTTTCCTTTTCTCCTTTGCTTTTTGCTTCTCTTCTTTTCACAGCTATTTGTAAGGCCTCCCCAGACAGCCATTTTGCTTTTTTTGCAGCTAGTTTTAGAAAAGGCAGAAGAACCAGAGATCAAATTGCCAATATCTGCTGGATCATGGAAAAAGCAAGAGAGTTCCAGAAAAACATCTATTTCTGCTTTATTGACTATGCCAAAGCCTTTGACTGTGTGGATCACAATAAACTGTGGAAAATTCTGAAAGAGATGGGAATACCAGAACACCTGATCTGCCTCTTGAGAAATTTGTATGCAGGTCAGGAAGCAACAGTTAGAACTGCACATGGAACAACAGACTGGTTCCAAATAGGAAAAGGAGTTCGTCAAGGCTGTATATTGTCACCCTGCTTATTTAACTTATATGCAGAGTACATCATGAGAAACGCTGGACTGGAAGAAGCACAAGCTGGAATCAAGATTGCCGGGAGAAATATCAATAACCTCAGATATGCAGATGACATCACCCTTATGGCAGAAAGTGAAGAGGAACTAAAAAGCCTCTTGATGAAAGTGCAAGTGGAGAGTGAAGAAGTTGGCTTAAAGCTCAACATTCAGAAAATGAAGATCATGGTATCCGGTCCCACCACTTCTTGGGAAATAGATGGGGAAACAGTGGAAACAGTGTCAGACGTTATTTTTCTGGGCTCCAAAATCACTACAGATGGTGACTGCAGCCACGAAATTAAAAGACGCTTACTCTTTGGGAGGAAAGTCATGACCAACCTAGATAGCATATTCAAAAGCAGAGACATTACTTTGCCAACAAAGGTTTGTCTAGTCAAGGCTATGGTTTTTCCTGTGGTCATGTATGGATGTGAGAGTTGGACTGTGAAGAAGGCTGAGTGCCAGAGAATTGATGCTTTTGAACTGTAGTGTTGGAGGAGACTCTTGCAAGTCCCTTGGACTGCAAGGAAATCCAACCAGTCCATTCTGAAGGAGATCAGCCCTGGGATTTCTTTGGAAGGAATGATGCTAAAGCTGAAACTCCAGTACTTTGGCCACCTCAGGCGAAGAGTTGACTCATTGGAAAAGACTCTGATGCTGGGAGGGATTGGGGGCAGGAGGAGAAGGGGACGACACAGGATGAGATGTCTGGATGGCATCACTGACTCAATGGACATGAGTTTGAGTGAACTCTGGGAGTTGGTGATGGACAGGGAGGCCTGGCGTGCTGCGATTCATGGGGTTGCAAAGAGTTGGACACGACTGAGCGACTGATCTGATCTGATCTGATTCTGACTGGTGTGAGGTGGTACCTCACTGCACCTTTGATTTGCAATTCTGTCTTATAATTGAAGTATAGTTGGTATACAATGTTGCACCACTCTTTGCTATACAGCAAAGTGACTCTAAGTTTTACACATATAGGTATTCTTTTCTAATATTCTTTCCCATTATGGTTTATCACAGGATATTGCATATAGTTCCCCGTGCTATACAGTAGAACCTCATTATTTATCCATTCTATATATAATAGTTTAAATCCGCTAGTCTTAAACTCCCTGTCCTTCCCTCTCCCACCCCTCCCCCTTGGCAACTACAGGTCTGTTCTGTGTCTGTGAGTCTGTTTCTGTTTTGTAGGCAGGCTCATCTGTGCCGTATATTAGATTCCACATATAAGTGATGTCATATGGTATTGGCCTTTCTGTTTCTGACTTCCTTCACTTATTATGATAATCTCTAGTTGCATCCATGTTGCTGCAAGTAGCATTATTTTGTTCTTTTTTATGGCTGAGTAGTATTGCATTGTAACATCATTAGCCATTAGGGAAATGCAAATCAAAACCATAATGAGATACATTTTATACCTACTAGGATGGTTATACTAAGACAAATAACATCAAGTGCTGACAAGGATGTGGAGAAATTAGAACACTCATACGCTGCTGGTAGAATGTAAAATGATGCAGACAATTTGGAAAACAATACATCAGTGGACTGTAGCCCACCTGGCTCCTCCATCCATGGAATTTTGTAGGCAAGAGTACTGGAGTGGGTTGCCATTTACTTCTCTAGGGGATCTTCCCAATCCAAGGATTGAACCCGGGTCTCCCACACTGTGGGCAGACGCTTTATGGTCTGAGCCACCAGGGAATCCCATATACCAGTTCCACAGAAGGTTAAACATAGAGTTACTCTATGATCCAGCCATTGCACTCCCAGGTGTATATCCAAGAGAAATAAAAACATATTTGTGCAGAAATGTTCACAGCAGCATTATTTATAATAGTTAAAAAGTTGGAACAACACAAATGTCCACCAAATGACAAACTGATAAAATGTAGCATATCCATATAATAGAATATTATTTGATGATATAAAGGGATGAATTATTGACATTTGCTATAACACGGATGAGCCTTTAAAAAAATATGCTAAGTGAGAGAATCCAGTCACAATAGACCATATATTTTATAATTCTATTTATATGAAATGTCCAGAATTGACAAATCTATAGAGACAGAGTTGATGCCTAAGGCTGGGGTTGGGGCGGGGTTGGAGATGGGGAATGATTGCTAACGGGCACAAGGCTTCTTCTCAGGATAAGAGGCCCTCAAACTGATGATGGCGACAGTTGCAGAATTCTGTGTATTAAACCACCAAACTGCATACTTTAAGTGGGCAAATTTAAATTCATATGGTACATGAATTACATCTTAATAGAACTGTAAAAAACACATATGTGTAAAGTGTATACTAATAGAATAAATGTTCATAAAATGTATGAATAATTTGAGATTGTGTTTTGTAAACTATGATTATAATTATTTGGAAAAGAGATAAAAACCTGACACATTCTGCCAAGAGATGCACTGAAGTGTTAATGAAGGTTGCCTTTGGATTGTTGAACTATGGTTGGTAGCTTTTTACCCCTTTCGATGAGCAGGCTTTACTTTTATAATAAGGGTAACTTAAAAAAAAAAAATGAAGAGTTCTTATTTCCAAAACAGTCCTTGGGTAGAATCATTATTAAATACTGCCAAACACAAAACAACTGTAGACAGTTTCAGCTGTCATTCTTCAGAAAGTAGTCTGATTGCGGCCAAAATGATGTTTTCTGTCCTCTCTCCTACCTCCGGTTCTTCTACCTCTCAGGCCCATAATAGAAAACCATTTAGAAAGTCCTGAGCCAGTAAAAGCCAAAAATGTGCTGGCAGCTTCCTGTCCTGGAGATGAGGGCCCAACAAATGCTATCCGAGGCTTCTGATAGTGAAAGTGAGGGAGGGAGGCATTTGTCCCAGGGGAGGGCAGGAGTTTTGGCCCATGCCAGGTACAAGAAGTTTTATTTATTCCTGGTGCACACACTCTCTGCTTATCTCTACTGAGGAAACCAGCTTTTCCTTCTCACCTCCCAAGAGGAGGAGCCAGCGCTGGCTTGTGGCCCTGGACAGGGTTACACTTTCCAGCTGGCCCCTCTCCAGGCAGCCAGTTGTCCATCTCTATCTTAGAGGAACAGCTTTGACAAAGACCTTGGCCCTGTTTGGAAATTCCCTTTCCTTTGCTCTCCCAAACAAAATTAATTTGAAATGGTTGGGTTCATCTGACACTTTTTCCTCTAAGGAGCATGCGTTCATGTGAGAGGGAATGTCTCCTGGAGACAGTGTCCAGGCTGTCTGCTTGGAGTTCACATCCCTCTCCAGTGCTGAGCATCTGCAGTGCATTCAGAGACATGCACCTGGGATGAAAAGGGACCTGGGGGCCAGGTTTCCAGGGAATGGCTGAAAGATCTGGGGCTGCTCAGCATGGAGAAGAGAAAACTCAGGGAGCTTCTGAGAGGTATCTCAATGAGCTGTTACCATGAGAAAGGTTTATTTTGGAATATCTCAGAGAAAAACTGAAACTGATGTGGAGAAGTTGCAAGGAGGAAAGTTGCCTTAACAGAAAGAAATTATAATAACTAGAATTTCCAAACAGGCAACAGGTTCTGTAGTAGAGGAGGCAAGATTAATCCCATGTAATAAGTTTGTTTCAGGCATCATCATCATCAAGTTTGGAGAATGAAACATCTTTTTCAACTGTTATGTGGTGGTTATTATGTGCTAGACACTGTTCTAAGGACTTTACATTCATAATTCCTGGAATTGTCACAGTAACTCTCTGAAATAATGTATTATTATCTCCAATTTACAGATAAGGAAAAATAGGCTCTGAGAGGTTTGATAATTTGCCCAGGACCACACTGTGACTCAAATCCAGTTAGTCTGACTCCAAAGTCCATGCTCTTAACTATTATAGTGAAGTCCTAGTAGCTCAGATGGTAAAGGATCTGCCTGCAATGCAGGAGACCTGGGTTCAATCCTTGGATCAGGAAGATCCCCTGAAGAAGGGAATGGCAACCCACCACAGTAATTTTGCCTGAAGAATTCTATGGACAGAGGAGCCTGGTAGGCTACAGTCCATGGGGTTGTAAAGAGTCAGTGAAGACTGAGTGACTGACACTTTCACTTCATTTCACATTTATATGAATACCCCAAAATATCACTGCAGTCGAATTATAGGAGTTTGTTTCCCTCACCAAGAGGTGCCTGGGTCATTTCCAGGTGTTCCCATGGAGTAGCTTTTGTTATTGTTTGGTTGCTAAGTTGTGTCCCCTCTTTGTGACACCCCTGGACTGCAGCATGCCAGGTTCCTCTGTCCTCCACTATCTCCGGGAAGTTTGCTCAAAATCACGTCCATTGAGTCAGTGATGCCATCCAACCATCTCATCGTCTGTCACCCCCTTCTCCTTTTGCCTTCAGTCTTTCACAGTATCAGGGTCTTATGAGTTGGCTCTTCGCATTAGGGGGCCAAAGTATTGCCCAAACCTACGTATATGGTACAGGCACATGTCATGTACTGTGGTTTGCCTCTTGGTGACACCTCAGCTCTCAACACTGTTTAGGCAGCCTTGCTGCTGCTTCTGCCAGCTATACTAATTGTGAGAACCCCAATGTCAGTGCTGGGGAGCTTCCTCACAATATGCCCTAGTTCCTAAGACTCAGCATCCCTGTGTGTTACTGGATCTTGAGAGTTACGGAGAATGGTCCCACCTCTCTGCCACAGTTTGTCTTCTGAGTCCCCAGGAAACACTAGTTTTGGCCAGAGTCGTCTATATCTCAACAAGTTGTCTCTCTCAGCTACTGGCCCTCATCTTCTTGGTTATAGGATTTCAGAGAAGTCCAGCCATTGGAGCTGGGTCATACAGTGTCCTGTCCCTCCTTGTCATCTTACTTCTCTCTCAACTGTCTGCTGTCATTTGAGCAAGCGAAACAAAACTCTCTTTCCCCCTAGTCACAAAACAGTGCCTCTGTGCACTAGCTGAAGAGGTCCTCCCAAGAAATGTCACCTAGCTTCTCCCAAGGCCCTGCCTAGCCAGAAGGACTGGTGGTACCTGTGAACAGAAGTGGGAAGATTGTTGGTCAGGAGTGCAGGGGGAAGGGATGCTGGACCAAGCTGGAGGCCAGAAAGAAAGATAAGGGCTTGTCAGCTCTCAAGTGTTAGAACCTTAAGTTGCAAACAGTTTGATAGAAATGGAATTGGTTACCCCTTTTTCTCAAATAGCCCCCCTGAGTTTGTTTGGAGAACAGTAAGCTATGTTTCACTTATGGAAGGTGAAGAGTGAAGTAACTGGCTATTTCATGCAGCTCACCTGTATGTGAGGAAGTTGGGATGAAAGTTTATTGTTAAGTGAGTGAGTGAAGTCGCTCAGTCACGTCCGACTCTTTGCGACCCCGTGGACTGTAGCATACCAGGCTTCTCCATCCATGGGATTCTCCAGACAAAAATACTGGAGTGGGTTACCATTTCCTTCTCCAGGGGATCTTCCCAACCCAGGGATCGAACCTGGGTCTCCTGCATTGCAGGCAGACGCTTTAACCTCTGAGCCACCAGAAAAGCCCGAAAGTTTATTGTTGGGGAGCAACTAATGGTTTCTCCAATAAACTGTTTCCTTCAGGGAGAATTTCAGAGATGAACTTCCTGTATTTGTAGTCTAGTCTCTCTCACGCTCTGGGTAAAGGTAGCAAGGACTCATTTAATTTTTAACATTTCCATATTATCCAAGAGATCTTCTTATTGTCTTTTATGGGTAATGTGAGGGTTTGGGATGGTCAAATTCTCTGAAGATTCTATGGTAGCATTTGGCTGAAAGAGGGGAGAGAAGATTGGGGAAAGAGTGAAGCATGTGTTGCCGTAGGTTATGCAGAAAGAGTGTGGTAGCCGGCATCAACATAACCTTTAGTTATCCTTGGCTCCAAGTGTTCAGGCCTTGTATATTCAGATACTGTTCCCATATTAAACCCATGTCTGTAGGATGAATAACATGGAAAAAGTGGCAGTATGCGAGTTCCTAGGCTAAGCCATAGCTTCCACCTTGGTCCCTTAGATTGTTTGCTCTGGGGGAAGCTGGACATGGTGTTGTGGGGGACACTCAAAGAAGCCATATGGAGAAGAGCTGAGGCCACCTGCCAAAGCCAACACCCCCTTGTCAACTACTTTTATTGGAAATAGATTCTGTAGCCCCAGTAGAGCTCAGATAACTGCAGCCCTTGACTACAACCTCATAAAAGCTTCTGAACTGGAATTGCCCAAATTTCTTCCTGACCTACAGAAATCATCAAAGCTATTAATGATTTTAGCCACTAAGTTTTGACAAAATTTGTAACACAGCAAATCCGTGCAAAGAGTAAGTCTGATCGTGTGAAGACTCCTGAGCATAAGTCCTGAGGGTTGGGCACCTCCAGGCACTGTATCTTGGGAAGCCAGAGGGCAGTTTCTTTGTTCTGTGGTAGGAATTGGCAGGCTAGGGCCCATGGGTCAAATCCAGCCTTCCCCGGGGCCGAACCTGCTTGTGGCATTGTTTACATGTTATCTATGGTTGAAGTCTTTCTACAGTGATAGAGCTGAGTAGTTGTGACAGACTAGATGGTTCACAAAGCTGAAAATATTTTCTATTTAGCCCTTTTTAGGAAAAATCTTGCTGACCTCTGTTCTACAGGAATTTATAGGCTGATGGTGAAATGTCTCTCTTTCATTTATGCAGATCCCCATGCTCGCCCCATACAAGAGTCTGCAGTGCATGAATGCTGCTTCATTTGTCCAGAGTCCTCTTTTCCTTCTTCATCTGGCCAACTACTACTCATCCTTCAAACGCAGTTGAGATACACCTCCTTCATGCAATCTTTACTTGGCCAAAGTCCTCTCCTCCTTTGAGTCTGTTTTACACATCACCTTTTCCCCTCACGACCCCAAGCTAAGCCAATTCTAACAGCATGTTTTCATATCTCTTTAAGAATTCTAATCAATAATATGATGGAGTTTTGTTTAGTGTCTTTCTCCCCTAGTGGATATGAGCTCTTCAGGGGCAAGGACTGTGTGTTATTCATTTATAACCTGAGAGTAATATGCCTTTGTTTATTCATCACAGATACTTACTGAATGCTTATTATTATTTGCCAGATCATCGCTGGCACCAGGATACATAGAGAAAGAGACTGAGTCCCTACCCTGAGGTTGCTTTAGGATGAAAATGGAAAAACAAACTGGTCATAGGATTCAACGTGATGGAGACGTGTGCAATCTCCATTGTAAGCCATATTTGCAATAACCATATAAACATCTGCAAAGAATAATTGGTTTTCAACACTTTCATAGCATTTACTATGTGTCAGACACTGTACTAAGCACTTACATATATTATAATTTATTTAGTCTTTGTACCACCTGAGGCAAATATGAATGACAATTATTTCCATTTTAGAGCATATAGAGACCCAGAGAAGTCAAGTAACATGCCCAGGGTCACAGGGCTAAAAAATGTCAAATGAATTTCTGAGCAATTCTTTAGTTGAATAATTAATTCCAAGTCTCAGCAACACAGCAAGTATAAGGACTTGGGTTAATGCTGTTCTTTTCTCTCTGAACACTAAGTGGATGGTTTCTATCAAGCTGGAAATTCCTGCTCCAAATGCTTTCTGATGACTTGTACTGTGGTCGGCATTTTATTTTTAGGAATTGGCTTCTGGGAGATTCTGCTGTTTTAATGATTGTGCAAGCCTGGTTTCCTCATTGAATTGTACCATTTGCCACTTTGAAGTGATTCGAGTTATCACTTTTACTTTCTTAGGACTCGGCAGGGGAAGAACACATTCAGCAGCAAAATTACTCCCCTGTCCCCAAAGTGTTTCAGTATTTTTTCTTGCCAAAGTTAATAGACTATGGATTGTCTACAGCTGGGGTGTGAGATGGGGCCCTGGGGCCTTGTCTCTGCCATCATTTGTCACCAGCCATGATCTCAGCTGTGGCTTAATTGGCTCAAACCTTGGATATCACTCAATGGACTGTATACAGTGGCTAATGAAGCTGGTTCTGATTTGAAGAAAACACTGCTCCCTGTAGTGTAAATCACTGAATCCATTCAATTTTTCTTTCTAGGACTGAAGGCTTTCTTGTTGATTTTTTTTTTAACTTTTTATTTTGTATTGTGGTATAGCCAATTAATTGTGGGCTTCCCAGATGGCATCAGTGGTAAAAAACCTGCCTGCCAATGCGGGAGACGTAAGAGACGCAGGTTCAGTCCCTGAGTTGGGAAGCCATGGAGGAGGGTATGGCAACCCACTCCAGAATTCTTGCCTGGAGAATCCCATGGACAGAGAGGAGCCTGTTAGGCTATAGTCCACAGGGTCACAAAGAGTCATACACACTGAAGCAACTTAGCACACACACACATAGTCAATTAGCAAACAATATGATGATATTTTCAGGTGAACAGCGATGGGACTCAGGGATACATATACATGGATCCATTCTCCCCCAAACTCCCATCCCATCCAGCCTTCCACATAACCCTGATCAGAGTTCCATGTGCTATACATATATGTGCTATACATTCCATGTGCTACAAACCTTGTTGGTTATCCATTTTAAATACAGCAGTGTGTACATGTCCATCCCAAGCTCCCTAACTATGCCTTCCTCCATTCTTCCCCCAGCAACCATAAGTTCATTTGCTACGTCTATGTGTCTCTGTTTTGTAAGTTTATTTGTATCATTCTTTTTAGATTCAACATGTAAGGAAAGTCATAAGATATTTCTCTTTCTCTGTCTCACTTACTTCACTCAGTATGACAATCTCTAGGTAAGATCGAAGACTTTGGGGCTCCAAAACTGGTCCTTGTAAAAACATTTAAGTTTTTTTTTGACCCATTCTGTTCAGGTCACTCTTCTGTACTGGGTTCAGCCTTCCTCCCATAATATGTGGATACTTTGTGATAAAGACAGGATGGAGAGTGGGAGAAATCTTACTGTTACCAACTATTTAGGTTCTCTGGGTTCAAATCCTGGCTCTGCTACCTGGAAGCTATAACTTAAACCTGACAGGAACAGAAAACAGGTCTGTGCCTTATTCAAGGGCCTTAGCTTGTGATTCCCATCAAAGAGAAAGATATAGGGTGAAGTGGTGAGGAATGGGAGTCAGTGTGGGCAGGAGAGGACAAGGCCAGGGTGTCTACTCATGGTTTTCATCATAATCGCCAGCATTTAACAAGTTCTGATGGAATCAATTATGTGCCAGACATTGTTTACGATCGAGTTCTGGAGTTTACAGCCATGAATGAGACAGACGTGGTTTCTGCCCTCCTGAAGCAGTGAGGAAGATCATTAAACAGATGAAAGATTTCTAAAAATCATTAAATTCATGGTTAGTGCTGGTAGGAACTAAAGAGTGGGCTATTACAGAGAATAATCAAGAATGGGGGATGGGACAGGATATTTATTTCAAATGAAATAATCAGATTCAGGCCTCTCTGAGGATGTAAAGAATAGGACCGGAAGGATAAAGAAGCCCACGGAGAATTCTGGGCCATAGGAAATAGGTTGCGTGAAGGCTATAAAGCTGAGGTTGGCTTAGGCTAAAAGAAGCTACGCTACTCACGGTCCCTCCAGGCTTCCTGCCTGGACTGCTTTCTCCAGAAGGTGTCCATCTGCCCTAAGCCTAGTGTTTCCCTTTGTTCCATCCAAACACGCTACTGGTAAGGGCGTGAGAGCCACCTTTGCCAGGATCCACAATTCACTTGGGATCACAGCTTCAGCTGTAGCTCTGAGGCAGAGTAGCAGACATTCATCAAGAAACAACGCTGCTTTGGGACTTGAGGTCCCTTCTCTTTTATTTTAGGGTGAGCAAGCCTGGGCAAATCTTTTTGTTACAAACTAGATTTGTAACCTAAATCCTGGCTCTATCACGTGGAAGCTCTAACTTTAGCCTGTTACTTAACTGCTCTGTGCCTCATTGTCCTTATCTGTAAAATGGGTCTTAAAAAGTATCTACTTCACAGGATTGTAATGAAAATTTAATTTGTTAATGTTAGCTACATGCTTAGATCAGTACCTGGCACTTAAAACATTCAACAATCATGTTGCTGATATTAAGACTATTATCATAATTAAGCTGTTGTACCTGACTGATGCCTCAGACAGCAGGTGGAGTGGTATTATGTATTCCTCTGGTGCTGGGCTCCCTGGAATCAAGCTACAGCCTTAATTATATAACTCAGTTCAGAAATCATTTTAATGCCAGGCACTGTGTTGGACACTCGACTACAGCATTTCCTTTGATCCTCCTAAAAATCTTAAGAAGTATGTACTATTATCCCCATTTTATAGATGTAGAAACTCAACCTCAAAAAGGTTAGCTAACTTACCTAACACCATGAAGCCAATATGATTCCTAGGTCTGAGATTCTGACTCAGCAGCCCTGGTTAAGGCCTCAAAATTTGCATTACAAGTGCCTCTCCCAATCTTCCCAGTTCTCATAAGGGTGACCTCTTTATTGTCCCTTGGAAAACTGTGGCCTATATCATTTCCAAGAGTCGCTCTGGCTGCAAAGTCTATAAAGATAAGAAAGGCTATACATTTGAGTATATAGTTTAGTTGGGAAGGCAGTTTGCGGCTGTTAATGTTCTTTAAGAGAACTAACTCAGTTCAGGGCATTTTTCTGACACAGTCATTGTCTAACAGGCACTCTGGGACTGAAAAGTGTGCCTACCTCCAAGTGTTTTGCATTATGTAATCCCTGTTCATAATTTTTCATTTTACCATTGCAAAATAAAATAAAATAAAAACGCTGTGAAAATCAAAAGCCTAAAGTTTAGGGCAACTCATTTTGCAGTCAAACTAGACTGAATTGAGGTAAGTTTATTTGTAGGCTGAGTGCCGAAGAATTGATGCTTTTGAACTGTGGTGTTAGAGAAGACTCTTGAGAGTCCCTCGGACAGCAAAGAGATCCAACCAGTCCATCCTAAAGGAAATCAGTCCTGAATATTCATTGGAAGGACCGATGCTGAAGCTGAAGCTACGATACTTTGGCCACCTGATGCGAAGAACTGACTCATTGGAAAAGACGCTGATGTTGGGAAAGATTGGAGGCAGGAGGAGAAGGGGACAACAGAGGATTAGATGGTTGGATGGCATTACTGACTCAATGGACATGAGTTTGAGCAAGCTCCATGAGTTGCTGATGGACAGGGAAGCCTGGTGTGCTGCATTCCACGGGGTCGCAAAGAGTCAGACATGGCTGAGTGACTGAAATGAACTGAACTGAGGTGTTATTTAAATCACTTTCTCTGAATATTTATACATTGTACTGCAAAAGTATCAATATGCTGGATTATGGGGTTGCATTAATTATGAGCAGTTACATAACAAATTGCTCTCGAATTTAATGGCTTGAAATATACCTTCCCCAGCATTTGTGAGTTGTATACTTAATGATGGCCATTCTGACTGGTGTGAGGTGATACTTCATTTTAGCTTTGATTTGCATTCTCCAATAATTAGCGATGTTGAACATCTTTTCATATGCCTGTTGACTGTCTTCTTTGAAGAAATGTCTATTTAGTTCTTCTGCCCACTTTTTAATTGGGTTGTTTTTATTGCTGTTGTTGTTGAGCTGCATGAAATGTTTGTATATTTTGGAAATTAAGCCCTAGTCAGTTGCATAGTTTGCAAATATTTTCTCTCATTTTATAGGTTGTCTTTTTTATTTTGTTTATGTTTTCTTTGCTGTGCAAAAGCTTGTAAGTTTGATTAGGTCCCATTTGTTTATTTTTGCTTTCATTTCTGTTGCTTTGGGAGACAGCTCCATATAATAGATGAAGAAACTGAAGTTCAGAGAAGTTAATTTGCATTCTTAAGGCCACACAGCTAGTAAGTGATGAGACTGAGTTTGAACTAATTCTGTCCAATTCAAGATCCATTCTTGTTCCATTTCATGAGGCTATCTGTAGCACTGGCTTCTTCTAAGTCCTTTAGGCTGAAAACATCAGAGTCTTTTACAACATCTGTTCATAACCCTCATTCAATCAGTCATTAAATCTAGTTGATCCTCTCTCTACCAGGTCTGATTATCTGTCCCCATTGCCACTGACACAAGCAAACACCTGATCACATTCTGTGGTACATGAAATATCCTTTTTTGATCTTCATAGGCCAAATATATATATAGGCATATATGTATATAAATAATATTCCATTATTCTATAGTGCATGACCACGAAATCAGGTGATGTGAGCTCAAAAGCACATAAAGTCCAAACATATGTCTTGGGTTATTTCCCAAGGAGGCCCAGAAGCCAGCTTGGGTTTCCCTCACTGGCAGACTGGTGGATTCACACAATCGGATCTATGTAGTACATAAAAGCAATAATGTGCACCATACATAGGCTTGTGAGTACGAGGACTTGATCCTTAGCTCCTTCTGAAGGGGGCTTCTCAGCAGCAGCACCGTGGGGGCCCATGGGAACACAGACTATGACAGATACAGTAGAATGACTTGCTCAGCATCCATCCCCTGCATCTTCCATGTGCCTGTCTGAACTCAGAGGCTGTGAAGGTAAAATCCACCTTCATCAGCCTCCTTCACAGGTGCTGAGGGTGATTAGAACATGTCGTTCAGATGTGCTTGCAGGAGACTCAAATTAGAGTTACATGGGGACGAGGGACGGGCACCTTGTTGTTACACTGCTTATCAGCTGTGTGACCACTTAAAACTTTCTGATACCTTGGGAGATGTGGATGATAAATATCTAGTAGCACAGGGCCTTTTGGTTTGTGTGCCGGTTTTGGTGAGGATTTAAGAGCTATTATAACACATAAAAAGATGCCCAGCACCGTCCTTGCCTGGTACATAGTAGCCTCTTCTCAAATGTGAATTTCCTTCTTTATCTCTTATTCCCTCAACTTCACAGTCATTTTTAATATATCTGCTGATAAACACAGAGAAGGCAATGGCACCCCACTCCAGAGGGTTGGACACAACTGAGCGACTTCGCTTTCACTTTTCACTTTCATGCATTGGAGAAGGAAATGGCAACCCACTCCAGTGTTCTTGCCTGGAGAATCCCAGGGACGGGGGAGCCTGGTGGGCTGCCGTCTATGGGGTCTCACAGAGTCGGACACGACTGAAGCAACTTAGCAGCAGCAGCAGAAGCAGCAGCTGATAAACAGGATGGTTGGAAAGAAAGCAATTAGGTAAACGGTTGTAAAGAATGCAGTTACACAACCAGCCATGTGCTCCCTAATAGGAAACTGATAAATTTTTTTTTTCCATAATACAGGAAATAAGACTGTATCTGCCACTTCAGTGGGTGTGTCTGGGCACACTGGAGACTGTTCTGTGCACACCTCTTTCCTGCCTCCAACAGCCCTTTCTTCTGCTACCAGAGCTCTGCTTCAGAAGATAGGGCCAGCACTCTGGGCGTCTGGGGACTGCCAAGTGAGATAGGAGCAGACTGGGGAAGAGAAGCCCTTTGGGCTCTTTGGGAAAGTGTCAGTAAGGTCGAAAGAGAGGAGGAAGGGACAATGCTGGACACACAGGTGGGTCTGCTGGTTTGTCGAGTCATCGGAGCCCAGGTGTGTGGGCAGGGGCAGAGCAGGCCCAGGGAGAGTGGAAACTAGAGCACTGCTGATAGAAAGTATGTGGTGGGGGAGGGATAGGGGCTATTTTAGAATTATTCTTTAGCCTTTCTTGCTATGTGATATGCTTCTTGACAAGAAGTATAACTAGTAGAATCCATTGAAAAGCATTTTGAAAAGTAGAGGCCATCAATAGACAATTATGTTGGGTCTTAACCAATATATACTCCTATAAGTGCTAGAGTTTTGTTTTTATCTTTAATCCTTCGCAAAGGGTGTTGCTGTTGTTCAGTCACTAAGTTGTATCCACTTCTTTACAGCTCACTGGACGAGAGCACACCAAGCTCCTCTGTCTTCCACTATCCCCTGGAGTTTGCTCAAATTCACGTCCACTGAGTTTGTGAAGCTGTCTAACCATCTCATCCTCTGCCACCTTTTGCCTTCAATCTTTCCCAGCATCAAGGACTTTTCCAATGAGTCAGTTCTTCGCATCAGGTGATCCAAGTTCTGGAAGCTTCAGCATCAGTCTTTCCAATGAAAGTTCCCAAAGTCTGGCAGCAGTGATTAGCACACAGTGATTGACATGCAACCTGTAGCTTATAATTAGTGGGCAGGGCATCCTGTGGGGGAGACGTGGCCACTCAGCAAACGTTGGGGGAGTGCCCACCATGTTCCCGCCAGAGGCTGAAGATATAAAGATATATAAAATCCTCCCTTTTCCCAGGGAGCTGACATTCTAAAGGCAGAGACAAAGGCAGGGGTTCAGCTAACATTGAGTACCTACTGTGTTCATGCTCCTACCAGGCTCTGGAGATGTAACACTGGGTAAGATCTGGTCCCTGCTTTTTTTTATTTTTAAACTTTACATAATTGTATTAGTTTTGCCAAATATCAAAATGAATCCGCCACAGGTATACATGTGTTCCCCATCCTGAACCCTCCTCCCTCCTCCCTCCCCATTTCATCCCTCTGAGTCGTCCCAGTGCACCAGCCCCAAGCATCCAGTATCGTGGTCCCTGCTTTTAAAGATCTTACAGGTTGCTGGGGTAGGGTGGAAGAAACTGTCAGATGGACAGGTAACTATAATCTGGTGCCCTTCAAGGCAGGGTGGGTAGAAGTTCAAGGGGCTAAGGAGGATCTGTTAGACCCTCTTGTCCAGAATGGAAGGGCCACGGAAAAGGGGGGCTGTCCAGAGTAGAGCACTGGGCTAAGACAGGGTGAGCAGCACTTATCCAGGTGATAAGCAGCGGGTAGTGTTTGGGTGTGCTCCCATTGCTGAGGGTGGAGAGAGGCCATTCCAGGCAAAGAAAGCTGCACTGCATAAGAAAGGGCTTGGAGGCCTGAGGGCACAAGCAAGTTTGGAACTGCTGGAGGGTAAGGTACATGGTGTGACGGAGTGGTGGGAAGTGAGGTTTGAAGAAAGCTGGGACTGGCTTTTACTGAAGCTTCTTTGTCCTGCTAAGTAAAGAACCTGAATTCTATCCTGAAAGCAATGTGGAACTAGAAGAGATATTTTATGAAGTAGATTGAAACATTTATTGATCGTTAAGTATGTGTGTATTCACTAGTGGGTGAAATTTTGGGAATCTGATGGTGTGTAAAACACACTTTGATCACATGGAGTTTATGATCCAATGTGAGACAGATTAAACAAATGGATCTTTTGTTTATAGGATAATTAAGGTCATATTTACGTAATTAAATCAATTAAAAATCACTGCACACTATAGAGTCATCCAAAAGGTGCTGTACTTAGAAGCTCAGCCATGTCTGACTCTTTGGGAACCTATGGACTGTAGCCTGCCAGGCTCCTCTGTCTATGGAATTTTCCAGGCAAGAATACTGGAGTGGATTGACATTTGCTCCTCTAGAGGATCTTCCCGATCCAGGGATTGAGCCTGTGTCTCCTGCATCTTCTGCATTGGCAGGCATTTCTTTACCACTGAGCCACCTGGGAAGCATGATCCAAAAGAAATGAATAGTTATAATGTATGACAAGTGGTTTGAAGACAACTCTAAGTCACCTGGTGGTAAACAGCCAAATAATAGCCAATATCGATAGGCATTTGGTTGAGTGATCTCAGTATAGCTGTCATCGGGCTTCATGCACATTATCTCACTGAATCTTCAAAGCAATCAGGTGAATGGAATTTATCTCATGTTATGGTGTATGTCTGACTCCAAGATTTGTACAGTTAACGGGTTGAGATTGCATCTTGACTTTTATCTTCTGGTGTTACCAACTGTGATATTAGACAGGATAATGCCCCCCGCCCCACCCAGATATCCATGTCTGAAACCCTGGAACCTGTGAATATGTGACTTAACATGCCACAAGGGACTTTGCAGGTGTGATTAAATGAAGGATCTTGAAATGGGGAGAGTATCCTTGATTATCTAGGTGAGTCAAATGTAATCACAAGGGTCCTTATAAGAGGGAGGCAAGAAAGCCAGAGACAGTGGGGAGAAGGGGAGATGTGATGGAAGCAGATGTGATGGAAGCAGGGGTTGGAGTGACGTGATTTGAAGACAGAAGAGGTTTGGAGTGATGTACTTTGAAGAGGGAAGAGGAGACCCCTAAGCTGGAAAATGCATGGAAACAGATCCTCCCCTGAGAACATCTTGATTTTAGCCTCCAAGGACCATTTCCATCTTCTCACCCCCACAATTATAAGGTAATAAATTGGCGTTATTTTAATACACTAAGTTTATAATAATTTGTTACAGTGGCAACAGGAAACTAATAAAGCAAAAAAAAAATTTTTTTTTTTTGATACTTATTTCTCAACAGCCGGATCACAAACTCCGCATCAGGACACTCTGCTTTGCATAAAAGAAGAAAAACAAGTGTTTCAGAAGCTGGTAGAAGGTCTCCAGCTGAGGGGATGAGTCCGAAAGTGAAAGGAGAATGGAAGGAAATGAGAGACAGTATTTTAAGTGAAGGGAATCCAGAGAAACAAATGGTAGGGACAGTATTTTAAGTGAAGGGAATCCAGAGATACAGAAGTCACATATATGCTGGAGGGTTAATAGTCTTGTCTTGCTAAAACCCTCAGGCATATCAGGCATGTGGAGTGTGACATAAGGCTGGGGATTTTGGCTGCAGACCAGGGAGCCTGACCATTGGGTATATAAGCACTGACTAGACAGTCAAGGATCATGAGAGGATTGGGGGCGGGGAGCACTTAACATGCAGTGTTTTATGAAGAATTCCCTCCACACTTGGGAGTGGTAGGAGGGTAGGGGATAAGGCCACCAGTTCTGAGAATTTTGCTGTCACATGCTCCATATAGTGCAAGTCTGAACCAGCTTGGTGGCAGTAAGAAGAGAGAGCAGAGTCTCCCTGCTCCACTAAGATAATACTAAGAAAAATGTCTTTTCTACCAACAGTTCTCAAAGAGTGGCCCCTGGACTTCTGCCATGTCCTTTCAGAGAGTCCTCAAGGTTAAAGCCATTTTGTACTCTCATTCTCATGGTGCATAGAGGACTCTTTCAGAGGTTAGAAGACATGTGGAATTGCTATGTACTCAGTGTAAAAGGAGAATTCAGCTCTCTTCCATTAAGCCAGACATTAGACTTGGAAAAAATGTTTGGTCTTAGAAAATGTTATGTTACATTTATGCTAATGTATATGCTATTTCTAAGTAAATATATATTCAGATGTTTCTTAGAGTTAATCTCTAATGTGGTAAATATTGATACATACAAGCCAGTAATTCTTTGGGGTCCTCAGTAATTTTTTAGGAGTATAAAGGGGTCA
The DNA here is from genome assembly GCF_019923935.1 of Bubalus bubalis. Lineage (NCBI taxonomy): Eukaryota > Metazoa > Chordata > Mammalia > Artiodactyla > Bovidae > Bubalus > Bubalus bubalis. Next base: position 77,506,274 of record NC_059162.1, on the reverse strand, counting down.
TGAGACAAAAACTGTGAGATTTGCTGTTGTATACAAATCTTTGGGCCTGACTCTATTTATTTGGGGTAAATTCCTAGACTTTAAGTCCTGGACTAGACAAAGCAGAAATGACTTCCCACCTGACAGCCGAGGCTCAATAAGGTTAAGGGACCATGGGTAGGTCCACACCTTGCGTGAATAGAATAACAGCTGAAAGCCTTGTGTTTGTGCTCGTATCTTGGGCTTTTCCCATTGTTCTGAGTGCCTAAGAAGGGGTTGGCCTGCTGGAAGGAGCCCCGGAAGGGCCGGTCCTCACGCTGCAGCTAGCGCCCTAAGGCCTTGGGTTCGTGCCAGACTGGCGTTTCCCAGCCTGTGCTCAGGGCTCCCTCTAGAGGCTGAAAGTTGATCCTACACCACCATCCTTGCTTTATCTTTTTGCTGTTCCCTCTGAACAGGAGTTGAAGTTCATGGCTGCCAGGTGCGGTGGAGCAGACACCGAAGAGATTGTGGAAAGAAGCCACATTTTGCGGTGATGAAGCCACTGAACTGACGTGAAGCTTGGGCAACTGGGGTCACTTGATCTCTCTGCGTTTCAATTACTAAGGAAAAATGGTCACTAAGATTCTTCCAGCTCTGCTGCTGCTGCTGCTAAGTCGCTTCAGTCGTGTCTGACCCTGTGTGACCCCATAGATGGCAGCCCACCCGGCTCCGGACACCACTGAGCAACTTTACTTTCACCTTTCACTTTCATGCATTGGAGAAGGAAATGGCAACCTACTCCAGTGTTCTTGCCTGGAGAATCCCAGGGATGGTGGAGCCTGGCGGGCTGCCGTCTATGGGGTCGCACAGAGTCGGACACGACTGAAGCGACTTAGCAGCAGCAGCAAGATGGGGTTGCCAAGCTGGGGAAAGATGGCAGGGCCTTGAGGAAGGATGAGGAGCTGATGATTTCCTGTTTGAAAACCATGGCAGAATAGCCTCAAGCCCCAGGATGGGATGAAGCAAGAACCAACCAGGCACACCACTGAGAATGTCTCCTAAGCTATGGGATTCTCTTCTCAAGAAATACAAAGCAACGGTCCCTTTCAACTGCTAGGATTTAGTTCTGGGACAAATACCAATGGGGATCAAATCTTCCAGGATAAGTGGATAGAGGAAGAAGAGAAGAGGTTGGTTGGGACTTAAGTTGTGAGTACAGTGCACATGGTAAGTGAGCCTGAACACAGCGAGGGAACTTGAAATAAGGATGGAGCTGTGACTGTCTCATGGGACCTAAGTGTGGGAATGGGCCTGCAACCTGGGAACCAAAGCATCATGCGAGGAATTCTGTCTCTTGTCTCTGCTTCTTTATGCTTGTGTACTTTGTTCTGTCCTCTTTCTGACAGCTGTCATGTGTGTGTGTGTGTGCACGTGTGCACATGCACACATCTGTTTGTGTAGACTTATACATCCAGGAGAGCAAAAGAAGAGAGCGCAGATGAATGAGTAGTAAATGGCTCAACAGACTCACTGAAGTTGAATTCTAAACTGGCAATGGGGAAAGCTGTGATTAAGTAAAATTCATATTTTATGGCAAGACAAGAACAACTTAAGCATAAGATTTTTCTCTGCCCATTTGAGCTCCTATCTCGTGTTTAGTGTGTGGAATGACTACCCACTCCAGTATTCTTGCCTGGAGAAGTCCATGGACAGAAGAACCTGGTGGAGTTCTGCAGTCTCTGGGGTCGCAAAGAGTCAGACATGACTGAGCAACTAACACACACACACACACACACACACACACACACACACAAGTGGGTTTGCATTAACCAGACCTCCTTAGGGAGATAACCTTCCTTGTTAATCCTACAAGGGGTTACGGTGACCCACTCACTACTCATTCATGATGATCTGGAGTGTGTAAGCTGTCAGTACATGATCTGATATGTAATTCTTCATCTCAAAAATGTACAAAACTATGATTTGGTCTCTAGCAGGCAGAGCAGACCTTCAGTTCAGTTCAGTCACTCAGTCATGTCCGACTCTTTGCAACCCCATGAATCGCAGCACGCCAGGCCTCCCTGTCCCTCACCATCCCCTGGAGTTCACTCAAACTCATGTCCATCGAGTCGGTGATGCCATCCAGCCATCTCATCCTCTGTCATCCCCTCTTCCTCCTGCCCCCAATCCCTCCCAGCATCAGAGTCTTTTCCAATGAGTCAACTCTTCACATGAGGTGGCCAAAGTATTGGAGTTTCAGCTTTAGCATCAGTCCTTCCAAAGAACACCCAGGGCTGATCTCCTTTAGAATGGACTGGTTGGATCTCCTTGCAGTCCAAGGGACTCTCAAGAGTCTTCTCCAACACCACAGTTCAAAAGCATCAGTTCTTCGGCGCTCAGCCTTCTTCACAGTCCAACTCTCACATCCATACATGACCACAGGAAAAACCATAGCCTTGACTAGACGGACCTTTGTTGGCAAAGTAATGTCTTTGCTTTTCAATATGCTATCTAGGTTGGTCATAACTTTCCTTCCAAGGACTAAGCGTCTTTTAATTTCATGGCTGCAATCACCATCTGCAGTGATTTTAGAGTCCCCCAAAATAAAATCTGACACTGTTTCCACTGTTTCCCCATCTATTTCCCATGAAGTTATGGGACCAGATGCCATGATCTTAGTTTTCTGAATGTTGAGCTTTAAGCCAACCTTTTCACTCTCCTCTTTCACTTTCATCAAGAGGTGTTTTAGTTCCTCTTCACTTTCTGCCATAATGGTGGTGTCATCTGTATATCTGAGGTTATTGATATTTCTCCCGGCAATCATGATTCCAGCTTGTGCTTCATTATTCAGCCCAGCGTTTCTCATGATGTACTCTGCATATAAGTTAAATAAGCAGGGTGACAATACACAGCCTTGACATACTCCTTTTCCTATTGGGAGCCAGTCTGTTATTCCATGTCCAGTTCGAACTGTTGCTTCCTGACCTGCATATATGTTTCTCAAGAGGCAGGTCAGGTGGTCTGGTATTCCCATCTCTTTCAGAATTTTCCACAGTTTATTGTGATCCACACAGTCAAAGGCTTTGGCATAGTCAATAAAGCAGAAATAGATGCAGACCTTAGAGCTTTCTGAAAGACTGTCTCCTAGGAATAATCCTCAGGGTGGCTTAAATAAAATTTTCCATTTCTTTCTTTTCTCTCTCTATTTTTTAAATTAGAGGATAATTACTTTACCATATTGTAATGGTTTTTGCCATACATCAACATGAATTCACATTAGGTATACACATGTCCCCTCCCTCTTGACATTTCTTTCTTAGACGGACTATTGATTACTTTTTTGTTGACAGTTGAGAACCAAATTTATTTTCACTGCAGAATCTTGAAAAAGTTCAGGAATTTGTGGTACCTGGAATAACAAAAATACTGTAAAATAGACGTTACAGTGAGGATTTGTTGGCAGTTGTTTAAGAAAAGTTAGACCTGTAGATCCTTCCAGAACTGTTGTTTCCTTGATGACTGCTGCTTCCTTCTCCAGCCAGAAGGTTAAAGGTTTATTTCCTGAAGAAGGGAAAGCACGCCTTCAAAATGAAGTCTCTCACTCCGAGGTCCTCACGCAGCTCCCCAGAAGCTGGTTGCCCGGCTTTTATGTCTATATCTAGTAACAGGAAGAACCTATTCTGGGAAGTATAACCTGCCCAAGTTAAAAGATATTAGTAGTTTGCTGTTAAGTAGGTGAAGCAAATCACTTTACCACACCCAGAGCTTCCAATTCACTTTTTATTTCCAGAATCTCCCAATCTCTTTCTCTCAGTTGTGTGTGCACTGTCTTTCTCTGTTTAAAAATACAGAATAATTTGTGGCGGAGGGGAGAAGGAAGGATAAATTGGGAGACTGGAACTGAGAAGGTGATGGCACCCCACTCCAGTACTCTCGCCTGGAAAACCCATGGACGGAGGAGCCTGGTAGGCTGCAGTCCATGGGGTCGCTAAGAGTTGGACACAACTGAGTGATTTCACTTTCACTTTCATGCATTGGAGAAGGAAATGGCAACCCACTCCGGCGTTCTTGCCTGGAGAATCCCAGGGATGGGGGAGCCTGATGGACTGCCACCTATGGGGTCGCATAGAGTCAGACACAACTGAAGCAACTTAGAAGCAGCAGCAGCATATATAAAATAAACAACAAGGACCCACTGTATGGCACAGGGAACTACAGTCAATATCTTGTAACAACCTATAAGGAAAAGCATCTGCAAAAGAATCTGTGTGTGTATATATATAGTGGTTCAGTTATACCATATCATATTCTTTTCCATTATGGTTTGTCACAGGCTATTGAATATAGTTCCCTGTGCTCTAGGACCCTGTTGCTAACTCATCCTATATAATGGCTTGTATCTGCTAGTCCAAAGCTTCCAATCCATCCCTCCCCCTCCCCTTGGCGTCTGTGAGTCTGTTTCTCTTTCATAGCTAAGTTCTCTTATTTTAGATTCTATATATAAGTAATATCATGTACTATGACATTTATGTTTTTAACTGAAAAAATTGTTAAAGGAATTGTGCTACTTGCTCCATAGGCTTTCCTCTAGATGGAATTTTGCTGATGGCATCCTTGTGGTATGACTGTGATGTTTCCCCATATTGCCTGTTAAGTGGCAGCTAACTTTAAAGGCTTGATAAGTTTCACATATGTGAAGCAGATCGCCAGTCTGGGTTTGAGCATGAGACAGGGTGCTCAGGGCTGGTGCACTGGATGACCCTGAGGGATGGGATGGGGAGGGAGGCGGGAGGGGGGTTCAAGATGGGGAACACATGTACACCCATGGCTGATTCATGTCAATGTATGGCAAAAACCACTACAATATTGTAAAGTAATTAGCCTCAAATTAAAATAAATAATTTAAAAAAAAGGCTTGATAAGTTTCATTCTTTCTTCAGGCTACTTCATTAATTATGTTGTCTACTTCCATCATGGGGCATGTGATTTATTTGTCTCGCTTCTTGTGATGTTAGCAGCCACTGGTGATCACTGAATAAACAGATCTATTCATTCATCTGGTGTTGCAGAATGGTGTGTTTTAATTCTATCGTTCATCCTCCTTTGTTATTTGGCTTACTCGAGCAGTTCTTAAGCTGCTGTTTCTTCCACGGTTTTATTTGCCAAAGTTTTCTTTTGATTCCCTGGGAAAACCTTCTAGACGTACTACCTCCTGAGTAGTTCATAATAGTGTGTTTGATGACTTTATATTTGAAGATCAATTTAGCTATATTTTAAAATCTTGGCTCATAAATTCTTTGAATATCCTAAATAAACTACTCTATTGATTTCTGGCATGAGGTATTGATGTTGAAACTCTAATGATAATCTTATTTTCTTTTTCTTATAAAATACTTGTTCTTTTTGTCTGACTGCACAAAGGATTTTGAAAATTTTTCTCAAATTCAGTAGTTTAAGAGTGGAGCTATTGAAGGCTGATTTTTTTCCAATTCATGCAGTGTATCTGTTCAATATGTGTGTGTGCTTTTTTTTTAATTTAAAAATAAAAAAAATTTAATTGAAGTATAGTTGGTTTACAATGTTGTGTTAATTTTAGGTGTACAGCAAAGTGCTTCAGTTATCTATATATATCATATACAATAAAAATTATATACTATGTATAAATGTATAGTATGAAAGTGAAAGTGTCAGTGGCTTAGTCGTGTCAGACTCTTTGCAACCCCATGAACTGTAGCCTTCCAGGCTCCTCTGTCCATGGAATTCTCCAGGCAAGAATACTGGAGTAGGTAGCCGTTCCCTTCTCCAGGGGATCTTCCCAGCCAAGGGATCAAACCTGGGTCTCCCACATTGCAGGCAGATTCTTTACCGTCTGAGCCATCAGGGAAGCCCATATATAGCATATATATTATATATGTAAAAATTTCAGATTCTTTTCCACTATAGGTTATTATAAGATATTGACTGTGGTTCCTTGTACTATATAATAGGTCCTTGTTGTTTTCAATATGTGATTTAAGTTTTCTTTAATTTCAAGGTTTTTTTGTATTTTAGTTTTTAATATTTTTTTGTCTCTTTATTTTGTTTTCTTCTTTTGGGACTCATATATATATATATTGGATATTCTTTGCTCATTTTTTTTTCTTTTTCTACTTGTTACTTTGTCTCAAGTCCTTTTAATCCCTTTTTCTTTCCTTTTTGACTTTAAAAACTTTTTCCATTTCTATTTCTCTCGAAGAACTTTTCATTTGGTTTGTTTATTCTTGTCCTTCTAGCTTAGCCTTTATTTCTGAAATGACTTTTCTTTTATCTCCATCTTTTTTTGTGTTATTTCTTTTCTCTTTACAAATCTTCCTTTTCCTGAATCATCCTACTTTTTTCTTCTTTTGATTTATGTTGTCATTTATAGTTTCCATTATTTTTTCTTTCTTATTTTTCAAGCTCATCTTGAAATAATTGATCACAATTTTCTCCTGTTTTGTGGCATGTTTCTTGGTATTTTTTTTCTCATCTGCAGTGGTATTATTTTGCTCCTTATTCTCTTTTTTTCTTATAATAATGTTGTCAGTATTTGACTACACTCCTTTCCTGTGGCTTGTTTTTTTGTGAAAGGAGTTTCCCCTCTACATTTGTTGCAGGGAAGAGCCAATTCTGACTCCATGATGGATCTGCTTCTTTGACTTTGTTGTTGTGCAGTTGCTAAGTTGTGTCTGACTCTCTGCTACCCCATGGGCTGCAGCACGCCAGGCTTCCTTGTCCTTCACTATCTCCCTGAGTTTGCTCAAATTCATGTTCATTGAGTCAATGATGCCATCCAGACATCTCATCCTCTGTCGTACCCTTCTCCTCCTGCCCTCAATCTTTCTCAGCATCAGGGTCTTTCCAATGAGCCAATTCTTCGCATCAGGGGGCCAAAGTATTGGAGTTTCAGCTTCAGCATCAGTCCTTCCAGTGAATATTCAGGACTGATTTCCTTTAGGATGGACTAGTTGGATCTCCTTGCAGTCCAAGGGACTCTCAAGAGTCTTCTCCAACACCACAGTTCAAAAGCATCAGTTTTTCAGCGCTCAGCCTTCTTTATGGTCCAACTCTCACATCCATACATGACTACTGGAAAAACCATAGGTTTGACTTTAGCCTTTGTTTTTTGTTGCTTTTGTTATTATGATCATATATAATGACCTGCCTCAGGGAACTCTGCCCCTCTGCCTGAAGAGATTAACATATCCCCTCCCTGAGGTTGGCCATTCCAGGAGATATTGGCAAGATAATGGTCTTTACTTCCTCAACTCTGTCCTATAAAAAGGACCTGGCATACAGACCCTGTCAAGATGGTTATTTTGAGACATTAGTCTACCATCTTCTTGGTCAGCTGGCTTTCTAAATGAAATTGCATTCCTTGCTTCAACACCTTGTCCCTCAGTTAATTGGCCTGTCATGCAGCAAGCAGGCTGAGCTTGGACTTGGTAATACTTTCAGGAGTTAATGGCAAGAAGCTTTTCTAGTTTCAAGTCTATAGCATCCCTTCTGTTGATTTCATGAAAGTGTTAATTGCTCAGTTGTGTCCGACTCTTTGCAAACCGATGGACTGTAGCCTGTCAGACTCCTCTCTCCATGAAATTCTCTAGGCAAGAATACTGGAGTGGGTTGCCATTCCCTTCTCCAGGGGATCTTCCCTACCCAGGGATCGAACCAGTTTCTCCCACTATGCAGGTAGATATATGACCTATGTTCTGAGCTCCTCTTCCCTGCTCCCCTTCCCATCCTTTATTTTGCTTTCTGTATTTTTTTTTCTTTTTTCTTTTCCCACCCTCTATTTTGACATCACCTTTTCTCTGCCTTTTCCTTGTCTTATTCAGCTTGGATGACACTCCCAGCATTTTCTCCTCAGGGTGGGCTTTGTCCTTGGCTTGTTGGGTTTGGAAGAGTTCATAGGGCCTGGACTCCTGGACTCTTGGACCCCTGAGACCCTCCAGCATAATCAGATCTTCCCATAAGCTCCTATACCCATGGTTATTAGCACCTTCTCTGAATTAGGCCCCAGCTTTGCCTCCATTCTCCAAATGGCCCACTGTATGGTTGGGTCATTCAAGATGGTCGCTCTCTGTACATCCCCTGTCCACCCAGTGACTGCTTCACATACACCCTATGCACAGGACTGACCTTCCTACATACTTGCCCCAGGTCCCAGCTAGTGAAGGTTCTTATCAAAGGGGCAATGAGGGACAGACCCCTCTACTGGTTTCCCTGGTAACAAATAAGCCCACCTGATGTTAATTTCCCTAAAATGGTAATCTCCCCTTCTACCTGGGAGCAAAGACTACCATCATGTTCCACCCACTTTGCAACACATATGGTGGGGTGTTGCTTCAGGACCTTGCTTCAGACACATAAGCTCTCTCATCTATTAAATCACTGATGCCTCTGTCATTGACTCTGGGTTCTTTCTTTGGTCTTGAAGTTAGACAAGCACAAGCCTTGTAGGGTTGGTTGCAAGCCCAATACCCATGCAACTTTCCAGTAAGTGAACTTTCTTTGGTGGTTGGGGGCTGCTAATCTACTGCTACGTTGCTTCAATCATGTCCGACTCTGTGTGACCCCATAGATGGCAGCCCACCAGGCTCTGTTGTTCCTGGGATTCTCCAGGCAAGAACACTGGAGTGGGTTGCCATTTCCTTCTCCAATGCATGAAAGTGAAAAGTGAAAGTGAAGTCATTCAGTGGTGTCCGACTCTTCGCGACCCCATGGACTGCAGCCTACCAGGCTCCTCTGTCCATGGGATTTTCCAGGCAAGAGTACTGGAGTGGGTTGCCATTGGGTTGGGGGAGGGTGCTCCAAATCTCATGGGCATCAGAAACCCCTTTATCTTTCCTCTTTCTCCTACTGTAGTCTCTAATATAAGGTTGGTCATGCAGTTATTGGCAGCCAGTCCCTACTCACTCAGATTTTGCAGTTCAGGAATACACTGTTTGGAATACACTCTAATACCAGGGTTGGTAGTATGTGTTGTCCATGGGTTTTGCTAACCTAGTGGCTGTGACTGTGGGATTCAATCAGATTCAAAAACTGCTCCACCATCTGGTTGTACAACATGGTAAATTTACTAAAAATCATTGAATTATACATTGAAAATGGGTAAATTGTATTGAGGCAGAAGGTAGTTCCCCCTACCCCCACCAGGGTAAAGCAATTGGAGATTCATTCCCTGTGGACTAAAACACCAAGATGAGACTAGCAAGACAATTAAGGGAGGAGGCTGGGCCCTTCCCAGACCACATATTTCTTATTTTTGAAGTCAGGAAATGTCCTCACCACAACATGCACAGAAATGCTCCTTGGAGGTCAAAGGGGAGTGATGTCAAGAAATTCTCTAACCATATGCCTCTTTGGCAGGATCTATTGTTCACCTTACTTTCTTCAATTTAAGTCTGAATTTGGCAATAAAGAGTTCATGATCTGAGCCACAGTCAGCCCCCAGTCTTGTTTTTGCTGACTTTATAGAGCTTCTCCATCTTTGGCTACAAAGAATATAATCAATCTGATTTCGGTGTTGACCATCTGGTGATGTCTGTGTGTAGAGTCTTCTCTTGTGTTTTTGGAAGAGGGGGTGTTTGCTATGACCAGTGCGTTCTCTTGGCAAAACTCTATTAGCCTTTTCCCTGCTTCATTCCATACTCCAAGGCCAAATTTGCCTGTTACTCCAGGTGTTTCTTGACTTCCGACTTTTGCATTCCAGTCCCCTATCATGAAAAGGACATCTTTTTTTGGTGTTAGTTCTAAAAGGTCTTGTAGGTCTTCATAGAACTGTTTAACTTCAGCTTCTTCAGCATTACTGGTTGGGGCATAGGCTTGGATTACCCTGATGTTGAATGGGTTGCCTTGGAAACAAACAGAGATCATTCTGTCATTTTTGAGATTGTATCCAAGTACTGCATTTTGGACTCTTTTGTTGACTATGATGGCTACTCCACTTCTTCTAAGGGATTCCTGCCCACAGTAGTCGATATAATGGTCATCTGAGTTAAATTCACCCCTTCCAGTCCATTTTAGTTTGCTGTTTCCTAGAATGTTGACATTCACTCTTGCCATCTCCTGTTTGACCACTTCCAATTTGCCTTGATTCATGGACCTAACATTCCAGATTCCTATGCAATATTGCTCTTTACAGTATCGGACCTTGCTTCTATCACCAGTCACATCCACAACTGGGTATTGTTTTTGCTTTGGCTCCATCCCTTCATTCTTTCTGGAGTTATTTCTCCACTGATCTCCAGTAGCATACTGGGCACCTACCAATCTGGGGAGTTCCTCCTTCAGTATCCTATCATTTTGCCTTTTCATACTGTTCATGGGGTTCTCAAGGCAAGAATACTGAAGTGGTTTGCCATTCCCTTCTCCAGTGGATCACATTCTGTCAGACCTCTCCACCATGACCCCTCTGTCTTGGGTGGCCCCACACAGCATGGCTTAGTTTCATTGAGTTAGACAAGGCTGTGGTCTGTGTGATCAGATTGGCTAGTTTTCTGTGATTACAGTTTCAGTGTGTCTGCCCTCTGATGCCCTCTTGCAAACCACTACCGTCTTACTTGGGTTTCTCTTACCTTGGATGAGGGGTATTTCCTCACCGCCGTCCCTCCTGACCTTGAACATGGAATAGCTGCTCTCGGCCCTCCTGCGCCCATGCAGCCGCCGCTCCTTGGACGTGGGGTTGCTCCTCCTGGTTGCCGCCCCTGACCTCAGATGTGGGGTAGCTCCTCTCTGCCGCCGCCCTTGACCTCGGACTTGGGATAGCTCCTCTCGGCTGCTCCTGCGGTGTCACAACCTGGCACTCTCTGGAGCCGCCCCTTATTGCCAAATTCAGACTTAAATTGAAGAAAGTAGGGAAAACCACTAGACCATTCAGTTCAGTTCAGTTCAGTCGCTCAGTCGTGTCCAACTCATTGCGATCCCATGAATTACAGCACACCAGGCCTCCCTGTCCATCACCAACTCCCGGAGTTCACTCAAACTCACATCCATCGAGTTGGTGATGCCATCCAGCCATCTCATCCTCTGTCGTCCCCTTCTCCTCCTGCCCCCAATCCCTCCCAGCATCAGAGTCTTTTCCAATGAGTCAACTCTCGAAAAGCAAAGGAGAAAAGGAAAAATATAAGCATCTGAATGCAGAGTTCCAAAGAATAACAAGAAGAGATAAGAAAGCCTTCCTCAGCAATCCATGCAAAGAAATAGAAGAAAACAACAGAATGGGAAAGACTAGAGATCTCTTCAAGAAAGGTAGAGATACCAAGGGAATATTTCATGCAAAGATGGGCTCAATAAAGGACAGAAATGGTATGGACCTAAAGAAGCAGAAGATATAAAGAAGAGTGGCAAGAATACACAGAAGAACTATACAAAAAAGATATTCATGACCGAGATAATCGTGATGGTATGATCACTCACCTAGAGCCAGACATCCTGGAATATGAAGTTAAGTGGGCCTTAGAGAGCATCACTATGAACAAAGCTAGTGGAGGTGATGGAATTCCAGTTGAGCTATTTCAAATCCTGAAAGATGATGCTGTGAAAGTGCTGCACTCAATATGTCAGCAAATTTGGAAAACTCAGCAGTGGCCACAGGACTGGAAAAGGTCAGTTTTCATTCCAATCCCAAAGAAAGGCAATGCCAAAGAATGCTCAAACTACCGCACAATTGCATTCATCTTACACGCTAGTAAAGTAATGCTCAAAATTCTCCAAGCCAGGCTTCAGCAATATGTGAACCGTGAACTTCCTGATGTTCAAGCTGGTTTTAGAAAAGGCAGAGGAACCAGAAATCAAATTGCCACCATCTGCTGGATCATGGAAAAAGCAAGAGAGTTCCAGAAAAACATCTATTTCTGCTTTATTGACTATGCCAAAGCCTTTGACTGTGTGGATTACAGTAAACTGTGAAAAATTCTGAGAGAGATGGGAATACCAGACCACCTGACCAGCCTCTTGAGAAACCTATATGCAGGTCAGGAAGCAACAGTTAGAACTGGACATGGAACAACAGACATGTTCCAAATATGAAAAGGAGTACGACAAGGCTGTATATTGTCACCCTGCTTATTTAACTTCAATGCAGAGTACATCATTAGAAATGCTGAGCTGGAAGAAGTACAAGCTGGAATCAAGATTGCTGTGAGAAATATCAATAACTTCAGATATGCAGATGACATCACCTTTATGGCAGAAAATGAAGAGGAATTAAAAAGCCTCTTGATGAAAGTGAAAGAGGAGAGTGAAAATGTTGGCTTAAAGCTCAACATTCAGAAAACTAAGATCATGACTGCTGCTGCTGCTGCTAGTCACTTCAGTCGTATCTGACACTGTGCGACCCCATAGATGGCGGCCCACCAGGCTCCCCCGTCCATGGGATTCTCCAGGCAAGAACACTGGAGTGGGTTGCCATTTCCTTCTCCAATGCATGAACGTGAAAAGTGAAAGTGAAAGTGAATTCGTGTCCGACTCTTAGCGACCCCATGGACTGCAGCCTACCAGGCTCCTCCATCCATGGGATTTTCCAGGCAACAGTACTGGAGTCGGGTGACGATCATGGAATCTGGTCCCATCACTTCATGGGAAATAGATGGGGGAAACAGTGGAAACAGTGTTAGACTTTATATTTTTGGGGGCTCCAAAATCACTGCAGATGGTGATTGCAGCCATGAAATTAAAAGATGCTTACTCCTTGGAAGGAAAGTTATGACCAACCTAGATAGAATATTGAAAAGCAGAGATATTTCTTTGCCAACAAAGGTCCATCTAGTCAAGGTTATGGTTTTTCTAGTAGTCATGTATGGATGTGAGAGTTGGACTGTGAAGAAAGCTGAGCACCAAAGAATTGATGCTTTTGAACTGTGGTGTTGGAGAAGACTCTTGACAGTCCCTTGCTCTGAAAGGAGATCCAACCAGTCCATCCTAAAGGAGGTCAGTCCTGGGTGTTCATTGGAAGGACTGATGTTGAAGCTGAAACTCCAATACTCTGGCCACCTCAAGCGAAGAGTTGACTCATTGGAAAAGACCCTGATGCTGGGAGGGATTGGGGGCAGGAGGAGAAGTGGATGACAGAGGATGAGATGGCTGGATAGCATCACTGACTCGATGGACATGAGTTTGGGTAAACTCCGGGAGTTGGTGATGGACAGGGCGGCCTGGCGTGCTGTGATTCATGGGGTTGCAAAGAGTTGGACATGACTGAGTGACTGAATTGAACTGAACTGATCGTTTACCTGGCAAGGAATCCTCCTGCAATGCAGGAGACCCTGGTTTAACTCCTAGGTTGGGAAGATCCACTAGATAGGCTACCCACTTCAGTATTATAGCCTGGAGTATTCCATGGACAGAGGAGGCTGGTGGGCCATAGTCCATGGGATCACAAAGAGTTGGACATGACTGAGCAACTTTCATTTTTCATCTTGCCTGAGAGATGCATGCATACGTATGGGAGGATGCTGAGATACACTAGATATGAACTGTGAACCAGGCAGATCTAAATGATTGGACAAAAGAAACTCAGAAGAAATGCCTCATAAAAGTGATTCAAACTGCCATTAGTGTGTGACTCTCTCTCTCTCTGAGTCCACCTGTATGCCTCTCCACGTGTACTGTACTCTTTTCCTCCTGATAAATACTTTACCTGCTTCACTACCTTCCACCTTTGTGGAAATTATTTTCTGCAAAGCTGAAGGGCCAAGGCCCCTGTCACTGAGCGCTGGTCTAGTTGTTAGAATTTGGTGCTTTCACAGTTGTGACCCAACCTCAATCTCTGCCTAGGAACTAGCTCTAGCCAGTGAAATTTGGTCAGAAGTGACATGTGCTGCTTCTGGGCTGAAGCATTTAAAGCTGGGGTGCTACTTCAACACTCAATCAACCTCTACCTCTCAGTTCAGTTCAGTTCAGCCCCTCAGTCGTGTCCAACTCTTTGCAACCCCATGGACTGCAGCACCCCAGGCCTCCCTGTCCATCACCATCTCCTGGAGTTTACCCAAACTCATGTCCATCAAGTCGATGATGCCATCCAACCATCTCATCCTCTGTCATACCCTTTTCCTCCTGCCTTCAATCTTTCCCAGCATCAGGGTCTTTTCAAATGAGTCAGTTCTTCACATCAGTTGCCCAAAGTATTGGAGTTTCAGCTTTAACATCAGTCCTTCCAATGAATATTCAGGACTGATTTCCTTTAGGATGAACTGGTTGGATCTCCTTGCAGAGCAAGGGACTCTCAAGAGTCTTCTCCAACACCACAGTTCAAAAGCATCAATTCTTTGGTGCTCAGCTTTCTTTATAGTCCAACTCTCACATCCATACATGACTACTGGAAAAGCCATAGCTTTGACTAGATAGACCTTTGTTGGCAAAGTAATGTCTCTGCTTTTTAATATGCTGTCTAGGTTGGTCAACCCTGTAAATGCTGCAACCTAACCTCTTTCATCCTGATAACTCAATGTCTACTGGTGATGGAAGCAAGTGAAGAGAAAGAGAAAGAGGAAGAGAGAGCAGCTCAGAGGAAACAAACAATTCAGAGAAGACTCTTGAAAGTCCCTTGGACTGCAAGATCAAACCAGTCAATCCTAACTGAAATCAACCTTGAATATTCATTGCAAGGACTGATGTTGAAGCTAAAGCTCCAATATTTTGGCCATCTGATGCAAAGAATCAACTCACTGGAAAAGACCCTGATGCTGGGACAGACTGAGAGCAGGAGAAGAGGGCAGCAGAGGATATGATGGTTGGATAGCATCACCAACTCAGTTGACATGAGTTTGGGCAAACTCTGGGAGATAGTAAGACAGAGAAGCCTGGCATACTGCAGTCCATGGGGTTGCAAAGAGTTGGATGCGACCTAGTGACTGAACAACAACAAGAATTAAATAAGATGATATGTACCCAGAATTTTGTGTAGTGAAAGAAACTAACAAGGATTGGTTAAATACTGGGCTCGGTCTCCAAGGTGGTGAGTTGACCCCTGCAGAGAAAGAAGGTCATCCATCCTTGCAGTTTGACCTCCCTGGTCTGAGGTTGGGAGATTGGGTAGCACCTTTGCTTCAGGCCTTTTGTTGCTTTACAAGACTTGGAAGAGCCTACATGGTGTTAGTGCAAAACAGAAGTGCAGGGAAACATCTGCAGGGAGCAGAATTGCAGTGGAGAAATGACTCCAGCATTAGCTGTGCAATTCAACATAGTTATGTTAGTTATCTTCATGGAAATGACCATAGTAAAACAAAACCTTGCACACTGTGACCAAACATTCCATAGAAACCATTGCTGATGAGATGGACATGGTCATTCTGTGCTGTGGATACCTACTTTTTGTCTCCTGCCCAGGGGGCCAGGTGTGGGGCAAGGCCAGGCTGGGCTTCAGGCTTGGAAAGGAGACTGGGGGAGGTGCAGGGGGAGATGCCTGAGGGTTGGTTGGGGGCTGTGCTCCTGGGAAAGTTACTGTGCCTTGTTTTGATCTTCTAGGCACAGACCATTTTCCTGTTTGTTGCAAAATTCTTTTTCAGAACTCATGCTGCTGATGAAATGCCATTCCATAGAGGTGGCGAACAAAGGAACTTGTCTGGACCTCTGGATGGGGCATCCCCCCAGCCCTTCAGCCCCGTGTGTCCTTGACTACGCTCATCACCTGCCTCCTACACCTGTTCTCCTCCTCCATTCTCTAGCTCCGTGACTTATTGATTACTAAGTCCCCACACTTGGTCAACATGCTGAGAACCCAGGAGTCCTCTGGCAGCTTCCCCTCCTTCCCTCGCCACCTCCTTTTCTCCCTGTGTCATTCATAACATCTGGCTAACTCTGCCATGGAAGGACCCTCATGCTCACCACTCCTCTCTACCACCGACAGGGTGCTCAGTATTTCTCTCACCTTGACCTTGGCCTTAGTCAAGTGGATACCTGCCCCTAGCCACATACACCCAAGCATTTCTTCACAGTTCTCCAGAGCCTTCTTTCTAAACCAGGCCCACACTCCACTAAAACATTGGTGACATTATTATTAAAGAAAGAAGGGGAGCGTAAGTACTGAAAAACAGTCTTTGTTGCCATGTGCAATATGAGCCAGGCACTGTGCTAAGCAATTTACATTAATTTCTCATTTAGTCATCCGACTTTCAATACATAACCCATGCAGAACCCTACCTTAATGCCATCTTTTTTTCCTTTTCCCCTAGTAAGCCTTTTCCCAGGGGCAACTTCCTCCTTGTGGCAGCAGCCAGAGACTTTGCTCAGCAGCTGGTGAAGTTACTTATGGAAAACATCATTATTTCCTATTCAACAAATAAGAAAAGAGAGGCTCAGAGAGATTAAGTAACTTGCCAAACACCACACAGTAAATGATGAAGGCTTAATGTTATCTCAGGTAATCTGACTCCCCAGGACACATGTTTAATCATTTACGCCATACTAAGGATGTGTAGGAGAAAGCAATGGCACCCCACTCCGGTACTCTTGCCTGGAGAATCCCATGGATGGAGGAGCCTGGTAGGCTGCAGTCCATGAGGTCGCCAAGAGTCAGAAACGACGGGGTTCCCTGGTGGCTCAGAGGTTAAAGTGTCTGCCTCCAATGCGGAAGACCCGGGTTCGATCCCTGGGTCAGGAAGATCGTGTGGAGAAAGAAATGGCAACCCACTCCAGTATTATTGCCTGGAAAATCCTATGGACGGAGGAGCCTGGTGTAGGCTACAGTCTACGGGGTCTCAAAGAGTCGGATACGACTGAGCGACTTCACTTTCTTTCACCTTTTCAAGGATGAGTAACAAGGTCCTTGCACCTTAGGAACATTTGGGCTAGCAGGAGAGATGGTATAAAGAAATAACTCCTATAAAAAATGATACTTATATTAATTAGGTATGACTGATATCCTGGAACCCCGAGGAAATAGAGGGCCAATTGTTTCCACAGTTTGGCTTTTGCTCTGCGTCAGCATGATCTTCACAATCTCCAGGTCTAAATATTTCCTTACGAATAATAGACAATACAGTAAATTGGAGAATGACCCAGAGGAATGATTGTTCTCAACCCAGCTATGCTTCTGTGCTCCCCATATCGCACCCCTGACCCGTGGAGGGCCTTGTAAGCCTGCTGTGGGATCATGAACAGATTCTGATAGGCTCTGTTGTTGGACCTTTGGTGAAGGGTTCCCCCTTTGTGGAGCTGCAGCAGACAGCTCACAAAAGCAAACCTCCAAAGACCCATCAGCTCTTCTCTCGCAGAAAAATACCACCAGTTACTAACTGGCCCCAGACTTTCACTTCCACGGGGATCACTGCAAATGTGTCTCTGAAACAGGTGTCCTCCTCCCCTCCTAACCGCCGCCCCACCATCTTTCACTTTCTTTTTTTCCTTCCTCTATGAACATATGTTCAGCATGTATTTCTGCCAGATACAGTGCTGGGATCTGGGATGCAGGAGTGAATAAGATACCATGGCAGGAAGAACATGACTTTAGGGCCTTTGTCTCAATCATAATTCCAGCTACACTGCTTTCTAGCTGTGTGACCTTGAAAAGTTACTTAGCCTCTCTGGGTCTTAGTTTTCCCATCTGTAAAATGGCACAGATATGCAAATGACACTACACTTATGGCAGAAAGTGAAGAACCGAAGAGCCTCTTGAAGAAAGTGAAAGAGGAGAGTGAAAAAGTTGGCTTAAAACTCAACATTCAGAAAACTAAGATCATGGCATCTGGTCTCATCACTTCATGGCAAATAGATGGGAAAATAGTAGAAACAGTGACAGGCTTTATTTTTTTGGGCTCCAAAATCACTGCAGATGGTGACTGCAGCCATGAAATTAAATGATGCTTGCTCCTTGGAAGAAAAGTTATGACCAACCTAGATAGCATATTAAAAAGCAGAGACATTACTTTGCCAACAAAGGTCTGTCTGGTCAAGGCTATGGTTTTTCCAGTAGTTATGTATGGATGTGAGAGTTGGACTGTGAAGACAGCTGAGCGCCAAAGAATTGATGCTTTTGAACTGTGATGATGAAGACTCTTGAGAGTCCCTTGGACTGCAAGAAGATCCAACCAATTCATCCTAAAGGAAATCAGTCCTGAATATTCATTGGAAGGACGGATGTTGAAGTTGAAACTCCAATATTTTGGCCACCTGATGTGAAAAACTGACTCATTTGAAAAGACCCTGATGCTGGGAAAGATTGAGGGCAGGAGGAGAAGGGGATGACAGAGGATGAGATGGTTGGATAGCATCACCAACACAATGGACATGGGTTTGGGTGGACTCTGGGAGTTGGTGATGGACAGGGAGGCCTGGCGTGCTTCTGTCCATGGAGTCGCAAAGAGTTGGACATGACTTAGTGACTGAACTGAACTGAACTGCAAATGGCATAACATAGATATCTCCTGTGCAGGGTTATTGTATGAGTTACAGTGAGAGGGTTACATTTAATGCCCTTAGAGTCTGACAGATGACAATGCTATAGAAGTATTTATTGTTGTATTTATTGCATACAATATACAGCAGTCCTGAAAACTGTAATTTGATCACTTTTCACTCTCCCAAGATAAATCACACAGCATGCTAGGTTGCCTGGAACATAGTAGTGAATGTGGAAGTGTTAGTCAGTCATATCTGACTCTTTGCAACCCACAAACTGTACCCCGCCAGGTTCCTCTGTCCATGGAAATCTCCAGGCAAGAATACTGGAGTGGGTTACTATTCCCTTCTCCAAGGGATATCTTCCTGACCTAGGGATCGAACCCAGGTCTCCAACATAGCAGGCTAGTAACCTAGAAGTCATCATAATTGTGATTGCTGCAGTTTGAATGGAAAACTCTGGATTATTTTAGTTAAGTTTTTGCTTCTTTCTTGTTGTGGAAGTGTGAGGAACACAAAACTGACCTGTTAAGGGAATTTTCTGGGCATATCATCTTTTGAGTCAAGAGAAAAAACAATGGTGAAATACTTTCGAGGAGAGGCTGAAAGGTTGAACCACAGAAAGATTACTATCTTTATTGGCCTGGAGTGAATCCTCAGCCCAGGAGGCCAAAAAGTGGTGACAAGTCATGTGGTTAATTGACAAGACAGAATCCTTGACTGGCTGACTTTGTTGTTGTTCATTCCTGTCCGACTCTTTGTGACCCCATGGACTGCAGCATGCCTGTCTGTTACCATCTCCCAGAGCTCAACTTTGGCTGGGGTTAGTAATGTCCGAGAGAGTTTAGTGTTCCACATCCCAGCAGAGAGGGCAGGAAGAACAAATGCAACCAATCTTCACCACCCACAGGTTGTGTGTGTGTGTATGTGTGTGATACATGTATGCATGTGGTGGGTGTGTGTGGGAGAGATGTGTGTATGTGGGTTTGTGGATCTGTGTGTCTGTGTGTGTGGGGGCATGGGGGTGGTGGTGGTGCCAGGTCAGGGAATCTGATCCCACACGATGGATGAGGAGGCAAGCATGTTTTTCTTTTTCTTTACAAGAGCAATCCAAATGACATACAGATATTTTTTAAAGTTATTTTTATTTTTGGCTGTGTTGGGTCTTCATTGCTGTGGGCTTTCTCCAGTTGCATTGAGGTGGGGGCTACTCTTCGTTGCAGTGCTCAGGCTTCTTACTGCAGTGTCTTCCTTGTTGCAGAGCACAGGCTCTAGGCACACAGGCTTTGGTAATTGCAGCACATGGGCTCAGAAGTTGTGGTTGCTGGGCTCTAGAGCGTGGGCTCAGTAGTTGTGGCGTAGGGGCCCAGCTGCTCTGTGGCATGTGAAATCTTCCCAGACCAGGGCTCGGACCTGTTTCCCCTGCCTTGGCAGGCGGATTCTTATCCACTGACCCACCAGGGAAGTCCAACAAGTATTTTAAATTATTCTTGAATTGGATGTTTTCTATTAATCAGACATTTCTTTTAAAGGTGCTGTTAAGAATAATTATTACTCTCCTGGGGACTTTATTTCTTTTCATAAAAGTTAAGTAATCTTATGTGTTTGAAGTAGGTCAACAAAAAGGAGCTGTCTGGTTTTGCTGTCTAAGCAACTTTGCCTGTATTGTCATCTGCATGACTTTTTAATTAAAGCCCCTTCCAAGTTCACAAGTAGGAACTGCAACCCAGGCCTGAAACCACACAATCCTTCATGCTACAGATGCCTCAAGAACTGCGTACCACAAACACGGGCAGACAAAAAGATTGTGCATGTTCATAGGACTTAAACTTTGGTTCAAGTGTTTCTACAGAGACAGCAGAATGGAGCAGCCAGTATTATCTCAGAAATCAGGATATTGATCATAACTGGGCTCTCGTTTCTTACTTGAATAAAAAAAAAAAATGAAACAGAGTGATGAGCCAGGAGGCAGACGAATGCTTGATTCCAGTAAATGAGTACACTATTTACTCTGTGTCTTGGGCAAGGTTCACAAATTTTCTGAGCCTTGGAGAAAATACTATAGCCCTCCAATTACTTATCTACAATCCCCAAATCTCAAAGCCACACACATACACACAAAAAGACATTTTTTAAAGAAACTCATTTGGCAGTGAAATCTAATTGATCTGAATTAATTTGCCATAAAATCCTTCCTTGAACTAGTATGAAACTTTTTACAGTCTGTGTTTATTTTATTTATTGTGAATATACATGTTTCGCTACACAATTATGAATATATTCATCAGGGAAGGTATAGCCCAAGAGCATTGGATACAGAATGGAAAATGCTAACAATATACTTCTGCTCTAAAATTAGGAAATACCTGAATTCCAAAACATGTTGGGATTTTTGATAGTGGACCCCTATGTTCCTCACACGCTAGTAAAGTAATGCTCAAAGTTCTCCAAGCCAGGCTTCAGCAATACGTGAACCGTGAACTTCCAGATGTTCAAGCTGGTTTTAGAAAAGGCAGAGGAACCAGAGATCAAATTGCCAACATCCGCTGGATCATTGAAAAAGAAAGAGAGTTCCAGAAAAACATCTAGTTCTACTTTATTGACTATGCCAAAGGCTTTGACGGTGTGGATCACAATAAACTGTGGAAAATTCTGAAAGAGATGGGAATACCAGACCACCTGATCTGCCTCTTGAGAAACCTATAGGCAGGTCAGGAAGCAACAGTTAGAACTGGACATGGAACAACAGACTGGTTATACAACAAGGCTGTATATTGTCACCCTGCTTATTTAACTTCTATGCAGAAGGATTCTCCAGGCAAGAACACTGGAGTGGGTTGCCATTTCCTTCTCCAATGCATGAAAGTGAAAAGTGAAAGTGAAGTCTCTCAGTCATGTCCGACTCTTCGCGACCCCATGGACTGCAGCCTACCAGGCTCCTTTGTCCATGGGATTTTTTAGGCAAGAGTACTGGAGTGGGGTGCCATTGCCTTCTCTGCTATGCAGAGTACATCATGAGAAACACTGGGCTGGAAGAAGCACAAGCTGGAATCAAGATTGCAGGGAGAAATATCAATAACCTCAGATATGCAGATGACACCACCCTTATGGCAGAAAGTGAAGAGGAGCTAAAAAGCCTCTTGATGAAAGTGAAAGAGGAGAGTGAAAAAGTTGGCTTAAAGCTCAACATTCAGAAAACGAAGATCATGGCATCCGGTCCCATCACTTCATGGGAAATAGATGGGGAAACAGTGGAAACAGTGTCAGACTTTATTTTTTGGGGCTCCAAAATCACTGCAGATGGTGACTGCAGCCATGAAATTAAAAGATGCTTACTTCTTGGAAGGAAAGTTATGACCAACCTAGATAGCATATTGAAAAGCAGAGACATTACTTTGCCAACAAAGGTCCGTCTAGTCAAGGCTATAGTTTTTCCAGTGGTCATGTATGGATGTGAGAGTTGGACTGTGAAGAAAGCTGAGCGCCAAAGAATTGATGCTTTTGAACTGTGGTGTTGGAGAAGACTCTTGAGAGTCCCTTGGACTGCAAGGAGATCCAACCAGTCCATTCTAAAGGAGATCAGCCCTGGGTGTTCTTTGGAAGGACTGATGCTAAAGCTGAAACTGCAGTACTTTGGCCACCTCATGTGAAGAGTTGACTCATTGGAAAAGACTCTGATTCTGGGAGGGATTGGGGGCAGGAAGAGAAGGGGACGACAGAGGATGAGATGGCTGGATGGCATCACCGACTCGATGGACGTGAGTCTGAGTGAACTCCGGGAGTTGGTGATGGACAGGGAGGCCTGGCGTGCTGCGATTCATGGGGTCGCAAAGAGTCAGACATGACTGAGCGACGGAAATGGACTGAACTGAACTGACGGTCTTCATAGGCATGTGAGAGCTCCGGGAGATGATGGGCTGAGCCCTTGGATTGGCTGTGTCGGGGCATCTTCCTCTCCATTTCCCCACCGTGAGCCTATCCCGCTTGCAGCGTTCCCACTCAGCCAGAGATCTTTACTTGGCCAGGGGTGAAGCTAGCACGCTTCTGGCTATCGGCCACTCACTTCCTAGTCTATAAATGCCTCAAGGTCAGGGATTGCGTGCCAGCGATTTAGGAGCACAAAGTCCATGTTCCACAGATATTTTTCAAAGGAGTTCTGCACTCATTTGGCAGGTGTCTGCGGGGCCTCAGTGTTTGCTGATCACCTGGCAGGTGGAGGGTTCCAGCAGATGGAAGTGACTTCAGGAGCAGCAGGAAAGAGAGGCACAGTCTTGGGAAAGAGGCACAGGGCAGGTGAGGCCAGCCTTGGGGAGGCCCTGGTGGGGACCCACTGCATCCAGCTTTGTCCACACAGTCCTGGTGTGCCTGTCGTCACAGGGTAATCGTTAATGCTCACTTTTGCTCTTTGATCCATAGTAAATCATGTGGTCACCTTATTCAATGAGCAACAGCAGAGAGATTCAGGGTGCAAGGATTTTTTTTTTTTTTTAACCTCTGCTTTCACTGAACATAAAGAAGTAGGGGGAAGGATTGAGAGGGAGAGGAGATACAGAGGGGAGGGTTGCTGGCAACAGTCTCGACTCCACCTAACAAGGAAGGCAATGGCACCCCACTCCAGTACTCTTGCCTGTAAAATCCCATGGATGGAGGAGCCTGGTAGGCTGCAGTCCATGGGGTCGCTAGGATTCGTGTCACTTTCCCTTTTCCCTTTCATGCGTTGGAGAAGGAAATGAGAACCCACCTCAGTGTTCTTGCCTGGAGAATACCAGGGACGGGGGAGCCTGGTGGGCTGCCGTCTCTGGGGTCGCACAGAGTCGGACACGACTGAAGCGACTTAGCAGCAGCAGCAGCATGTATTAAATAGACAGCTAATGAGAACTTACTTTGTAGCACAGGGAATTTTGCTCAGTGCTCTGTGGTGACCTAAATGGGAAGAAAATCCAAAAGGAGAGGATATATGTATACATGTAGCTGATCCACTTTCCTGTACAGAGGAAATTAATGCAACATTTTATATATTCTTTAAACTTATTTTTTGATTGAAGGATAATTGCTTTACAGAACTTTGTTGTTTTCTGTCAAACATCACTATGAATCAGTCATAGGTATATGTATGTCCCCTCCCTCTTGAACTTCCCTTCCATCTCCCTCCCCACCCCACCCCTCTAGGTTGATACAGAGCCCCTGTTTGAGTTCCCCAAGACATACAGCAAATTCCCATTGGCTCTCTATTTTACATATGGTAGAAGGCAATGGCACCCCACTCCAGTACTCTTGCCTAGAAAATCCTATGGATGGAGGAGCCTGGTGGGCTGCAGTCCATGGGGTCGCTGAGGGTCGGACACGACTGAGCGACTTCACTTTCACTTTTCACTTTCATGCATTGTAGAAGGAAATGGCAACCCACTCCAGTATTCTTGCCTGGAGAATCCCAGGAACCTGGGAGCCTGTTGGGCTGCCGTCTATGGGGTCGCACAGAGTCGGACACGACTGAGGTGACTTAGCAGCAGCAGCAGCAGCAGCAACAAGGATTAGGAGCATAAATTCTGCAACATATTAACTCAAGAATATAGCCTAGTGAGTTGAGTGGCTACTCCCCCATGCCTAAAAGATATGCTTACCTTTTTACCCCAGGAAACTGAAACCCTGAATGTGACCTTATGGAAAAAGGGTTTTTATAGGTGGAATTAAGTGAAGGAGCTTGAGAAGAGATCACTCTGGATTGTCTTGGTGGGCTCTAAATTAGAATACAAATGTCCATCTAGGGCTTCTCCGATGGCGCAGTGGTAAAGAATCTGCCTGCCAACCCAGGAGGTACAAGAGAAGCAGGTTTGATCCCTGGGTCAGGAAGATCCCCTGGAGCAGAAAATAGCAATCTGCTCCAGTATTCTTGCCTGGAAAATTCCATGGACAGAGGCGCCTGGTGGGCTGCAGTCCATGGGGTCGCAAAGAGTCAGACACGACAGAGCACACACACAGTACTTTTAAGAGAAACACAGAAGAAAGACACACAGGGAGAAGCAGGAGAACGTCATGTGGAGATAGAGGCAGGGATGAGAGTGATGTGGCCACAAGCCAAGGAACACTGGAGCCACCAGAAACTGGGGGAGCCAGGAAATATTCTTCACTAGAGCTTTTGGAAGGAGTCCGCCTCTGTTGACTCCTTGATTTCAGGCATCTGGCCTCCATAATGATGTGAGAATAAATTCCTACAGTTTTTAAGTTACCAGGTTTGCAGTAATGTGATACAGCAATCCTAGGAAACTAATACACATAAGGTGGGTTCAATTCAGTTCAGTTGCTCAGTCATGTCCGACTCTTTGCAACCACATGGACAGAAGCACGCTAGGCTTCCCTGTCCATCACCAACTCCCAGAGTTTGCTTAAACTCATGTCCATTGAGTCGGTAATGCCGTCTGACCGTCTCAGCCTCTGTCATCCCCCTCTCCTCCTGCCTTCAATCTTTCCCAGCATCAGAGTCTTTTCCAATGAGTCAGTTCTTTGCATCAAATGGCCAAAGTACCTAAACCACCATGAACCTCAGGTGCCTCATCCAAACATGGGGATAAGACTGAACCTAACTTATAAAGTTGCTTGGAGGAGTGAAAGGAATTGTACATGGAAATTGCTTGGCACTAAGAAGCATCTTTGGAGAAGGCAATGGCAACCCACTCCAGTACTCTTGTCTGGCTAATCCCATGGACAGAGGAGCCTGGTAGGCTGCAGTCTATGGGGTCGCTAGGAGTCAGAAACGACTGAGCGACTTCACTTTCACTTTCCTGCATTGGAGAAGGAAATGGCAACCCACTCTAATGTTCTTGCCTGGAGAATCCCAAGGACGGGGGAGCCTGGTGGGCTGCCGTCTATGGGGTCGCACAGAGTTGGACACGACTGAAGTGACTTGGCAGCAACAGCAAGAAGCATCTTAATCAATGGAAACTGCTACCGTGGCTGATGAGTGTCAGTACTGAAATGCTGCTTTCATCCAGCAGATGGCAGAAGATGGATTTGCAAACCAGAGGCCTTCGTTAAGTTTAGTGTGCCTGACCTAAAGTAGCCCTACTAGCTCACACACTGAAGAGGATTAACCCTCCTCACCTCAAAGTGAGGTGTGTAGACTGTGTAGACGTGTCAGCTGTGTAGACATTCACCTGATTCTGTTATCCGCTGACATTACATGTAGTAGATGCAGGCACTGCTGAATACAAAGAACGGGTGCGACCAGAAAACACCTGGGTTCTGGGCCCAGCTCTGTGACTTCACTAGGACTCAGTTTCTCCATCTGTAAAATAACCATTGGGTGGACTGTTGCCGAAGCTGAAGCTCCAATACTTTGGCCACCTCATGAGAGGAGATGACTCACTGGAAAAGACCGTGATGCTGGGAAAGATTGAAGGCAAAAGGAGAAGAGGGTGGCAGAGGGTGAGATGGTTTTAGGTAGCATCACCAATTCCACAGATATGAATGTGAGAAAACTTTGGGGATAATGGAGCACAGAGGAACCTGGTATGCTACAGTCTATGGGGTTGCAAAGACTGAACCCAATTTAGCGACTGAAAAATAACAATACAAAATAACAATATAATGAAATACAAAGTGCAACGCAAATTAGAGGATTGTTTGAGGCCAGAGTGACCAATGTGCGAAAGTGCTAGGAAAGCAGGATGCTGTGCAGCACAGAAAGCCCCAGTGGGGATTAATTCTGTGGAATCACAGGCCATTCGTTTATTAGCTTGGCAAACATTGATTTGTGCCAGGCATTGTGCTAGGCTCTGGGAAGCTCACATTCTAGTTTTGGAGGACAAACACGACAACGTTGGCACAGGGCATCCTTTCCCTCAGATGCTAGGATGACATTCCATGAGTTGATATTGCCTGCAAAAACAGGTCGTTTTAAACAAAATTGTTATTGGAGAATAGTTGCTATAAAATGTTGTCTTAGTTTCTACAATGAGATATCACCTCACACTGGTCAGAATGGCCATCATCAAAAAGTCTACAAACAATAAATACTGGATAGGATGTGGAGAAAAGGGAACCCTCTTACACTGTTGGTGGGAATGTAAATTGATATAGCCACTGTGGAAGACAGCATGAAGATTCCTTAAAAAACTAGGAATAAAACCACCCAGCAATCCCAGTCCTAGGCATATACCCTGAGGAAACCAAAATTAAAAAGGACACATGGTACCCCAATGTTCATTGCAGCACTATTTACAATAGCTAGCTGAAACTCCAATACTTTGGCCACCTGATGCAAAGAGCTGACTCATTTGAAGAGACCCTGATGCTGGGAAAGATTGAGGGCAGGAGGAGAAGGGGACAACAGAGGCTGGGATGGTTGGATGGCATCACTGACTCAGTGGACATGGGCAGACTCCTGGAGTTGGTGATGGACAGGGAGGCCTGGCATGCTGCGGTTCATGGGGTCACAAAGAGTCGGGCACAACTGAGTGACTGAACTGAGCTGAACTGAGAACATGGATGCAACCTAGATGTCCATCAACAGATGAATGGATAAAGAAGTTGTGGTACATATACACAATGGAATATTACTCAGCCATGAAAAGGAACACATTTGAGTCAGTTCTAATGAGGTGGATGAACCTAGAGCCTATTATACAGAATGAAGTAAGTCAGAAAGACAAAGATAAATATTGTATACTAATGCATATATATGGAGTCTAGAAAGATGGTACTGGTTAATTTATTTGCAAGGCAGCAATGGAGAAACAGACATAGAGAACAGACTTATAGATATGGGGACTGGGGAAGAGATAGTGAGATGTATGGAGAGAGTAACATGAAAACTTACACTGCTGCTACTGCTAAGTCACTTCAGTCGTGTCCGACTCTGTGTGATCCCATAGACGGCAGCCCACCAGGCTCCCCTGTCCCTGGGATTCTCCAGGCAAGAATACTGGAGTGGGTTGCCATTTCCTTCTACAATGCATGAAAGTGAAAAGTGAAAGTGAAGTCACTCAGTCGTGTCCGACCCTCAGCAACCCCATGGACTGCAGCCCACCAGGCTCCTCCATCCATAGGATTTTCTAGGCAAGAGTACTGGAGTGGGGTGCCATTGCCTTCTACCATATGTAAAATAGAGAGCCAATGGGAATTTGCTGTATGTCTTGGGGAACTCAAACAGGGGCTCTGTATCAACCTAGAGGGGTGGGGTGGGGAGGGAGATGGAAGGGAAGTTCAAGAGGGAGGGGACATACGTATACCTATGACTGATTCATAGTGATGTTTGACAGAAAACCACAAAGTTCTGTAAAGCAATTATCCTTCAATCAAAAAATAAGTTTAAAGAATATATAAAATGTTGCATTAATTTCCTCTATACAGGAAAGTGGATCAGCTACATGTATACATATATCCTCTCCTTTTGGATTTTCTTCGCATTTAGGTCACCACAGAGCACTGAGTAAAATTCCCTGTGCTACACAGTAAGTTCTCATTAGCTGTCTATTTAATACATGCTGCTGCTGCTGCTAAGTCGCTTCAGTCATGTCCGACTCTGTGTGACCCCAGAGACGGCAGCCCACCAGGCTCCCCCGTCCTTGGGATTCTCCAGGCAAGAACACTGAGGTGGGTTGCCATTTCCTTCTCCAACGCATGAAAGGGAAAAGGGAAAGTGACACGACTCTTCGCGACCCCATGGACTGCAGCCTACTAGACTCCTCCATCCATGGGATTTTCCAGGCAAGAGTACTGGAGTGGGGTGCCAGTGCTTTCTCCATTTAATACATAGTAGTAGTGTATATATGTGGAGAAGGCGATGGCACCCCACTCCAGTACTCTTGCCTGGAAAATCCCATGGGTGGAGGAGCCTGGTAGGCTACAGTCCATGGGGTCGCTAGGAGTCAGGCATGACTGAGCGACTTCACTTTCACGCATTGGAGAAGGAAATGGCAACCCACTCCAGTATTCTTGCCTGGAGAATCCCAGGGATGGGAGAGCCTGGTGGGCTGCTGTCTCTGGGGTCACACAGAGTGGGACACAACTGAAGCGACTTAGCAACAGCAGCAGCAGCAGTGTATATATGTCAATCCCAGGTCCCAGTTCTTCCCACCCCATCTTCCCCCTTGATATCTGTACCTTCGTTCTCTATGTCTGTGTCTCTATTGCTGCTATGTAAATAAGATCATTTATACCAATTTTTTCAGATTTCACATATATGCATTAATATATGGTATTTATTTTTCTCCTTCTGACTTACTTCACTGTGTATGACAGTTTCTAGGTCATCCATGTCTCTAGAAATGACCCAATTTCATTCCTTTTCATCGCTGAGTAGTAGTCCATTGTATGCCCGCACCACATCTTCTTTATCCATTCCTTGGTTGATGGACGTCTAGGTTGCTTCCATGTCCTGGCTATTGTGAATAGTGCTGCAACAGACATTGGGATGCATGTGTCAAGAAGCAGAATATGTAGTCCCCTTGGTAAAACATTTATATTGCTTTGTAAATTTCTTTAAAAATTTTCGTCTTTGTAAAAAGAAAAAACCAAGCTACTATTTATGGTTAAGTGAAAGAAGAAAATTGCAGGGCCATATGTACTGAAATCTCTTATGTCTGTCAAACAGTGGCCACCTCTGGGAAGGGATGGAGGTAGTATTAGAAGAGTTGGGCTTTTCCCTTTTTTCTATACTCCTATATCATTTACACTTAAAAAATAAGCACACACATTGCTCTTCCCATTAAAAATAACGATAGTAATATTTTAAATAACTCTGCCCCCACCAAACTCTTCTACCCTCCCTTGGCTAATTCAAAGACTGTAACTAATGAGGGAGTGAGTTGTCTCCCTTTTTGAAAGAAAATTAAAAGGAAGAGAAAAGTCCACATTTGCTCTTCTTGTAAAGAAGTCATCTAACCCGAAGTGATCCAAGCAGTTTTAAAACCCTTCACCTCTTTAAAGTGGTTTGCAAACATTAGTTCAGCCACCCTCAGTGCCTCCTGGTGAGATGGGCTCACTTAAGAAGCTGGTGAGTCACCCGGAAGTGCCAGGCTGTGGATGCCCTGTGCCAGCCGGTCACAATGCCCCTGACATGAGTCCACAGCTTTACAGCGTTCAAAGGGCTTTCTCCAGCATTCTCTCATATGACCCTTCTATGACCCTTCAGAAGTCTGGTCAGTATTGCTCTTAATCATGAGAGATGGGAGAATGAAGGTTTTGGAAGGAGAAATGACAAGCCCAAGATGGGAGAGCTAGACAGCATTAGGATTTATCATCATGTATATGGAAAATCCCATGGATGGAGGAGCCTGGTAGGCTGTAGTCGATGGGGTTGCGAAGAGTTGGACACGACTGAGTGACTTCACTTTCACTTTTCACTTTCAAGCACTGGAGAAGGAAATGGCAACCCACTCCAGTATTCTTGCCTGGAGAATCCCAGGGACGGGGGAGCCTGGTGGGCTGCTGTCTATGGGGTTGCATAGTCAGACACAACTGAAGCGACTTAGCAACAGCAGCAGCAGCATATGTCAATTACTTCTCAGCACAGAAAAGATGATTGCTAATGTCAGATTCTCACGTGACGTGCCTCTGAGCTGGGGGGTTAGGGGAGAGGAATAGAATTCAGTCTCTCTGTTTAATCTTACCCTCCCTTCTGTCTTGCCTTCCTCCCTCCCTCCTACTCAGCTGGGAAAAAAGAGGTGAGGAAGAAGGCCTGTCAGAGGATAAATAGATAATGGTGGTTCAGGAGTCAACTTTTGTGCAATTTTAAATTACACCGAAGATTTGAGGGAGTATGGTAGGAATATATTGTCTCATTTATGTGCAAATATTGAAGAAAAGAAAGGATTCTTGTAAATTGAGTTGAGTGCAGGTGAACCCGGTCATTTGCAGATGATGTTCACATCTTTGCCACACGGGGGCGCCACCATTGCTTGGTAAGCGGACAAACGTGCCATTCTGTCCGGGTTGGTCCTAAATTATGGGAGCTTTGCATTACCCATGGTTTTCATAGAGGACTGCCCTCTTCTCCCCTACAGCCAAATATAACCACTCTATTTAGCATCATAAAGTCTAAGGTAGACATAGCTTGGAAGAAGGCACTCAACACAACTTGCAAGAGAGAAGGATGAAGCAGCTCTTGGAGGAGGTAATGTATGAACTGGGTCATGATAGGAATGATGTCCATTCAGACATAATCCTTCTCTGCGCTTGTGTAAGCCAGCAACGTGGTCTAGGGGGGAGAGCAGAAGCTGGAGAGCTGTCCTTCTCCCCCAGGTGCTCCACTGACCGCCCCCCCACCACCACCCCGCCACTTGAACTGTTTTTCCTTACTGTTCTGCTTGAAATGACCACTATCACAACTGTCTCTTCCATCCACCTGTGAACTCCTCAGGGTCTGAATTTATTCTTCTTTCAAACCCTCTCTCCTCTGTCAGCAAATAGAAACTTATCAATATGGTTTTAAAAATAATTTTGATATAGAAAATGTCAAACATATACAAAAGTACAGAGAATGGTATGTGAATTCCCTTGTACCCATTGTTGTTGTGCAGTCATTCAGTCGTGTCCGACTCTTTGTGACCCCATGGACTGCAGCACACCAGGCTTCCCTGTCCATCAACAACTCCTGGAGCTTGCTCAAACTCCTGTCTGTAGAGTTGGTGATGCCATCTAACCATCTCATCCTCCATCATCCCCTTCTCCTCCTGCCCTCAATTTTCCCCAGCATCAGGGTCTTTTCCAATGAATTGGTTCTTTGCATCAGGTGGCCAAAGTATTAGAACTTCAGCTTCAGCATCAGTCCTTCCAATGAACACCCAGGACTGATCTCCTTTAGGATGGACTAGTTGGATCTCCTTGCTGTCCAAGGGACTCTCCAGCACCACAGTTTGAAAACATCAACTCTTTGGCATTTAGCCTTCTTTATGGTCTAACTCTCACATCCATACATGACCCTTGGAAAAACCATAGCTTTGACTAAATGGACCTTTGTTGGCAAAGTGATGTCTCTGCTTTTTAATATACTGTCTAGGTTTGATAGCTTTTCCTCCAAGGAGCAAGTTATCTTTTAATTTCATGGCTGCAGTCACCATCTACAGTGATTTTGGAGCCCAAGAAAAAAGTCTGTCATGGTTTCCATTGTATCCCCACCCATTTGCCATGAAGTGATGGGGCTGGATGCTATGATCTTCGTTTTTTGAATGTTGAGTTTTAAGCCAGCTTTTTCACTCTCCTCTTTCACCTTCATCAAGAGGCTCTTTAGTTCCTCTTCACTTTCTGCCATTAGGGTGGTGTCATCTGCATATCTGAGATTATTGATATTTCTCCTGGCAATCTTGATTCCAGCTTAAGCCTCATCCAGCTTGGCATTTCACATGATTTACTCTGCATATACGTTAAATAAGCAGGGTGACAATGTACAGCCTTGACGTACTCCTTTCCCAATTTTGAACCAGTCCATTGTTCCACGTCTGGTTCTAACTATTGTTTCTTGATGTGCATACAGATTTCTCAAGAAAAAGGCAAGGTAGTCTGGTACTCCCATTTCTTGAAAAATTTTCCACAGTTTGTTGTAATCCACACAGTCAAAGGCTTTGGCATAGTCAATAAAGCAGAAATAGATGTTTTTCTGGAACTCGCTTGCTTTTTCTATGATCCAACAGATGTTGGCAATTTGATCTCTTGTTCCTCTGCCTTTTCTAAATCCAGCTTGTACATCTGGAAGTTCTCGGTTCACATATCATTGAAGCCTCACTTGAAGGATCTGAGCATTACCTTGCTAGCATGTGAAATGAGTGGAATTGTTCGGTAGTTTGAACATTGCCTTTATTTGGGATTGGAATGAAAACTGACCCTTTCCAGTCCTGTGGCCACTGCTGAGTTTTCCAAATTTGCTGGCATTTTGACTGCAGCACTTTCACAGGATCATCTTGTACCCATTATGCAGCTTTAACAGCTATCAACTCATGTCCAGTCGTCTTTCCTCTATACATTCCATTTCCCCATGTCCTCATTGCATTATTTTAAAGTAAATCTTGGAAGTAAATACATAGACGTGAATATTACGTTGTGTTTAAGACAGTTAAAAAAGAAAAGAAGAAAATTTAACTGCTGGACCTCTCTCACTGCTTTGAATTGACTGGTGGTTGAGGGTGGGCAGGGAGGATGGAGAGGAGATTTTTGTGGAGTACTAAAAACCCACCTGCCAATGCAGGAGACATTAGAGATGTGACGGGTTCTATCCCTGGGATGGGAAGATCCCTTGGAGAGGGAATGGCAACCCGATCCAGTATTCTTGCCTGGGAAATCCCATGGACAGAGGAGCCTGGCTGGTTCCATGGGGTCGCAAAGAGTCGGACACAACTGAAGCAACTTAGCAAGGCTTCCCTAGTGGCTCCGTGGTAACCGCCTGCAATACAGGACTTGCAGGAGACATGGATTCGATTGCTGTGTCGGGAAGATGCCCTGGAGGAGGGGATGGCAACCCACTTCAGTATTCTTGCCTGGAGAATCCCATGGACAGAGGAGACTGGTGGGCTACAGTCCATGGGGTCACAAAAAGTCAGAACCAACTGAAACCACTTAGCACACAAGACTTTTATGGGAAATTTTCCAATAATGGAAAAAAACAGAAGGTAAAGAGGAAGGAAAAATGCTTACTGTGTGTGCAGCACTGTGTGTTATTTTACTTCATCTTTCCAAGAGATACAGGTATTATTAACCCATTTTACAAACAGAGGCTCAGAGAGGTTGAGAGCTGTCTCTAAGGGAAAGCCGAGATCGGAACCCAGCTGTATATGGTATTTGTGTTGTTTCGTTGCGTTTGTGTTGTTAACCCTCTGATAAGATGACCTCTGTGATGCAAACACAACAAAATCCATCCCTGGCCTGAGCCTAATGGTGAGACTTCCCCCTGCTCTGAGCACTTGTCTTCCTCACTGTTGTTCAGTCACTAAGAAATCACGTTTGACTCTTTATGACCCCATGGACTGCAGCACACCATGCTTCTCTGTCCTTCACTGTCTCCTAGAATTTGCTCACATTTATGGCCATTGAGTTGGTGATGTTATCTAACCATCTTTGGAAAGACCCTGATGCTGGGAAAGATTGAAGGCAAAAGGAGAAGGGGGCGGCAGAAGATGCAACAGTTAGATAACCTTTTCCTCTCTTTTGCATATGAAATCCCACTTATTCCACAAGCCCTGTGGGCTCCTGCAACCTAAGAGGGAGGGTTTCCATGCCCAGGATGAAAAAGGGTAATTAAATTCCTAATTAGAAAGAAGTATATTTTTTTCCTGGTGTTTGTCCCCAGGAAGTGACAGCCAGGAGTCTGAGGAGTCAGGAGTCTGAAATAAATGTGTGAAGGGTTAAACATTGAAAATATTTAATACCTAGTTAAACAGGAAGACATTGAAATACCTGACTTGGAAGTTGAGATAAACCATTTGTAGGGAAAAATTCAAGAGATTGTGTTTAATGTGTTCTTGGATAGATGAAGCTGGCTTGATGGTGACTGTGAGTGAGTAGACCAAGTCCCAGTTACTATGGAGGGGTGGAGGTGGGGGTCACCTTGTCAGAGGCAGGCACTGGCCAGACTTAGAAGCTGAAAATGACAAGTCTCAGGGGCAGATGCTGGCAATGCCCGTCCACTCAGCATCCAAGTAGGAAGCAAGTTTGGCCGGCAGACCTGAACAGTGTGGTTTGCCGGGCACAGCAACCTGTCTAGCTGGGAGAGCAACGCGAGCAACAGAGCTGCGAGATGCGTTTAATGTTCCACCATCACCTCTGCCCCGATCCTTGCTCACAGTCTCCGCTGGATGATTTGGCTGCTTCTGCACTCCTTTTTCAACAGGGAAAGAACACGGTGTTCCAACCAGCGTGAACTTCCAGTACTCTTCAAAATTGATTTTCTCATTATAGGTGAATCAACTGGCTTTCTCGTGACAACTTGGCCTTCCCGGGGATTTGCCTTCAGGGAAGGAGTGATCTGATCTCCCTCCCAGAGTGTGCTGTCTGCCTGCCATCGTTTTTCCCTTTGGAATTTCATGCATGGGCATCCTGTGGTTTATACATCAGTCTTGTGTGTGAGCCTGCTGAATGCTGGGATGCCTGGAGAAGAAGGCCCCCGGGATGGGGGTGGGGGGAGGACCAGTGGAATCAAGTCCCAGCCTAGTGAGAACAGGGCCCCTGCAGGTGGACAACTCATCCAAGCAGTGAAGGCAACCTTCTCGGTCTCTTAGGGGAGAGCTGGTGGGCCTCCCCTGAAGATATCCCTTGGACCACAGTGACACATGGGCCTTAGCCCAGCAACTCAAATCCCTCATGCCCTCTGGGCACGAAGTATGGACCCCTTACCCCTAGTTCCTGCCCACCATCTCTGTGCTACACACCCTATCCCACCTCCACACTCACATGACTTGAAAAACACCCATTCTATCTTTAAGATTCAGTCCAAGGTTCCCATGATCTGAGAAGCCTTTTATGCACATTTCCTCACCCTCCACCCCACCCCTTGGGAGTGGATTATCTCCTCTTATTGCCCCACTGGCTTCTGTGCAGACGTCTCTCAGACTGGCTCTGTCCTGGGCTGAATTGTGTTCCTCCTCCAAAGTTGTATTGAGTCCTGGTTCTCAGTATCTCAGGGTGTGACTCCATTTTGAGATAGGCTCTTTATAGAGGTAATCAAGTTGAAGGGTCATTTAAGGTGGGCTGTAATCCAATATGACTGGATTTGGACACAGACATACGTGACAAGAGGGCTTCCCAGGTGGCGCTGGTGGTAAAGAATCTGCCTGCCAATGCAGGAGATGTGAGAGACGTGGGTTCAATCCCTGAGTCGGGAAGAGCCCCTGGAGAAGGGAATGGCAACCCACTCCAGTATTCCTGCCTGGAGAATTCCACGGGCAGAGGAGCCTGGAGGGCTACAGTCCACGGGGTCGCAGAGAGTCAGACACAGCTGACGTGACTTAGCATGCACACACACATACACAAGAATGCCATGCAAAGTTTGGAGTCATGCTGCCGGAAGCCAAGAAACTCCCAAATTAGAGAGTCCTGGAACAGAGCTTCCCCTATGCTTCTAGAAGGAGCATGGCCCTACTGACACCCTGAACTTGGACTTCTAGCCCCCAGAACTGTGAGACAATAAATTCCTAAACTACTCACTTCAGCACTTGATTATGATAACCCTAGAAAACTAATACAGTTGTCAACATACCCATGGCTTTATCTTGTTAGTTCCATTACCCCCACTAAACTAGAAGCCCCTCCAGAGCAGAGCCTGCTTTAGTCTTCTTTGTACCGCAACTAATCAGCCCTGGGATTTCTTTGGAAGGAATGATGCTAAAGCTGAAATTCCAATACTTTGGCCACCTTATGCAAAGAGTTGACTCATTGGAAAAGAGTCTGATGCTGGGAGGGATTGGGGGCAGGAGGAGAAAGGGACGACAGAGGATGAGATGGCTGGATGGCATCACTGACTCGATGGATGTGAGTCTGAGTGAACTCCAGGAGTTGGTGATGGACAGGGAGGCCTGGCATGCTGCAATTTCATGGGGTCGAAAAGAGTCGGACACGACTGAGCGACTGAACTCAGCTGAACTGAACTGAATGACACCTAAATATTTGTTGAATGAGTCAGTGACCGCAGTGCATCCTCCGGTTTCCTGAATTTATTCTCAGAAACAGGACCAGGCAGCAAAAAATGCCCTGGGGTTTAGCCTGGTTGCTGGGACCCACTCTGCCAACAGCTATCCAAGAGCATCTTCAGTAGCCACAGAAAAGATGATTATTTTTATTCCAGCTGGAATTCAGTGGTCATCAAATTGTATGCATTCCTTCAGTCAGTCAGCAACCTTTGAGTGACTCCCCTGGACCAGATTCTGTGCTAGGAACTGGGGTGTGTGTTTGGGTGTACTTAGTCACGTCAGACTCTTTGAGACCCTATGGAGTGTAACCCACCAGGCTCCTCTGTCCATGGGATTCTCCAGGCAAGGGTGGCTTGGGTTGCCATTTTATCCCCCAGGGGATCTTCCCAACCCAGGAATCAAATATGCATCTCCTGTGTCTCCTGCATTGGCATGTGGATTCTTTACCACCAAGCCACCTGGGAAGCCAGGAACTGAGGATATATAGCAGTAAATAAGACCAGCCCAGTCCCAGGATTCATGGAGTGTCTATACTTACAGGAGAGATTGATTAAGTAATTATGTAATTACATGGATGTAAGTGCTAAGAGAAGAAGCCAAGGATGGCATGGGAATCATTAACAGAAAAATCTAGTGAATTCCAGAGAGCTCTAGGAGAGAGTGATGTTTGAGCTGAGCCAAGAGGAGCTAAGTGGAATAAGCCTGACAAAATGGTAGCGGAAGTGTGATTCCCATTGAAGACACAGCACATGTGAAGGCTGTTGGTTCAACAATTGTTTGTGGAGCCCTTACCATGGGCCGAGCAGGCGTTCTGGGCCCTGGGCCCACAGCTGAGAGAAAAAAAACAATCAAATTCCAGCTTCGTGAAGTCTACGTTTAAGAAGGCAGAAGGAGGGGAGCGGGAAGAGCAGAGGGAGGAAGAAGTATGGCGCGTCTTCAAGGACATGAAATGCCCCGGGTTAGGCCCACGGAATCCGCTTTGATTGCCGCTGGACTTTCCACCCGTAGAGCAGCGCCTGGTCCACAGTAAGAGCTCGAGAACATGATTTGCTGTGGTTGGATGAGATTCTGCAAAAGGGGTGGAGTTGGGCTGAGTTGGAGTAGTGATTCTGAGGTGGTCTGAGTTAACGAGCGCTAGACAAGAAAGTGCTGCAGAGTTTTAAGCCCTTTCACTTTCGCCGTCCTGTTTCTCTGTGCTTCTCAGTGATAGGGTTGGTCTATAATATTCCCTGAACTCTTCTGGCAATAAGGTGTTCTCAGGCTGTGAGCGGCATGGTGGCCTGTCCAGTTTGCAGCCCAGATTCACTGCTGTTGGCAGTCTTTACCTGAACCAGGTTGTCTAACTCTCCAGTGCCAGGACTGACTGTGATTAGAAACCTCTGGAGGGAAATGCTGTGTCCTTTCCATTCTGGTGGCTTCCTCTCTGGCTCGGGTCACCATGACCTGGACTCCGGGCTATTAAATGTGGGGAGAGGCCCAGTCCAGTTCCTAGGTGGATGATTCTATTGTTTAGGGAAATACTTGGATGGATTTTCTGGTTGGTAAAGGCAGATTCCATTTCCCTCCTCTCTCCTCCTTTTCTTTTCTTTTAACACAAGAAAACGTTCATTGTAAAAATAATATAAAATACACAAAATCAAATTTAAAAAAGTGATCCAATATCCCATCAACCAGGAGTAACCAGTGTTTGCATTTGGTTGTGTTTCTTGCAGACTTTTCCTGTGCAGATGTGCATTGTAGGTGTTTGTGTATTTATATTTGCAAAAATGAGATTATGTATATAATACATATCAACTTGCAACCAACTTAACCTTAGAATTTAAGTGCAAACATCTTTCTATGTTAAGAGAAAATCATAATCTCACTGTTTTAAATTCTGGCCTGGACTGATGTTACAGTCTCCCGAATTTTCCATTTCCAGTTTCTCAGCAGCCTATGAGCAGGATTAGTCTTCCTGAAACAATCCTGAGCATGTTACTTTCCCATAGAAACCCTTTAAAATGTCTCCTATTCCCCATGTCCTGCAGATGAAATCCAAATTATTTCACTCCAAATTCAAGACCCTCCATGGTAGGACCCTGCCCCTGACGGGCTTGTCCATTTTTACCTTCATGCTTTTCCTGATGCTCCAGTGAAAGCCTGATGTCTAAGGTCCTGACTTTCCCATCTCTGCTCAGACTGCTCCCTTCCTCCTAGAACACCATTCCCACCAACTCTCCAGCTTCTAGAACCCCAGGCCACCTTCGAGGCCTGGCTGAGAGGCCACCTTCTTCAGAAAGCCCTGTTCCTCTCCAGTAAATATACTAGGAGCCAAGCCATGTGCTCTTTTCATTGTGGGGAAGAAAGATTAGTTAGCACACCTTTGTCATTGCTTAACATGTACTGTACTTCTTGGATGTGCATGTGTGTGCACACACAACACACACATTGTGGTAAATTGTGCAAAGGAGTGTTAGTTACAGGGAAGAGTTACACTCCCACTAGTACTTTTCTCACTTCCGGCAAGTATTTGTATACATCTACACATCTGCATGGAGAAGGCAATGGCACCCCACTCTAGTACGCTTGCCTGGAAAATCCCATGGGCAGAGGAGCCTGGTAGGCTGCAGTCCATGGGGTCTCTAGGAATCGGACACGACT
This sequence comes from Bubalus bubalis, assembly GCF_019923935.1. Lineage (NCBI taxonomy): Eukaryota > Metazoa > Chordata > Mammalia > Artiodactyla > Bovidae > Bubalus > Bubalus bubalis. Next base: position 77,467,707 of record NC_059162.1, on the reverse strand, counting down.
GAGAGACCTCACTTTCACTTTTCACTTTCATGCATTGGAGAAGGAAATGGCAACCCACTCCAGTGTTCTTGCCTGGAGAATCCCAGGGACGTGGGAGCCTGGTGGGCTGCCGTGTATGGGGTCACACAGAGTCAGACACAACTGAAGCGACTTAGCAGCAGCAGCAGCACACATCTGCATGGGTGTGTACACATATACAGGCGTGTAAGTGACACGTGTGCACGCATATTATGCAGGTGTAGATATGTACATGTGCTTGTGGGTGGGTGTGTATCAAGAGTCTCGCAATTTATTTTCTGGGAGCTGCTGCTTCTAAGGTACAAGCTAATTTTCCTCTGACATTTATAGGCTTCAGTTGACTATAGCATTTTATTAGGGAGCTTGCAGGGAGAAAGCACCTGAGTCACACTCTTCATAAATCTGTCTGCCTCAGTCGAGCATTTGGCTCCTCCTTGTTTTTGTACTATTAAATTGACAAATAGCTCTTAATAAACCCACAGAGCTTACATAATTTAGCTTGGGGACTTCGAGGCTTGACGGCGGGGTGATGTGCTGATGTTGGGCAAGTTCATATTTAACCAACTAGATTGCACAGGTTAGCTTTTCTGGGCGAGCCCTGGCACTTGGGAGCCAGATTTCCTTTCATAGCTAAGAAATCGGATTTCCTCAGCTTTGAGAAGCAACCCTCTAGGACTTGAGCATTTCAATACTGCAAAAAATGTCCAGGAGGCAGACGGGAGGGAGGTGGACTTGGAGACTTTTCACCCAAGGGATGTTTAGAGTTCCAATGGTGTCCCTCTAGGGGACTGCCTTATTTCAGAGTTATCAGGGTGTAAGTAAAAAGCACTTCTTCCATCCCCTGAGGCTGCCTTCTCAAATTGCTTGGCTGACCTTCATCCACTGTTGATCCTATAAGTTTCAGCCCTACATGGGAGAATCCACTCCAGGCACAGGTGGGGATCTCCTGGTCCTCTGAGTCTGGTGTCGTGAAGATTTTGTTCTGGTCTCTGGGTCCTGTCAGTTTTAACTTTCTCTTTCCCCTCTAATCTCTCCCTATGTGGTCACATCCACTCCTAAGGCTTTTAATGCCACCTATCAATGAGGGAGTGGTTACCATGAATCTCCATTTCATATCTGTCTTCTGAGCTCTGACCCCTGTATCCAACCACCAACTTGTTATCAGCATCTGGGTATCGGCCTGGCGTCACAAGCCCAACTCAGTTAAAATGAATTCATCAGCTGTCTCCTAAACTTTTCCCTCCTCTTTGGTTTCCTATTCAGACGATGACGGCGCCAACTACCTAGATGATCACGGAGGCAATCAGGGAGGTGTCCTCGCTGACTCTGCCTCTCCCTTTCACCTCCCGCACACCCCAATCCACTGCACAACTGGGCAGTCGTCAAGTCCTACCAACCCAATAGCCTTCCGAAGAGCTCTCACTTCTGTCCATTGCTCTGCATTTCGCTGCCAGCACCATGATCCCTGCACCAGACACCAGAGCCTCTTGCCTGGACAAAGCCTCATGTCCGTTCTTACATTCTCTAATCTATTTTCCAGGTAGCAGCCAGAAAGACTTTTTTAAAAACACAAATCTAATTATATTACTTTCCTGCTTAAACATAATCGGTGATGTTCCATTTCTTTTATTAAAAAATGCAAATCTGTTGCCACGGCTCACAGTGCCCTGGTTATACCCTCCTCTTCAATGTCCTCCGGTATCCCCATGTCCCCTTTCTCTGTCCACGTAGTGCTCTTGCCTCATAGGCATACTCCAATCCCTTAGACCTTCCCTGCTGTCATGGCACTTCTTTCCTCTTTGGCTGAGTCATTTTTTATATATTTATTAAGAAAATCATTCATAATTTTATTACTTTTCTTTTCAAATATTTGTTTTGAAAACTTTCTCTTTCATCGCATGTTTTAAATTATCTCATTAGATTTTACATTTTATAGAATAACAAATTAGATAAAATATTTCTTTTGAAACATTTTTATTATGAAATATAAAAAATAGTGCAAAAATTTCTGCAACAGGGTAACAAATCTAGTGGTTATGCAATTGACACCTATCTTCCTTCCAACTGGGCCAAGAGAACTTTGACAATGTCTGTAAAGCTTTTCTTTTTTAAAGAAGGTTCTGACCAAAACAAGACAAAATACTAATAATTAAAAATCTACATGGTGATTTTATAGATGTTTGGTATATTATCTCTGGACTTTCCTCTGTGTTTAAAATAGCTAATGAGAGTGGCTAGTTCTCATTCATCTTTTAAGTTCCAGCTTGACTATTCTTTCTATGGAAAATCTGCAACCCTTGGGACCAGACTAGGACCCGTGCACCCATGCAATTTGCATAGCACCAGGCTACTTCTCTGTGCCGCTCATCACAATGACTGCCGTTTGGTCAATGATTTGTTTAATATTGGTTTCTTTTACTAGTCTGTAACCTCCATGAAGTCAGGAACTGTAACTTTTTTTCCCAGTGATGTCTCTCTGGCCTCTAGCACCTGACATTTAGCAAGTGTTCCTTAAGTCCTTGTTAAGTGAATAAAAGATGTTCTAAAGCTGGATCTTTCTGAAATAGTGGAACATGTTAGTAATTTCTGTTCAGTTCAGTTGCTCAGTCATGTCTGACTCTTTGCGACCCCATGGACTGCAGCATGCCAGGCCTCCCTGTCCATCACCAACTCCCGGAGTTTACCCAAGCTCATGTCCATTAAGTTGGTGATACCATCCAACCATCTCATCCCCTGTCGTCCCCTTCTCCTCTTGCCCTCAATCTTTCCCAGCATCAGGGTCTTTCAAATGAGTCAGCTCTTCGCATCATGTGGCCAAAGTATTGGAATGGCTGTAACCTTACTCATTGTGTGTGTGTTGATCAGTTTTACTTTTTTAATGAATGCACAGTGAACATTTGCTCTAGCTGGGTAATACACCAGGTGCTGAGATTCAAAGCTGAACTGTGATCCTGCCCTGAAGGAGTTTACCAATTAGCAACTCAAGTCATGTTTTCATGGAAGGACACAGATAATGGGAGGCTTGGGAATTTCCACAGGAGCAAGAAAACCTATATCCGAATGACCTCTGAGAGTTCATTCACCTAAAAGTAGGCAGGGCGTCAGAGAAAGGGTTATGGGCCCTTGTGGCTGAGCCACTGTGGCTGTGGCCAGGTTTATTGGAATCAGAGTAACAGCCCCAAGGTCAGGAGGGCTGAGCTGACTCATTCTGCAAAGAGAGCAGTCAGGGGTCAGGCCAGGTAAAGTGAGCAGGTTGGGGTTCACCCACAAGGGAAGCAGACAGAGAGGACCTCTGTGGCTCAGACTTGGTTGGTCAAATCCCTGGCTGGTGGTATCTCCCCAGCTGCCACAAGGCCCACTTTCATCTCAGCCTTCTACGTCCAGGTTGATGGCTTCCCAGCAAGGGCTGAGCCAAGGTCTTCAGGCAAAAGGTTGAGCAACAGCCCTGCATTTAGGCAGAGCTGGGTTTGTATCTGGTACCATTTGATACTGCATGATTGTGAGCAAGTTTCATCAGCTTTCTGAGGCTCAGTTTTCTCTTTAATGAAATGTGACATACTGTCCCTCACTCATTAGGGAGATGAAAGTGTGTATGGCGAGTGCGGCTCTGTAGTGGCCCATCAGTTACATGCTCCTTTTCCTAAATTGTGCCATAGGGGTAGGTTTTGCTTTGGGGGCCCTTTTATCCCCCCTTCCACCTTTCTTTCTTTCTTTTTTTTTTTAACTGTTCTAGCACCTCATTCCCGCCACACACTTTCTCCAATCTTGGAGAAACCTCCAGTGGAAGTATAATGAATAGACGATTTCTGTGCTGTGGAGTGGGGGTCTGGAACCTAGAAGGTACTCAACAAATCTTTGTGAGATCGGTGGTCAGATGGATGGAGAGTTGAATAAAATGCACATTTCACGGCTTCTGCTGCCACCATGGTAAACATGGCCAACAATGAGATAATCATGGAACACCTTTTAATTTCTAACTCAGCTGCATCAGAGACAGCAGACAACCTTTGACCGTCAGCCAGGAGTGGCTTTATAGCCAAAGTCATCCTGCCCAAGCACACCTCTTCCCAAGTGACTCCTGTTAGTGAACGACAATGCTTGCGTATAAATGCCCATCATCTCCACCCGACTCCCTAACTCTGGAAGTCATTCCAGTTCCAGGGCGCCTCCTGGCCTCAGCCGAGGCTGTCCTCAGGCCTGTGTTTGGCTTCCGCCCTTCCTCTGTATCTTTGGCTCCTTCCCCCTCCTCCAGCGGTCATCCCCCAGGGAACTTCCTCACAAACATCCCACACCCTGAACTCCCTCTCAGAACCCACTTTCTGGGAATGGACCTGTGACACATTGGCTCACCTGAGTGGAAGGTCTAGGGGCGATTGGCCACAGTTGGGCAGAAGGTGAAGCTAGATGTGATCCCTGCTCTGCAGGCTTTACAATCTAGCAGGGGAGCACGTGCTTAGTCACTCAGCTGTGTCCGACTCTTTGTGACCCCAAGGACTGTAGCCCACCAGGCTCCTCTGTGTATGGAATTTTTCCAGGCAAGAATATTGGAGTAGGTTGCCGTTTCCTATTCCAGGGGAATCTTCCTGACCCAGGGATCAAACCTGTGACTCTTGCTTCTCCTGCATTGGCAGATGGATTCTTTACCACTAGTGCCACCTGGGAAGCCCAGTGGAGAAGAGAGACCTTAAATATGGCAGATTCAATAGAGTAATCATGATGAGACAGAGACACTAAGGAAAAGAAAGAGTGGGATGAGGGTTTACAATAGGTTGGGGCTTGTCTCAGGGTGCAGGGGGCCTCCCCAAGCAGGAGACCAGCAAGGTGACTTTATAGATTGAGTAAGGAGGAGCCAGGTGGGAGACACCCTGCCCAGGCAGATGGGGCCACACATGATAGGAAGGAGCTGATGTGTTGAGATAACCCAAAGGCCAGGGCTGCAATGGTCTTTTTTTTTTTTTTGACATGTGAAAGTGAAAGTGGAGTCGCTCAGTTGTGTCCGACTCTTTGCGACCCCATGGACTGTAGCCTACCAGGCTCCTCTGTCCATGGGATTTTCCAGGCAATAGTACTGGAGTGGATTGCCATTTCCTTCTCCAGGGGATCTTCCCGACCCAGGGATCAAACCCAGGTCTCCCACATTGTAGACAGGCGCTTTACCATCTGAGCCACCGCATGTATATACTATTAAATAAATATATTTATTTTTAATGTATTTTTGGCTGCACTGCATCTTAATTGCTGCATGTAGGTTTTCTCTAGTTGCGGGGATCTCTAGTTCCTAGGTACACGGGCTTCTCACTGCAGTGGCTTCTCTTATGCAGTACAGGCTCTAAGTGCATGGGCTTCAGTAGGTGTGGCACATGGGCTTGGCTGCTCCACTCTACATGAGGTCTTCCCGGACCAGGGATCGAATCCCTACACCCTGCATTGGCAGGCAGATTCTTTTCTAGTGTGCCACCAGGGAAGTCCATCAGCAATATTTTGATGTAAAGAAAGAGTTTTAGGACTTTGGTGCAGTGGCTAAGACTCTGAGCTCCCATGCAGGGGGCTGCCCTGGTCAGGGAATTAGATCCCATATGCTATGACTAAGGATCCTGCTTATCCAACTAAGATGCAATCAGCCAAAGAAGATTTTTTTTTTTTAAAGAACACTGTTTTGTGGGTTCTTCCTTTCTTTACCTCATCACTCCAAGACCTCCATCTCCATGTAGCCTGTTGAATGTCCGAGCCTTCTTTTTCTATCTCTGACTCCTTTCTCTCAGAGAGGCTGCCTTCCTCACATACCCCCGGCCCCCTTTTCTCCTTCAGAATTAGTCTATTATGATCTCCTTGGACTTTTTTTTTTTAATGAATCCAAAAAATGAACAACAATACGTGTTCCTTCTCAGATCATCTGGCATCTAAGGGCCTTTGATGCAATAACTCAATTGCAGGTGTGTGGAAGGATTATGCAGAGAGGAAACGGTGGAGGCAGAGACTGGAGCCAAGCGGAGAAAGAAAAACCTTTGCTTAAATGCCACGCCAAAGGGGGTGAAGTTCAGGAGCCAGGTCCTGGCAGGAGAGAGATGGACCTGAACCAGGAAATAGGTCAATCAGAGGCTCAATTATCGGAGTGCCGGAAAGTGGAGTGTGAGGCCGAGTCAGCTGGAAGGTGGTTGATTTGTGGTTGAGGTGCTTTTTATAGTCCTGCCCTGTCTCCACTTGGGAGCTGCAGCCTGAGGCCCTGACTGTCTGCAGGTGTGAGTAATGCTGAGCGTGGCAGGCCCTGGGGAGGCGGGAGAGGGGAGGCACGGAGAAGAGGAGCTTTCTGGAGCCAGCAACCACACCTGTCTACGTTTTTCAAAGCTTTATCACCTTTGTAATTTGAGCAGTTTCATTTCCACTGAGATTAAAAGTAAGTGTGAGCAATTAGATAAATTATGCCTGATTTACTACTCCCTAAGGAAGTATGAGAGCCTAACCTTGAACGTCATCCCACCCATCAAATATCTTGATCACAATTGCCTTCTTTGGATCTTAAGAGTTTTGAATTTTCATTTGTTTTTATTTGGGTATACATTTTTTTTCCTACTTAATATTTTTGACAAGAATCCATACATTTTTTGTCAAAATGTTTTTTTTTGTTGTTTGTTTTTATCTTGCAAACTTTCAGTTCAATGACCTGTTCTCACCTTAATATTTTAGGATGGAAACATTACCTTCCCTTTTCTTGTGCTGTAGTGGCGAGAGGTCAGGGGTCTCTTTTTCTCTCTTCAGACCCTTCTGCCAGCAGTTCTCACATCTGTGCAGGCTTCTCTCACCCCCAGCCTCTGCAGCTCCAACCTCCTGCTGCTGGGTGTCCCCCCCTGGGGCTTCCATACTGTAGGTGGTATCCAGAGGTATAGCTTCATCAGCCCTGAATGTACTGCACTCTGCTGGAATCACCTCCTCCTTGTCTGGGTTGTGATTACTGATGAGCTATGATATCGATGTAACGGGCTAGAGCAGCCTTTGGCAGTTTTGTATTATTTATTTGGGGATAATGTTTCTAAATTGTATTTGAATAGTAATACAATTATCTTTGCTATTTAACTTTATTATTTGTTCTTTATTCATAGGTAACAAAAGGGAGTTTTGGTTCATGAAACTTTGTTTCAGTTTGTGTGCCTGTGTGTGTGTGTGTGTGTGTGTGTGTGTATGCAGTGGTGAATAAGACAGGTATAGGCCAGGAAGGAATGTTTTTCTTCAAATTTTTAAACTGTGACCTATGGTAAGGAAACATTTTATACTGTAACATTTCTTAAAAGTAAGAAAAACATTTTATAATACAAAACACCGCTGCTGCTACTGCTGCTTCAGTCGTGTCCGACTCTGCGACCCCATGGATGGCAGCCCACCAGGCTTCTCCATCCATGGGATTCTCCAGGCAAGAACACTGGAGTGGGTTGCCATTTCCTTCTCCAATGCATGAAAGTGGAAAGTGAAAGTGAAGTCACTTAGTCGTGTCTGACTCTTGGCGACCCCATGGACTGCAGCCTACCAGGCTCCTCCATCCATGGGATTTTCAGGGCAACAGTACTGGAGTGGGGTGCCATTGCCTTCTCCCAATATATAAAACACATTATACTGTATATACACATATACATATAGTTTTGAAAGCATATGTGATAATTGATTTTGATATATATGACTTATGCAAGGTAGATATTTTTAACTCATATCTGTATGATGAAGTGTAGACTGAGTAATTAAGTGATCAGCAAGGGTCACATAGCTTGTAAGTATTGGTGCTCAGGGCTTGAACCCAGGATTCTGGTCCAGTAATCTTTCTCACGTATGTAATTTTATATGCATGAGAGTCATATAAAATATACCAAGTCAAAGCAGGATGAGTTCCGATATACAATCTCTCTCTCTCTCTCTCTTTCTCTCTATATATATAATTGTCATATTATGTGCCATATTATTCAAAAATTTAACTACACAACTGTGGAATGAGAAGATATATGACTGTACTGGAACTTGGGAAAGCAACTCAAGGTGTCAGATAAATAGAACCGTATTTCTTGTTAGAAGGCAAAGTTTTATGTCCACCAAGACAAGCTCATTCTTTTGCTCCTGGACTTCATTAACAGAAGTAGAATGTCCCAAAGGAGAGACGTGATTATCTGACATACTTCTAAGAGCAACTGTATTTCATTCTGGGCAGCACACTTTGAAACCAAAGACAAAAGAGATCGCTTTTAGAAGAAAATGCCCCGAGAGGTGAGAGGGCTCAAGACCAACCCATGTCAGAGAAGATGGGAGAGGGATGGAGGGGCAGTCAGGATGTGGGGGGAGGTGTGCAGGCGGTCCCTGTGGAGGAGGCCGAGTGACCCTGTGGGCAGGAACCTCTGCACAGGGCAATCGTGGTAGATCTTTGTGATGTTTGCCTGTGTGGTCTCTGCCTTCCTTTCTTCTCGTCCCAGAACCCACTTCTTGTTCATGGAACCGTCCCTCCCATTCTCTTGGCCCTCGTGTTTTGGCAAATGACTCCATCCCTTCATCCAGGTGATTGTATGATTCTGGCCTTGGAGAATCAGCATATACCCTCTTCTCTGGCCACAGTGACTGATCCAAGAATCAGCTTGTGACCCAGATCAGTTCAATGAGAAGTACATTTTGAACTTGTAGGGAGTTGCTGAGGAAAAGCTTCTCCCCTCACTGGACGTGAGGCTGCACAGATGTATCTAAAAGTGAAGTCATGACAAAGCCACACACAAGCAAGAGAAGGGGAGACAGTATGCCCTGCTCACTCCTCCAGAGCCCCTGGAGCCAGCTGTGCCTGATGTCCTCTAGACCTCCCAGTTAGGAGAGCCAGTAGACCACACTTTTGTTCCCTGGAAGGCAAACTCTGAGGCAGAGCTTAGGGTATAGGATGTTTATTAAGGAGTGTCCTAGGGATGAATGTTTTGAGGAAGGGAGCAGAGGCGGGGACTCAAGCCAAATGCAGTTCTGACGACAGCTTTGACCAAGCCCAGGGTGAGACCTAGGTGGTGATGACCCAGACATCTATGCCCCAGAATCGATTAGTCATTGGCTGTGGGTTGTCCCAAGAAGACGGTTCCAGGGAAGCAGTCCCTGAAGGGGTTGCCAGTTAAAAGTTGCCTGCTGGCAGCTGTCCAGAAGCTGGTGCTAAAAAAGCCCTTCATCTGGGTGGCACATCAAAGGCTTACTGCACAGTGGATTCCTTATTTATTTGTTAATTTATTTTTTGCTAATGACAGGTTCAGTTTTGCTTTTCTGTCACTGGCCACTAAAGAATATAATAAGGAAACATTTTTCTAAAATTCAGAGCTGTCCATATATGTAAAGGGCTGACTTGGGTGGGTAGTTGGCTTCCTGTCACCAGAGGTGTTCAGACCACTTTGAAAGGGAAGCTTCATGTGCTGGGGGGAAATGTGAGCTGGATGACCTTTCAGGCTAAGATTACATGACTTCAGGTTCTCTGGAAAACAAGCTGAAAGAGATTCTGGTTACTGGTACTGCACGGACACGTGGACACCACGTGGGCATCACAGGGATATCCGGAGCACCTCACATTAAATCATAGCAAATTAGACTTCTCCTAGCTAATCTCCCTTGACTGGAGACTTGGAGGAATCTATTTGTGAAATATTGCTTGTTTTGCTAAAGAAAGAAAAGAAAGACACTTTCTTTCTTTGTCATCAGAAGGAATCCTAAAGGAGCATCTTTTTAAAAGAAATTTTATTTTTTGGCTATGCTGGCTCTTCACGGCCGCGCAGGCTTTTCTCTAGTTGTGGCGAGTGGGGGCTACTTTTTGCTGCAGTGCATGGGCTTCTCATTGCAGTGGCTTCTCTTGTGGCAGAGCACAGACTCCAGGGCCCGTGAACTTCAGCACCTGTGGCACGTGGGCTCAGTAGTTGTGGTTCCCAGGCTCTAGAGCACAGGCGCAATAGTTGTAGCACACGGGCTTAGTTGTTCCGCAGCATGTGGGGATCTTCCTGGACCAGGGATCGAACCCCTGTCTTCTGCATTGGCAGGTGGATTCTTTACCACTTAAGCCATCAGGGAAGCCCCTAAAGGACCATCTTAACTGACTCCACCACAGACAGAGATTTTTCACTTGTCACACCCCAGAAGCCAGATGCCATCCTGAATTAACATGATCTTGGAGCCACTCATCAAGTTTTCCTCCCTCTATTTCTGTCCGTGTCTGAGTTCTTCATACTTGTCCTTGTCTTGAGTCTCTGGCCTCTTGAGTCATCGCATGGCTCCCCAAGTCAGCCTGCACTGGCTGCTTGCTAGGCTGCCTGTCCTTTACTGCCAAGCCCTAAGCCTCACACACCCCTCTGGGCCTCCCTGCTGTTGACACTGTTTAGGTCCTTAGGCTCCTGAGCTCCGGGCATCCAGCTCATGTCTAACTGGTGGAACTCCCTGCTGTGGCTTCCTCTGCTGTGGCTCCTTCTCCAGCCCTGCAGTCTGAGCTTCAGCTGATTGTCTGCAACTTTGGCAGAGAGGAGAGAATGCATCCTATATGTGGAATGAGGAAAGGGCTCTAGGCTCGGTGCCTGGAGAACCAGAGTTTGAGCCCCCCACGGGCTGTGACATTCATGTGGATCACTCTGTGTCCTTGAGCTCTAAGTCCTGTAAAGCAGGTCTGACCCACCTACAAAGCTATGGTGAGAATAACCACAGTCCTGCCGCCCAAGATTGCACTTTTACCACGTGTTGGGCATTCAGTTTAGCACTTACTGTCCTTAATTCTCCCAAAACAACACTTTGAGGATGGCATTTGTATCTCAGTTTTACACCTGAGAAAATGGAGGCTCAGGGAGGTTAAGCAATCTACCCAAGGTCACACAGCAGGGCTAAAATTTGAGCCCTAGTCTGTCACTTATAAAACTCTTGCCACTGACACACCTCCCTATAAGGTGTTCAGTTCAGTCACTCAGTCGTGTCTGGCTCTTTGTGACCCCAGTGAGGACCACAGAAATGCTTTATAGTAGTAAGAAATCTTTTCTGCACATCAGTATTTATTATTATTTCTAAATCACCGATGAATCTCTATGGGTCTCAAGGGCACAAGTACTGTCTGTTAGGGATGGTGCTGACACGTTTGTGGGCAAATTGCAGACAGAACCATCTCAAGGTAACAATCATTCACATCTCTAATTTCTTCAGCCTCAAGACATACACACTTAGAGAAAGAGAGGTTTGGGAGGGGGGAAGACTTTTTGCTACTGAATATAGACTGGAACATTTGAACCCAGAGCTTGATCCCAAGATCAACTTTGAAATAACAAAGCTTGGCTGGGATCAAAATGCTTAGTATCTTTGCACTGTACAAATATGCCCCTGGCTACCACAGCCCTCACCCTGCGATAAGACCTCTCCGGGAACCATAGCCTGTGGTGTGGGGCTGGAAGCCCTACCACCCCCATGCTGGTTGCAGCCCTGGCCCAGGAACAGAAAAGCAGATGCTGGGAGAACATTTGATCCCACTCATCCAAACACTGCATTCATGGCTGGCTGGAAAGATGAGGGGAATGTTGCTGGAGATCGGCAACTCCCAGCTGCTGTGCTTGCTATAGTCTCCCAGTCTCTCAGCTCCCAGGTGGATGAAGCTGTGGGCTGCTCTGCAGACTCGCCAAGCCCAGAAAGAAGTGATGGGAGGGTGGGTGCTGCTGTTGCTGTTACCTCTTAGAGGAGGAAAAACTGATTCAAAAATAAAAAAAATCTCCCCTTGGGACTAATTCAGCTCAAGGTTTGAAGACTTCCTAGCTTGTCCTATGAACCTCAAAATCAAGGACTACATATTAAAATTTTGATAGGTCATTTTGTTTCAAAAGGTGAAAGAAGCACCTAGAATTTTTCTTTTTTTTTTTTTTTTTATTTTTTAATTTTATTTTATTTTTAAACTTTACATAACTGTATTAGATTTGCCAAATATCAAAATGAATCCGCCACAGGTATACATGTGTTCCCCATCCTGAACCCTCCTCCCTCCTCCCTCCCCATTCCATCCCTCTGGGTCGTCCCAGTGCACCAGCCCCAAGCATCCAGTATCGTGCATCGAACCTGGACTGGCAACTCATTTCATACATGATATTTACATGTTTCAATGCCATTCTCCCAAATCTTCCCACCCTCTCCCTCTTTCAATTATATGAATATATTCTCTGGGTTCTGCAATAGCCCAGACAGTGTTTTAACTATTTTTTCTACTGCGAGTTTTTATTTTTTCCCCTAGAAATTGTTTTTATTTGACCTACCCAAGTCTTAAGTTTCTTAATTCAAGAACTTCATTTAAAAAAAACAACACAAAACCCATAGTTTTGGCAGGTTCTGCCTGTCATGAACTACCTAGCTGACACCAGGAGGTGGCGCCAGAGAGGCAGTACCCGGCAGGAAGGATCTTCTTCGGAGGAGGCTCCTGATATGAAGTGAATCTTCAGTTTCCAAGTGGCACTACTTAATTTTTCAGGCGCCCTGAATTCCTCATGTGTCAGCAGCCTGGCTGCTCTTGTTCCTCACAGTGTAACGACGTGACCTGGGGTTTGGTCACCTGGAGTCCATCGGGAAGAGAGATTGGGTTCTTTGCTGTTCCAGACATGTGCTTTTGAAAGGCGACAGGTCAGTACAAACGGCCGCAAAAGCGCTGCCCTTTGCCTTGTCACTATCACTTCCCCAGTCTGCACTACTTCTTGCTCCTTACAGGGATGTCTCTTCCTCATTTAGTTTATGGAAAATATTTATGGAGGTCCCACTCAGGTGGAGTCTGAATGCTTTTACAGATCAGTCCAAAACTTCCTAACCCAGCACAGCAGAGCTACAGGTCTAGCTCCAGCTTTGAGCCCTTCATCCCTGGCATTGAGACGATTCATCGATTTATGCCACTAGAACTTGTGTGTTACGTTAATACATCACACAAATACTATGTATTTTCTCTGGGTATTATGATGTGAAAACATTGAGAAACACTGGCCTCATTCACCCTTTACAACTAATGGAGTAGCACTATTAATATTTCCATTTTACAGAATTGCTTAGTGCCCAAGGCCTCGTAGCTAATAAACAGCCCAGCCAGAATTTGAGCCCAGACAGCCCACCCTTAGAAGTTTCATTCTTTTGACTGCAGACCAGAAGTTCTCAACCCTGGTTGTATAATATAAGCTGAGGAATTAAAAAAATACCAAAGCCAAGAAGCTTTCACAGGAGACAAGCCTAAGGAGGTATGATTAATGAGGAGTTCTAGGTGGGATCCTGGGACAAACAAAGAACATTAGGGAAAAGCTGAGGAAATTTAAATCAAGTATGGGCTTTAGTTAATAATAATGTATCAGTATTGGTCCATTAATTGTGACAAATGTACCATACTGATGTAAGATGTTAATAGTAGGGGAAACTCGGCATGGTGTTTATAGGAATGCTGTCATGGGCTTCCCTGATGCTCAGATGGCGAAGAATCTGCCTGCAATGTGGGAGACCTGGGTTCGATCCCTGGGTTGGGAGGATCTCCTGGAGGGGGGGCATGGCAACCCACTCCAGTATTCTTGACTGGAGAATCCCTATGGACAGAGGAGCCTGGTGGGCTACAGTCCATGGGGTTGCAGAGTCAGGTACTACTGAGTGACTAAGCACAGCACATTACTTTCATAATAATTCTGTCAATCTGAAACTGTTCTAAAATAAAAAGTTTACTGTTAAAAAAATAAAACCTAACAAACAAGGCCTGAGGCCTCACCTCAGAGTAGTTAAATCAGAACCACTGGAGGTGAGCCCAGACATCTGTGCTTTTTATAAAGCTCTCCAGAAGATCAAATGTTCATTCAAGGTTGGGAATCCCTACACTGCTTCCTTGACACAGCCTCGAAACAGCTGGAGTGCAGAGGTCTTGTCTTGCTAATTTTCATTCCTCTAGTACCCAGCTTGGGCTTCCCTGGTGGCTCAGATGGTAAAGAATCGTCCTGCAAAGCAGGAGACCTGGGTTCGATCCCTGGACTGGGAAGATCGCCTGGAGAAAGGCATGGCAACCCACTCCAGTATTCTTGTCTGGAGAGTCCCCATGGACAGAGGGGCCTGGCAGGCTACAGTCCATAGGGTCTCAAAGAGTCAGACACGACTGAGTGTCTAAGCACAGCACAGCACCCAGCTTAGAGTCTGGTCCAAGTTAAGCATTCAGTACATGTTTGATGAATGAGTGCATAACTATTTCAGCCTTTCCTAAATTCAACCCTGAGATAATCAACTTGGAAGAGAAGAGATTAAATGGAAACATTTAATGTTGTCAGGCAACAAGTCTATCACTCGGTACTGATTATTTACTATGAGTAAGCTGGTAGGTACTGACCATGGTGGGAAGTGTGAATAAGAGGTGATGCCTTTTCCTCAAGGTATATTCTATAGGGAAAAGGTGACCCTGTTGGGTAGTGGTTAAGCAAGCAGGATCTGGAATCAGATTAAAGTGAAAGTGTTAGTGGCTTACTTGTGTCTGACTCTTTGCCACCTCATGGACTGTAGCCAGCCAGGCTCCTCTGTCCATGGAATTCTCCAGGCAGGAATACTAGAGTGGGTTGCCATTCTCTTCTCCAGAGGGTTTTCCTGACCCCAGGGATCGAACCCAGTTCTCCTGCATTGCAGGTGGGTTCTTTACCATCTGAGCCACTACATGCTTCAGATGCTCTAGGTTCAAATCCCAGTTTCTCCGCCTGGTAGCTGTGTGATCCTGGGCATTTTCCTAATTATGTTGGAATGATGGGATATATGAAAATGAAGCAGAAATCAATGCTGTTGCCGTGTGAACTGGAAACTCAAGAGAAGAAATCAGCAAAATGGGCATACCGAGCAGTTTTGCTGTCACTGGTTTGTTTTCCACAAGACATAATTCCTGTCGTCAGAATTCCACCTGTGCCCTAGTTGTGGCTCACCTACACAAAGCATGGGAACCTATGTCATAATGACCCGAACAGCAGGATCCTGACGGCGTCCTGACCTCAGGCAGGGAGGACAAAGGAGAAGTTAGGTCTAGGGTAATGAAGAAGTGGGCTCCTCCTGGCCTGCTGAACCCTGCCGGAGCCATTGCTCCTCTCCTGGGGACACCTGGTTAAATGACCAGCACTAATGCTGATAGAGGATGAACTCTGCACCTGGAACTTTTCTAAGGGCTTTACTTACTTTGTGGTTGTTTAGTTGCTAAGTCATATCCAACTCTTTTGCAACCCTATAGCAAAAGACTGTAGCCTGCCAGACTCCTCTATCTGTGGGATTTCCCAGGCAAGAATATTGGAGTGAGTTGCCTTTCCAGGGGACCTTCCTGACCTAGGGATAGGACCCACATCTTCTGCACTGGCAGGCAGATTGTTTATCACTGAGCCACCAGGGAAGCCTGCTTTACTTGCTAGGGATCATTAATGTCCACAGCATCCACATGATGCAATCCTTCCCTTTTTGTCACTCCTATTTTATTTACAGAAGCCTGCTGCTGCTGCTAAATCACTTCAGTCGTGTCCAACTCTGTGCAACCCCAGAGACGGCAGCCCACCAGGCTCCGCCATCCCTAGGATTCTCCAGGCAAGAACACTGGAGTGGGTTGCCACTTCCTTCTCCAATGCATAAAAATGAAAAGTGAAAGTGAAGCCTAGAGGGCGGTAACCCACCTGAAGTCCCCCAGCTAGTAAGTGGCGTGTCAGGATTCAACATGGAGGTTAGCAACTCACGTGTCTAACCACGCCAGATACTTGGCAAGGAGAAGGCAGCCTGGTTTTGCATCAGAAGTGCCCGCTTCAGAATGATACAGAGCGAGGATCTGATCAGGCTCTGTGACCTTGGGAGTGGCATGTCACCTTTACAGGCTTTGATTGCCTCATCTACAAAGTGGAAGTCACACCAGGGTTGTTCTGAGGACTGAGACCATATGTTTAGCCATCTTCTTCCTCTTTCTCCCTTGTTAAGCTTTTCCCTCCTCCAGCCCCACCTTTATCCACCTCTGTTTAACTTCCATATTTCTTTACCTTTGCTTTTCAGAGTTAGGGACGAAAAGCTAAGATCTTCCACATCTCGATCTACTCTTCTAATGGAATAAGAATTAGGGATGAATTATTAAATATATATGCATGTATATTTTATATACACATGCAAATACATATGTGCAAATACACATTATGTGTGTGTGTATGTGGGGATGATGAGATCAATAGATATATAAGCCCTTTGAAAGCCTGAGTTAAAGATCCAGCTTTATCTCTTATGAAAGATCCTTGATTCTGGTATGGCACAGTGGATGCTGGAAAGAAAAGGCAATCGCCTACTTAGCTACATGAGCCTAAAGTGCAAGAAGTGTGGCAGGAACCATACTTTCAACAATGCAAAAATGGGAGTGCTCAGTTTGGCTGAAGGAGTAGGGCAGGCTTCTCAGAGGAGACTGCATTGACCCTGCATTAAAGGGCAGGCGGAGGACACCAGCCAGTGAAGTGGAGAAGACTTCAGTAAAGGGAATAGAAGGTGCATACCGTGAAAGATTTTAGTCAAGTGCCCCTGTGAGAGGACGTGGTGAGCTACAACCTGGAAATGCACACGGGCCGGACACACTACCTGTGCTATTTCCTTTGATCATCTGGACAACTCACATTAATATACCCATTTCACAGAGGATGGAACTGAGTTTCAGGGAGGTTAAGTCATCTGTCCTAAACCACACAGTTAAGAAACAGAAGCACCAAGATGTGGCTGGTGCCACACAGTTTTCCACCTGAATGTGTAAAGGTGAGGAAGAGTGCCAGAGAAGGCAGTGGCACCCCACTCCAGTACTCTTCCTTGGAGAATCCCATGGATGGAGGAGCCTGGTAGGCTGCAGTCGACTGAGCGACTTCACTTTGACTTTTCACTTTCATGCATTGGAGAAGGAAATGGCAACCCACTCCAGTGTTCTTGCCTGGAGAATCCCAGGGACGGGGGAGCCTGGTGGGCTGCCGTCTCTGGGGTCGCAGAGTCGGACACGACTGAAGCGACTTAGCAGCAGCAGCAGAGGGAGAGTGCCGACACGCAAAGAGGGATCAAGAAGACAGGAGGCTGAGTTTTAGTGCTCAGCGTCTTTTGTAACCCCCGGTTGTTATGGGTTCAAGTGAGATTGTGCATTTGTATATGCTTTATCTGAAAAGTGCATTGCAAATACAGATGGTGTCAAAACATGGGAATGATGTTATTATTGAATTGAACCTAAGTTCCAGTGCAATAATGCAAACCAGAGGCTTTCAGACTCCTCTAAACTGGTGAGCAGTGAAAAGTGCATGACCTTTGGCATTAGACAGACCTGGGTTCCAGGGCTTGCTCCACTTTACCACTCGCCAGCTGTGAGACCCTGGGCACATGCATTCTTTGGGTCTTAGCTCCCTTATCTGTGAGATGGAGAAGCTGTGCCCAGTGTGCCCCCAGGTCATCTCTTACCCCACATAGTGTGGTTGTGGGTCTGTCCTCAACCATTCAGCACAGCCAGGCTCAGATTCACCTTCAAGTTGTCCTCCAGTGGCCCCAAAGATAGCCAGGAAATCTCAGGAAAGGACACACAAGTTGACTACAACTTAAAAAAAAACCAACCCAAACCTTAATTGTTCTATTTGATTTTAAAATTAGTCTATGCAAAAATCAGAAGATATTGAAAACCATAAGAATATAAAGCCTAGAAATAAAATTTTGAGGATCCAGAAAAATCTAAGAATGAATATAGAGTTCATCTTGTCTGAGACACTATTAACTTTTTGGTGTGTGTCACCAAATTTTTTAAATTAAAATAAATCAATATGTGTAAGTCAGTATTTAAAATCTAGAAACTCTCCTTGTATATAATCTCTCATTAGTTAAATATAAGGGATGCTCTCATATAGAAAGCATTTTTTAAAAATTCTAGTTGGATTCATTTAACCAGTCAAAATTGTTTTGAAAAAGTAGTTGACCATTTTTGGTGTCAAGATCAATCATTTTATTGTTAATGTGTTTGTCAAATGGAAAGCGATAATCTTATTAGGTATATAACTATTCTTAAAACTCTTTACAACCTTTTAAAAATCAGTCAAATATAAATTGATCAATTAAACTTGACTTTACATCTTCAGCTTTAAGAAGATAGACGTGCTAATCTCAATATCTATGGATTGCATTTTGAAAAGCTCACTCTCTCTATAGCATTCTATTCACTAAGAAAAACTGATGCAAGATAGCACTTTGGGGAGGGGATATCTGGTGTATCAAACCTGCAGAGCCAAGCTGTCAGTGTCTGTCTAGAGCCTTCTGTCAGGAGCTGGAATTCTGCAGCTGTCTTCTCTTCATTCCATAAATGATCCAGCTCGTTCAGGCTGAGTTTAGCCCATTGCAGGAAGGAACCTTTGATGGGTAAACCCCCGAGTGTACACTGGAGGCTGGGGTTAAGAAATGCAAAAGGAGGTTTACGAGTATTTACTTAACCCAAGCTCTCGTTCTTACTTCTCTATGTATCAGTCAGGAGAAGCCAGGTCCTGCTGTGATAACAAGCCTCCCCAGTCTCAGTGTCTTAACACAATAACAATTTATTTCTCACTTAATGCTGTCATTGGTAGGCGGTGGACTCTGCTTATTTTAGTCCCTCATTGATGCAGGAAGCAGCGGCTTCATTTCAACATGTACTTCTAAGAAAGGTGGCAAATTCTTAAGGCTTCCATCTGGAAGTGCTATAGACAACTCCCACTCACATTTTATCAAATAAAGCAAGTCACATGACTATACCTAACTTCAAATGGGGGCTGGGAAGTGGACTCCTGCCATCTGATGGCCATTTTAGCATGAAACCAGCTGTGTGACCTCAGGCAATTCAGTTATGCTCTGAAGGAATCTGTAAAATAGGGGATATACTCACTGGTGCACTGTTCATTCATAGGAACACAAACATTGGAGTCTGCTTACATGACTTCATTCTCAGCTAAATTACGCACTACCCATTTAATCTTAGTATCTCTGGACCTCAGTTTGCTTATCTGTAAAATGGGAATGATAATAGTATCCAGCTCATAGCATGGTTGTACCAGTACAATGCATGTATTACATAAGTTACATAGAGCAGATAGTGCTAAAAATAGTACCAGACATATCATAAGTGTGCTGTGCTTGTTAATTTTATTATTCATGTACCATTTAAGGAATATTTATTCAGAATCTTCCCCAGTTATCTGAATGCTCTTGTGAGGACTAAAGGAAAAACAGATGTAAATCCACAGTGCAAACAATGGGGGTATTCACAGGAAAGTCTAATTTTGGTAGGACTTGGATTTATTTTTGCTTCCATTTACTGAACTCCTAGTATGTGCTACTGTGCTCAGTCAATTCAGTTGTGTCCGACTCTTTGCCATCTACGGACCGTAGCCTGCCAGGCTCCTCTGTCCATGGGATTTCCCAGGCAAGAATACTAGAGTGGGTTGCCGTGCCCTCCTCCAAGGGATCTTCTGACCCAGGAATCAGATCCATATCTCTTGTGTCTCCTGCATTTCAGGCAGGTTCTTTACCTACTGAGCCACTTGGGAAGCCCAGTATGTGTTAGGCTCTACACTAAATGCTTTCATAGTAATCCTAAGAGGTAGGTTTATAGGTGAGGAAATTATGGTTTCCAGGTGCTAGGTAACCTGTCCCAGGTCCCACAGATGGTGACTGGTGGGACCTTTCCAGGAGATAGAGCCAGGGTATGTCTGCCTCATAGGATGATTTTGTCCTTTCTCCTGCATATCCTATTAAGGATCATCTGTTCACTGCTTAACCTGCTGGTTTCTCTACTAGACTGAAAGGTTCTCAAAAACAGCGGTGTTCCCCTTAATTCTTGGTGTTCTTATGTTGCCCAGCACTGTACCAGCTACATCATGGGGTGGCCATGAGAAGCAGGAGGAGGAGGAGGAGAGAGAATTAAACCAAAAATCAGTGTATTGGATTAAATCTCCCCCCACCTGGCAGATAATCTTTAGAATGTCACTTCTCTTGAAGCTCCCATTTCTTAACTGTTCCATCAGTTCCATGGGCCTTTCCATCTATAAAGGCTTCATGAGCCCCAGTCTTCAAACACTTATCAACTTAATAGATACTTATTGACTTGACAAGAAGACATGACCATACTTTAAAAACTTTTTATTATCAATTTTAGGTCATGCGGCTTTTCTTTGACATACTTCAAAGTCAGAGAAAAAGCGATATTATCTAAGACACATCACATCTTTACCTGAGCACAGATTTTCCATTTGCCTCAGGTTCTGCAAAAAAAAAAAGGGGGGTGGGTGGGAGGGAGAGAAAGGGGACATAGCCAAGACTGTGGAGCTCATGAGCCCTCCTGCCGTGTGTCCAGAAGGGATTTCTCAAAGGCAGGCCCTCATTGGGTAAGAGCGTAGACCCAGCCTGACCTCTGGAGGAAAGGTCCCCTTGAGACAGTGTTGCAGGGTCATGCACTCTCAGCTTGCCAGGGCTGCAGAACAATGGGTTCTGGACAACACCCCCCTCCGCCCCCCAGTCCTTCCTGCATATACCAGCCTGTAGAAAACACACTTTGGGAGCTGCTGGTCGGGGGAACACGGTACATGCAGCTCAGTCCGGGGACAGCTGTGGTGGCGCAGCAAACAGACTCTTTCTGGGGGGAAGTGGTGAGGAATCGGCTGGACTCACAGCCGCCCCAGACGCTGGGGCTCCCTCGTAATTCTTCCTCTTCCTTACTCACATAATAAGAGCTACTGCTGTCAAGCACCTGCGCAGGGTGAGGACTGCTCAGCATCATGCAGACCTTAATTTTTTTAATCTCACGTCAGCCTTTTAAAAATAGGTACGTTTCTCCCCCTTCTACAGAGAGGACCCCAAAGCTCAGAAAAGCTGCATCACTGGCTATTGTTACATTGGAAAGACTGTGACCAGGACCCATCCTCCAAGTCCATCCCTGAGGTTTCTTACAGATGAGAGGTCACCTCCAGACCTCGCCTCTCTCACCTGGGCAGCTGGGCTCATTCTTCTGGCCTTCTGCCCCCCCCCCCCCCCGCCCCCCCCCCACACACACACACTGCCACCGGGAGGCTGGGAGAACCCTGGACTGCCAGCGACTTCCTGCCCTGGCTGGCTGCAGACGTGTGTACAGCAACACAACTTCCTGGGAAACTTCAGCGGCCCTAGTTTTCCATGGGATGAGTCATTGCAGCTTATCCTGGTGTTCTTAGCTGAAACAGTCAGAGGAAAGTAGCTGGAAACTCCCCTAGGTTTTACCCGCAAAGAATTTGTTGAAGACAATTCAGCCACATTCCTCAGGTTTCTTAGACCTCACCTTGCCCTGGGGAGGATGAGAAAGGCTGGGAAGGTGCACTAGGGTGAAAATGAGCCCTGGAATTAAGAAGGGCTTTCGGTGCCAGGCCAGGGAGCTGGTTCCTCCTAAAACACAGCCCAGCTAGCTGTGAGGGCCCAAAGAGAGTGAGCCTGTGTCCAGCATTGCGGTCCCGTGGAGAGCTTGGTCCCTGCTCCATGCTATCTACCCACCTTGTCAGCTAGTGCCCAGTGCCTCATCTGGGCAAGGAACTGAGTTAGGTACCAAAGATAGTAAAGAGCTCAGAGGTTAAGAGGCTGTTAGGCAGATCTGGATCAAAGTTTGGATATGCCGCTTGTTGGCTCTGTGACCTAGGGCAGGTTATTTGGCTTCTCTGAGCCTTATTTTCCTATTTGTCATTTATCAAACCTCATGAGTTTGTTGTGAGGATTAAATGAGTAATGTATATGCTCAGCATAGTGCCTGATATCATAAGATTCAAGTAATAGTAGCTATTTTATTATTGTTAAGTACAAAATCATGTCAGACTTTAATGAATTCAGTGCAGTTCCGTGACATGCACAGAGCACCTGGTTTGTGTCAGGAGCCATGCTTGGCTCTGGGGAAGTGGGGAGGTGGAAACCCCTGGCTTCCAGGGGCTCACAGGAGACAGTCCATCAATAAGTCATTAGGATACAGTGACGGAACCGTAGCAGCAGAGAAACCCAAGGAATGTTGTTGTTGTAGCTTTCAGTCACTAAGTCATGCCCAACTCTCGGCGACCCATGGGCTACAGCACACCAAACTCCCCTGTCCTTTACTATCTCCTGGAATTTGCTCAAATTCATGTCCATTGAGTCAGTGATGCTGTCTAACTATCTCATCCTCTACCACTCCTTCTCCTTTTGCCTTCAACCTTTCCCAGCATCAGGGTCTTTTCCAATGAGTTGGCTCTTCTCATCAAGTGCCCAAAATATTGGCACTTCAGCTTCAACATCTAGGGGTGTTAAGAGGGCAGAGACACAGAAGAGGGGTTAGTACAGGTTTCTGGAGAAGGTGGTACCTGAACTGTGTACCAAGGAGAGTAGGAGTTAGCCAGGTGAAGAGATGGAGGGCTGACAGGCCAGAGCAGGGAGCAGGGCATTCCAGAAGAGGTGACAGCTTGAGCAAAGGCAGGTGCAATAGTCAAGGTATAGTGTAAATGACCTCAAGGGAGGTGAGATGATCTAAGGCAAAAGAACTCAGGGCTTGACGTAGAAGAGCTGGGTTCAAGATCCACGTCCTTCCCTTCCTAACTATTAATGTTGGGCAAGTCCTTCCCCTCAGAGACTTAATTTCCTCATCAGTAAAGCAGAGATTACACTAGCTACTTAACAGGGCTGACTCCAGTCACAAATGCTGCCGTGTTTACACAATGACAGGTATGTTTGCAGCTGTGTCTCTTGCACTCAGCAGGGCACCAGGTCACTTAAGTACTCCAAGACCTTTGAACACTCAAAAGGGCATCACACTAGCTTAGCTAGCAGAGTACTCGGTGTGCACTGGGCAGCATGGTAAACATTGCAAGAGTCTTCTAGACCTGCGTCTCCATTCTTTCCTTGCAAATAGGTTCACCGATACCATGTTTGAAATTGAAACTGAAAACTGAAAGTCGGTCACTAGGTTGTGTCCGACTCTGTGACCCCCTGGAATGTAGCCCACTGGGCTCCTCTGCCTATGGGATTTCCCAGGCAAGAATACTAGAGTGGGTTGCCATTTCCTTCTCCAATATATGTGCTAATATATGATACTTATTTTTCTCTTTCTGACTTCCTTCACTCCGTGTAACAGCCTCTAGGTTCATCCACCTCACTAGAACTGACTTGAAGTCATTCATTTTTTATGGCTGAGTAATATTCCCTTGTGGCAACCCACTCCAGTGTTCTTGCCTGGAGAATCCCAGGGACAGGGAAGCCTGGTGGGCTGCCGTCTATGGGGTCGCACAGAGTCGGACATGACTGAAGCGACTTAGCAGCAGCAACAGCAATATTCCCTTGTAAAGGGGAGAGTGGGACCAATGGAGAAAGTGGCATAGATATATATACACTACAGTGTGTAAAATAGATAGCTGGTAAGAAGTTTCTGTATAACACAGGGAGCCCAGCCAGGGAGTGATCTAGAGGGGTGGGATGAAGGGATGGAGGGAGGCTCAAGAGGGAGGGGATATATGTATAATTATGGCTGATTTATATTGTTGTAGGGCAGAAAACATGACAACGTTGTAAAAAATTTTCCTTCAGTTAAAAAATAAATGAAAACAAAACAGAACAAAAAACCCCCCAAACATCATAGGAGTCTTATGCAGTTAGGTTTCACACCCCAGAAGCTGAGCCCCATCTTGGTCCTCTCCTGAGTGTGCCCAGGCTGGCTGAGGGGGTTCCCAGTCCTTGGAAAATCCAGGGTAAACCTGGATGAGTTGGTCACCCAACAAATGCAACAAAGGAATTTACCCAAAAATAATCCTGCTGCAGGCTGGTGGCCAGGCTGGAATTTGAACCCAGGCCTGTTTGCCCTTAGTACCCAAGTTTTTAGCCACTGCATTATTACTTAACCGATAAACGATGTCCTTTCAAAACAGAGGGATCGCGGAACTCTGATTCATTACCAAACAGACAGATTAATCTTCCCTGTCTCTAAACTTACTAATTCTCCTTCCGCACAATGGGCCTGGCATTCAGTCTTGGGATATGACGCCCATATTTCAAATACTTCAAATATTGTCCTGCGAATAGACTGTAAACAGAGAGGGGAATGCGGGTAGAGGAGGAAAGGGGGGATGGGATGAAGCCACAGCACTAGCACCTGTCCTCCTGGGACCACGGCCGAGTGGTCTCAGGCTCTCTGCCCTGGTCACCTCGCTTCTCTCCAGAGCTGGAGGCGTCAGATGCAAATACTTGGCAGGCCCACCCTGGGAGCCTTACAGTTGGACGGCAGCTGTGAAATGAGAGTCCAGGAGGGAGAGCGAGCTAAGTGGGGAGCAGAAGCCATCAGGACCTTTGCTTTCTTTTCCAAAGCGCATTTGAAACCAGCAGGGCGCTGGTGCGAGGCTGGCGGCCCACGGCGCAGGATGAACTGGATGCCTGCCGGGCGACAGGCAGGAATTATTACACAAGGGCAAAGTATTATTTACTCCCTGGGAACAGGTGCTGCCCGGGACTCGCAGTCCTCTCTTGCCTGACTTCCCTGCCCACGTGTCCTCGGAGGCAGCTCCCTCCAGCACCCCACGCAGTCCCAGCCCTCAGTGGCGCTGCCTGCTCCTCCGGCCCCTGCCCCTGGCGGTGTGCAGCTCACAGGCGCCCGGAGGATGCCATCGCTGGCCGGCTCCCGCCTGGGGACGTGAGCTTGCTGGAACCAGCTCGTTTTACATAAGCTGTTGCTGAAGATGTCAGGTGATAACAACTTTCGGCTCCAGTTAACCGGCAGTCGCCCTGTTTGTGCCCACGCAGATGCATCAGGCAAAGGGAAAGTCATGGAGGAGCAAAGGAGAAAATAATCCTCCACGCAAGTGTCTTTGTGAACTGGCAAGTTCACCTCTGGAAAACTGTCCTAGGCTGAACCAAGATCAAATTTTTTTTTTTTTTTTATGAGAGGGGAAACAAACAATCAGGCGAACTCCAACTACCACCAGCTGGTTTTTCCTCCCCTGATTATGTGTTATTTCCTTAAAGCACCGGTTGGTAAACATACAAGACTCTTCTGTTGATTCACAAAACAATACAGAAGGCGGTTAAGATTTCTTTGCACAGTTTGATTAAGGACAAATACAGAAGGGAAGTGAGTGAACAGAAGGCCTGGAGGTCTTGTTTGGCTCATGAACAGGGCCACATGCTGTGTACACCCTATGCCCTTCTTTGCAAACCCCATGACCCTCAAAACACATCGGTGCCAACTGTGAACCAGCTCCAGGGATTCAGAGAAAGAAAAGTGCTCTCAACCTGGCAGAGGAAGGAAGACAAATATACAGATAATCGCAACACATGGCCCAGGGTGGTGGGGGCCATGAGTGAGGAAAAACATACGCTGTGGATTAAGAAGAGGATAATGTTGCATGTGGTTGAGGAGCTCTGGAGAAGATGGCCACATGGTTTCCTAGTTCAGACCCTCATGCTCTCTACTGGAACAAGAAACTGCATCTTCAACAGCATTCTTCTTCTAGGCTTGCCTCCACTCCAACACACCTTGCAGTTTGCTGCCAGGGCTGTCTTTCTAACTTAAAAATTGGACACAATCCTCTTTTCACTTAAAACCCTATATTGGCTCCAATCACTCTAGGATAAAGGCTTATTATCATCATTTAGCCTCTATCTCCCTCCCCAGCCTCATCTCTCAAACTCATCTTTTCAGACCATTTTTTACTCCAGCAGTGCTGAGCCTTATATCATTTGCCCTTCCTTCGATTGCCTTCCTAAATTGAACTCCTATTCATCTGTCAAAACCCACCTTCCATATGACTTCCTCATAGTATTAGTCATTCTGTCTTCTGTGTTGTCTTGTTCATATTATAATTATGTGACTTAAAATGCTTTACTTTCCTGCTAATATCTATCGAAAGACTGGAGCTTCTCAGAGTAAGAGTCATATATAGTTCAAAGTCGTATTCCTGGCATCTAACACAATGCCTGGCACTTAGTCATGCTCAACACGTTAGTACCTTTCCTTTCCACCAAAGGAAAGTTGATGCCCTACTTGGGGTTGGCCATAGCTAAGGTACTCAGTGTCTACCTTCTCCCTTCCTGGGGCTTTCCTTTGCAGTCCTCGCCACACCTTTTCCAAAACTTTATGTTCCCTCCATCTTTAGCACCTTCCTCCCCCGACAGGGGGACAAAAAAAAAAAAAAAAAAAAATGGCCTGGTCTCAAGTCTCAAGGGAAGGTAATTAAAACTCTTCTAGTGATTTAGTTTGATTTGTTCTGTCTCCGGCTTACAGCCTGTCCCTCATTAGAGAGGTATTAAAGGACTTCTCAATCTGGTGGGCCAAAGAAGAGGGCCCAAAAGAAAAGCGATTAATCTTAATTAATCTTCTGTGTCTCTCAGTGTACCAGCTCTTTTGGTCCCACAACAACCCAGTAGACAGGATATTATTATTTCCATTTTACAGATTAAGACACTAACGCTCAGAGACAGCAAGGGACTGTCCATAGGTCACTCACCTGATAAATGATATAGCCAGGATTTCAGCCCAGATTACCTGATTCCAAAGGGCTTTCCCCTCTCACTGCTACGTGGAGGGAGAGTCTGTGGAGCTGGGGTGTCTGACAATTCCCAGTCACTCTCAGTCACTCTCCACACACCAAAATGGAAAGCCACTGTCCTGATCATTTCTTCACCCTGCAGATCCAAGAGGCCTCTGCCTGGTTCAGCCAGCCCAGGTTAATCTTCCCATTTTCTGATCTCCTATCTCTTGCTGTGCTGTCTGGCTAGGAATGCATTCTGTATTAAGCTGTTTCTTGTGTATACACATTTTTATCCCAACCCAAAGACTGCAAACATGGCTTAGGTTCCCCAGAAAATATCTCGGACAATGGCAGTCACAGGGCAAGAAGCTAACCAATAAATCCTTTCATTCCACAGCTGTATCGATTCATAGACGCAGAGCCTTCAGTTACACCTTCAACTCCTTTTGTGATCTTGGACAAGTCACTTGCCTTTCTTTGGACTTCAGTTTCCTCATCTCTAAAGCAAGAGGTTGGACTAGAAAAACCTCTTATAATAATATTTAACTCTTATATAGCTTTCACTATGTGCCAGGCATTGTTCTAAGTGCTTTTCATCTACTAACTTGATTAATCCTCAGAACAACCTAGGAGAGAGGACCCTCTCATGATCTCATGTTCTAGATACAGGAAACCAAAGAACAGAGAGGTTAAGTAACTTTCCCAAGGTCACAGAGCCAAGAAGTTGGACTCCAAATCAAGCAATCTGGTTCCAGAGTCAGTGCTCTAACCATTATACATACTTCCTTTCTTAGATTTCCTTTTAAAATGTAAACGTCTCTCTTATTCATTTCATAGCCATTTACTGACTCTGTACTCTATACCAGTCACAGATACAAATTGTGGTGGGCACCAGAATACAAAATTCCATCAGCCCTGCCATTGGGGTCCCCCTGGTATGATAAGGAGAGGGAGCTGAGTGGCCCTAGGCCACCTAGCTGTTCTGGAGATCTGAGCTGGCTATGGTAAGGCACAGCTGTCTTTTGCGCCCAAAAGTGACCGTAAGTTGGGCTTTTCAGTACTGTGTTTATGTTCTCGTGATGCACATTTTAACTCAGAGATCTTTGTCAGGAAGTGGGATTAAGCACTGCTAGTCTACGGATGCCTTGTTCTGGCATCTGTACAGTGGCTTGTTGGGCCCAACTGCTCAGGCCTCATTCAAGGGCCCCTCCTAATGGAGTCCAGATTCTCCTGTCACCTCATTCCCCAGAGTCACCCTCTACACGATTCCCCTAGTCTGGATTGAAGACTCTCTTGCCCTCCTAGTCTTGGTCACTGCCCATCTTGGTTCCACTCATCCTTCTTGGCTCATCATAGAAGCCACCTCTGTGAAGCCTCTCTTGAGTCCCTAGATGTAATCACGCCTTCCTCATCCTTCCGTGCAGAGTTCACATTCCTCACAGGCAAGAACATGTTTTATAGGCAATTTTCCAAAGCATGCAATACAGCAATTCCTGGTACAGAGTAGAAACTCTGAGGCATAGTGGAAGGTACAATTAACTTGGCTACAAAGTCCTAATTTCTAGTCTCTTCTCTGTTAGATACTTGAATGACATACAGCAAGTCAATAACTTTTTTTTTTAGTGTTTGTTTCTTCTGATCACTAAAGAACACAGAGAAGTGTAAAAAAGGTCTAAATTATCCATGATTCCTACCATCCAATGATAGCCACTATTGTTATTTTGGTATATTTACTTCTTAGTTCTTCTCTATGCATGGAACACACATGGAAATAAATATATTGTAAATATTATTTTTTAAACTTTTCAATTAATATTTTAGGAACATTGTCCTTGATAAAAATCTTTTCTACAGAAGTAGCTTTATAAATTTTTTTGAGGTATAATTTACTTATAATAAATGCACCTGGGCTTCCCTGGTGGGTCAGTGGTAAAGAATCTGCCTGCCATTTAGAAGACACGGGTTTGATCCCTGGTCCAGGAAGATCCCACATTCCGCGGGACAACTAAGCCCATGGGCCACAACTACTGAGCCTGTGCTCTGAGCCCAGGAACCACAGCTACTAAGCCCTTGTCCCGCCAGCTACTGAAGCCCATGTGGCTGGAGCCTATGCTCTGCAACAAGAGAAGCCACTGCAATGGGAGGCCTGTGTTCTGCAACTAGAGAGTAGCCCCTGCTCACAGCAGCTAGAGAAAGCCCATACAGCCCATATGAAGACCCAGAACAGCCAAAAATAAATAAATAAATATAATTTTTTTTTAATGGACCCATTTTAAGCGGATAACTTGATGCATTCGGGAAACTGTGTGCACTCATGTAATCATTACCACAGTCAAGACATAGAACGTCTCCATCATTCTCGAAAATTCCTGAAGACCCTGTTTGAAGTCAGTCCTCATATTCCTCCCAAGCCCAAGCAGACACTGATCTGCTTCTACAGATTGAATTTAATGATCAAAATAATATTCCATCATATGGTATTCCCTAATTTGGCCATCTCCTGATCACTGGACATAAGGATGGTCTCTAGTTTTCCCCTGCAATAAATGACAGCTCAGTGAGTAATCTTTGGTCACTCCTCTGATGATTTCCTTGGGATACATGCTCAAATCTGAAGTCATTGAATCACAGAGTATGCACAGTTTTAAGGCTTATGATAAATATTTGAGCAAGTTGCTTTTAATCTTGCCGAGGCTGTTTCCTCATTCGTTAAAAAAAAGGCGCGGGGTGGTGGTGGGGGGGGGTGGATTAAAAATTCCAGCCTCGAGGAGTTGTCAGGATTACATGATATCAGGTATAAGACACTTTGAGTAACTGGTAAAACTAATCCACAAAGACATGGGGGAGCTGAGTAGGAGAGAGTGCAATGGAGATGCCTCTGGATTTGTCAGTCAGTCAGATGGCTCTGGATTTGAATCCTGACTCTGCCTTTTTTCTAGCTGTTGAATTGAGTTAGCCATTTAACTCAAGCCTCCATGTCCTCACTTGTCAAATGGGAGTAACAGGTTCTGTTCTCCAAAGGTTGTTATGAAGGGTAAGTGAAATACTCCATGTAAAGAGCTTGGAATAATTCCTAGCTCATAGCTGCTCAATAATTCGCAGTGATTAGTTCCAGTCAGAGTTCTTGGTTTCAAATAAATAGGTACCAAGTCTGGTTAACTTAAGGAAAATAGGAAGCTATTGAAAGGATTTTGGGTTGTTCACAGGACCAACAAGAAGGCTGAAGAATCAGGTGTGGAAAATGGGCAGGAACTAAGGTAGATTAGGCAGCTGAGAACACAGTCCAGGTCTAGCCCCAGGAACTGTCTGGTTATGAGGCTCACTTCTGAGGCTGCTACCAGACTTCCAAACCGTGAGGCTGTGATTGTCTTGAACCTTCCCCCTGTCTTTATACCACTTGCTCCAGGTTGAAAGTCCCAGATGGAGACACCAAATAGCTGAGTCCAATGCACAGATCAGAGCTCTGGCTGCCAGGGAGTGGGTTGAAAAGATGCCTGTTTTCTTTCAACTTTTGTTTAAGGAGAAAGGTCTCTGCTTCTTCCCTAAACCCACAGAATGAGAGAGTTCCCTAATGTAAGAAGCAGGATCAGGTACTATGGACCTGACAGTAAGAGTCTACTACACTACTAGTTTTCATATTACAAAGACTAAATAAATATCTAGTGAATTGCATTGATTCAGTAGGGCTCAATATATGCTAAATGCTGTAGGGCAAGCATTATTTTAAAGAAACTTCTTGATGGCTGCTCTGATAAAAGATACAGCAAATTTGCATATTCAGATGGTGTCATCCTGGGTTTTCTTCCCAGGGGAACAGGTCTGCACAAGATTCTAGTGGTTTGGAGGTGTGTTTGCCTGCGTGCGTGCACGCACATGCATGCATGCAGTGGGGACTGGGAATGGAGAGGACCAAGGGAAAAGGTAGAATCTCTTATTTATTTAAAATGAGCACTCTTGAGCAAATCTTCAAATCCATTATTTACTTCCTTTTGGTTTGATTTGATGTGACTTTTTTTTTTTTAATTAAAACTCGAGTTCAGTCACCATGAGACAGACAGTCCACTTGGCCATAGATAAGCATGACCTGAGGGGCTTCCCTAGTGGCTCAGATGGTAAAGAATCTGCCTGCCAGTGCAGGAGATGCACGTTCGATCCCTGGGTTGGGAAGATCCCCTGGAGAAGGGAATGGCAACCCACTCCAGTATTTTTGCCTGGAGAATCCCACCACAGAGGAGCCTGGTGGTCTATAGTCCATGGGGTCACAAATATTTAGACATGACTGAGTGGCTAACGCAGACACACAAGCCTAACCTGAGGGCTGGTCTGATTTCAGTGGGGATCAGTTGAATATTGACTGATTCCTCTTATTTATCTTTTTTAAAGGTATGATTTATTGAACCTATCTTCCGTGGTGGCTCAGATGGTAAAGCGTCTCCCTAAAACACGGGAGACCCAGGTTCAATCCCTGGGTCAGGAAGATCTCCTGGAGAAGGAAATGGTAACCCACTCCAGTATACTAGCCTGGAAAATCCCATGGACAGAGGAGCCTGGTAGGCTATAGTCCATGGGGTCCCAAAGACTTGGACATGACTGAGCGACTTCACTTTCACTTTCAATGGGTATTACCTTTTTCAATTCTTATGATCACCCCATAATGAGAGAACTGAGGCTCAGAGGATAAAGATATATATATTTTTAAGATCACACAGCTAGTGAGTGAAAATTTGGGGATGTGGAACCAATTCTGCCTGCTGTTGAATCCAAAGCTCTTTGCTACAAGTCCAGCAAAGCAAACAGCGTGCTTATGACTGAGGATCTGCGGACAGGGCCGCAGTGTAAACAGACACGCTGGCTGGATGGACATGGCATGAGGACGGAGAATACAGCTGGGTTCTCTGGGAGATGAAATCTCCAACAGTCATCTCAGGCGTCCGGAGCAAGTTTCCTGAGCGCTCCTCCCCCATCCTTTCAGATAACTAATATTACTAGTTTTTACATTTTCTTCCAGGTTCTTTCTATGCATTCACAAATCTAGGTAACTATTCACATATCCTTCTCTTGATGACACAAACAGTACCATACTATGTACATTATTCTCCCATTTAACTTGTTCACTTAATGCCTTGAAGATCTTTCCATAAGAGTATATATAATTCTACTTCATTTTTTAACAGTTGCGTAATTCCCCTAGGATGGCCATTATATGAATATACCATAATTTACATAACATTCTCTATTAATAAAGATTTGAGAAGCTTCTCTTACTGGCCCCCATTCCTTGAGATAGGCACTTTTTCCTCATGTCATTTTTTTTTTTTTTTTGACATGGAGCATTTTAAAAGTCTTTATTGAATTTGTGACAATATTGCTTCCTTTTTATATTTTGTTCTTTTGGTCAAGAGGCATGTGGAATTTTAACTCCCTGACCAGGGATCAAACCCACACCTCTTACACTGGAAGGCAAATCTTAACCACTGGACCAACAGGGAAGTCCCCTGGTGTCATTCTTTATGCATTTCAATCACTGTGCATATCATTCTGAAGTGTAATTATTTACACACTTGCACTTTTTCTACCAGATTGTAAGTTCCTTGAAAGCAGGGATTACACTTTCTGTGTCTCCAGCCCAGTACCTGGCACATGGAAGGATCAATAAATATCTGTTAAATTGAACTGAATCTATATGCCTAACACTCCACCAGCCCCTTCAAAAATGTAAAGGCTTTGTTATTCTCTGTCTTGTGCCAAATCATAGGTATGAAATACATACAATGTGTATATTCCCACAGAGGACCTAACAATCCTTGAATTCAACAGTGATTAGGAAGGACATAGATGAGGTTCTTTTCTGTCTTGGTCTAAAGAAAAATTGCTATTTACTCTTAGTGCTGCTATAACAAAGCACCATGGCCTGGGTGGCTGAAACAACAGAAATTTATTATGTTACAACTCTAGAGGCTAGAAGTTCAAAATCAAGATTTTGCAGGATTGGCTCCTCCTGAGGACAGAAAGATCTGTTCCAGGCCCCTCTCCTTGGCTTGTAGACGACTGCCTTCCCTCTATGTCTTTTCACATTTTCTTCCTTCAGTGCCTGTCTGTGTCCAAATTTTCCCATTTTAGAGGGACACTAGTCATACTGGATTGGTACCCACCTGAATGACTTCATTTTAACTTGATTACCTCTGTACAGATCCCATCTCCAAATAAGGTCACATTCTGAGGGACTGAGGGTTAGGACTTCAGTATATAAATTGGGGGGAGGGGAGAGACAAAATTCAACCCATCACAGTCTAATTTTGAAAATTATTTAAAAATCATATCAAGGAATTATGATCAGCAGGAGTTTTCTGGGACTATAAAAATTAATTATAATAATTTAAAAAACCCCACCAGTCTTTGAGTATGTGATTTACAGATGAGGGAGTTTGGTAAAACATTCCTTTCCCAGCAGGGATCTGTGAGTTGAGTCATTCCTCCCCCATTCAAGGCCCACAGCACCTGGAGCCCAGGTTTTCTCCACCCTCGAAAGCGGGAAGTATTCTACTCATGGCTAATTACACTGCCTGCCCTTCCCCATGGTATTGAAAATATTTCTTTGATGATGTCAAATCTGTACTCCTGTGACTGATAAAAATTTTCAGTTTCACTCTGGTTCTCCAAGTACTGTTTCAGATCAGGAGAAATCTGACAGACTAGCTATGTGTCATCAGTACGTGTGCTTTATTTAGGATGAGGCTCTGTGGTGGAGCCTAGCTTTGGGTCTAAGGGGGACTCCTGGCCTGGGTGCATGTCATGGGCCCCTCCTTGGTGGCCCTGTGCTCACTGGGCTTCTCTCTAACCAGCTTCAAAGAAGATGTAATCATCTCTCCATTCACTTATCTCTCTCATTGGACTGTCTGTCTTATTCACTGTGTCTCATTAATAGCTGATGCTGAGTAGCTGAACTTTCTGGACTAGTGAGCAAATTCCAAACTGCTTGTGTGAGGAGACCCTGCCTCCTGAGACAGTATATGGCTTTGGCAAATGACCATCTGAGGGGGAAGAGAGCAAGTGTGGTAGAATGCAAGTTGGAAATAATGTTGCACATGAGGGTGTGTGATTGGGAGATTGAAGAGGGGGAGGCAGGAAGAAATGGCCATAGAAGTCTCTCAAAGGGGGTCAGTGGGTCCATCTACCCATCCATCCATCCATCATCCATTCATCTATCCAACCACCCATTCATGTATCCATCTACCTATCCATCCATCCACCCATCTACCCATCCATCAACTATTGCTAAGCACCTCCTAGGTGGTAGACACTATACTCGGCACTAGGAATGATACAGTGAATAAAACAAGGCCCCTGCCTTTCTTGTGTGGACACAAACAAAACTCAAAGTAATGCAAAGGTGCTGTGCCTGGATGTATACTGTAAAGTATAGTGATGAAACCCAAAGCAGGGAAAGGAGTGTGCTCTTTCAGATTGAGTCCAGAGGAAAGGCTTGTGAGGCAAGGCTGGGCCATTGTATTAAAGCCATAGGAGGGGGCCAGTGAGGTGGGAACAAAGCAAGTCAGCAATGAATGGTGATGGCTTAAAGACCTGACTCTTGTAGGGTTTTAAAATTTCTGTTAAGCTAACAATTATTAAAAGCTTACAATGTATCCAACTTTAAGGACTTTAAATACATTAATTCATTTTTTACACAAAAATTTAGATAGGTATTATTATCATCCCTAGTTTATGAATGAAGAAATTGAGGTACAGAAAGATGAAATAGCTTGCCCAAACGCACAGCTAGGAAGTGATGGAGCCCAGGTTCACACGCTCCAGGCATGCTGCATAACCGCCACCTGCTCTGTGGATCGCAGCATCCCCTTCAGTTAAAGCAGCAATAACTCCACCACCCCTTCACCTGCTCCTCTCCAGCACTGCAAGGAGCAGCTAGTATTCCTTCATTCCCTCAAAATAATGGGGGTGTCTGCTAACCTCACTAAGTAGATGCAGGAGTGCTGGGTGCATGGCAGGAAATCGGGAGGAGGAAGGCAGGAAGGTGGAGAGGTGATGACTGGGTGGTTAGAACCGCAAAGGAGAGAAGCACAGGATATTATAAGCACACAGAGGAGGACCACAGAGCTGTCTTGGGGTGAGTCAGGAGTCACAGAAGCCTTCCTAGAGAAAGTGACCCGGAGCCAGGTCATCCCGTGCCCCAGGGGATAGGGCATGAAAAGCCTTTCTTTCACTTCCTCTCTCCTGCAGAGAACCTTATCTGCAATAAACGCCCCATCAGTACCTACCACTTACCAACAATCCGCCGTTTACTTTCCACTAATCACGATTATTCTCCCTCCCCAAATGTGTCTGCTTTCTTCCTACCCTTCGCCCTATCTCCTACCTCCTTTTGGGATCTCACGTGTTGAAGCCCCTAAATAGTGACCCAAAGCAGAGGAACCCTGAAGAGTTACAGAAGGTTGACAGATGCCTCAGGCTTCGGCCAGTGAACGGGGATGGGGAAGGATTTTGATGTGGCAGCATCTGTTACAGTGCCCCCACCCCTGAAGTCACAGTGTGAAGGCAGGGTGCCAAGGGGGTTGGAAACGCCTTGCCTACTCATCAGGCTGGTCCTGGACAGGAGACAAGCAGGCAGGAAGGAACCATGAGGCCTTGGACACACAAGAAAGGGAAAAGTGACAGCAGGGTCCAGGAACCCCTCAGCCTGGCCAGCCCTGAGGTTTTCTCTGCCAACCATAAATCCTGGGGGTGCTGCAGCCCACAAGCCCTGGCCCTTACATTCTTCCTCGAGGGGTGGGGGGAAGGTGAGGAAGTGGATCACTCTTAGAAGACTGTTATGATTTCAAAGGAAAAAGGAGCTGGTTTTGATGTCTGCCCAGAGATAGAGCCAGGTCCCAGGGGGCTGCATTTGCGGTTCCGGTAAAAAGAGCCGTGTTGACACGGAATTCTTGGACTGGCCTCATTTCATTAAAAACAAGCTGCCAAACCAAATGGGAAATGGAGTTTAGCAGAGAAGTATGTGCTCACTCCCCACCCCCCTCTAAACTTGGCTCCAACTCCAAGCAGCATACGACTTAGGTTCTGGGACCGAAGTCCCAGCATCAGGGAATTATGCTGACTGGTCCCCGGGTTCACAGGACATGCAGTTTGCTCTCCCCATGAGCTATTTCCCAGCAGGGTCAGCCTGTGCCCATGGCCTGTTACTTCTCAAACTTCCTGTTCTTTAGTGAAAGAAAAAAAAAAGCTAGGCAGAGAGATGATTGGAACTAGACCAGCTGCCCTAAGTAGGTGTTCCAGAGTCCATAGATCTCTAAAGAAGTTTCAGACTTCTAATTCTTACTCACCATGTCCCGGGATGGGGGACCTACCACTTTTCACACTCCAGTACTCTTGCCTGGAAAATTCCTTGGATGGAGGAGCCTAGTGGGCTACAGTCCATGGGGTCGCAAAGAGTCATACATGACTAAGCAACTTCACTTCACTTCCATGGTTAAAAGTTAGGCCACGTACCTACACACCAATCATGGAAGATGGAAGATTGATTCCATCCCTACTTTGCCACCTACTGGCTCTGTGACCTTGGGTAACTTTCTTAACCTTTCTGTGCCTTGGTTCCTTCAGCTGTTGAATGGAGATAAAAGATCTATCTTATGAAGTTCTTGTGAAGTTTAAATAAAAACATGCAGGTAAAATGCGAAGGTATGGTGTTCACACACAGAAGAACTCAGTAAATTGCACTGGTTGCTGTTTTTCTTAATTACTAATATCAAAGTATGTTCTTAGTTAAGATTCGTTTGAATATAAAAAGCTAAAATAAGAACCAAAATCTACTCTAACTAGCTCATGAAAATGGTAGTGATGGGAGAGGTGGTAGATGGAAATTATAAAGGCACAAATGATCTCATGGAATACAATGCAGGAGATACACACAGCCGAGCTTCACATTAGCTGGAACTAGAAATTGAAAACCTGGCACTAAGATGCTTTATTCTTTATCCTAGTGGGTCTTCTAGACCAGAGCTGTCCAATAAGGCTGCCTGAAATGATAGAGATGTTCTATATCATGGGAATGTCCTGGCAGACAGTGGTTAGAACTCTGTACTTTTGCTGCCAAAGGTGCAATTTCCATCCCTGGTCAGTGAACTAAGATCCTGCAAAAAAAGTTCTACAACTGTGCAATGCACCTGAGAAACTGAATCTTTAATTTTTAATGTTACTTAAAGAAATTAATTAAAATTTAAATAAATTATATCAATTAGTTAAAATTATTATATAAATAGGCTTCCCAAGTGGCGCTAGTGGTAAAGAATCCACCTGCCAATACAGGAGAAACAAGAGACTCAGATTCGATCCCTGGGTTGGGAAGATCCCCTGGAGAAGGAAATGGTAACCCACTCCAGTATTCTTGCCTGGGAAATCTCATGGACAGCAGCTTCACTCACCTTCTCATTCCAGGTTGCAAGTTAAAGGCTACTCTACATAAGAAACCCATTCCAGGTGAAGGCTTCACACCTGACCATCAGGTCATGGAATCTTACACTTTCTCAGCAAGGGCCAGGTGGGGCTCTCTGGAAGGGCTGTGTTGAGCAGGCAGTTTGAGGGTGCTGTGCCTTTTGTGCAAGGATGGCAATGATCCAATTGTTGGCATTGACGCCTTGAGTATGACCATGCTTTTCCCCGGCTTCTGGGGGTGATTCAGGCCTTTGAGAGGAAAGTCCAGAGATCCTGTGTTAACTAGTGAATCCGGAAGGAAGCAGATAAAGTGTGAGCCACACTCTGCCTAGTGTGAGCTGCTCGTCCACACCTAAGTCTGGGTGTACCTAAGATGCTGAAGAAAGACAAACCTCTGAAGACTTGGAAATACCAGGTTTAAAAAGAATGTTTTTACCTGAAACTATCACAGCATTGTTAATCACCTATACCCCAATACAAAATTAAAAATTCAAAAGGAAAACCAAAAAGAATGTTTTTGTTTTCTTCCAGGTTCCTAGAGACACACAAACTGTAGCCTAAGACCAGGAAGAGAGAACAATGGCAGACTTGGGAACTCTGTGTCACTGTGAGCTCTTGGCTTTGCCCTGCTGATTTAGCTTGACAGGCCCTCTTGGTCAAGCAACTGACCAGGGCCGGCAAACAGCTGCTATGTCTGGGCTTTGTTTTGAGGCCTTTTAATTGGTTTGCCTGATTCTTTGAATAAATGGAGTCAATGGGTTGTTTAACTTATTAATCAAACATCAAATATTATTAAAGGGACAGCTACATGCCCCAAACTGTGCTCGGCTTTGTGGAAGGATATAGAAATCAAATCCCCATTGAAAACTGGGGTTTAACTCCCACGTCTCTCGGTCATCGTGAGGGAGTGGAGATTGTGGTGACAGACAGCAGAGAAGTGGAGCTAGAACAGGAGGACGCCGTGGCTTTTCATTGTTGTTTCTAATCCTGCCAAAGTCTGCTCTCCACCCAACAGCCAGAATCATTGGTCATATAGATTCATTGAGGTTTGTTGTTGTTCAGTCGCTAAAGTCGTGTCCGGCTCTTTTGTGACCTCATGGATGGTAGCCCACCAGGCTCCTCTGTCCTTGGGATTTCCCAGGCAAGAATACTGGAGTGGATTGCCATTTCCTACTCCAGGGGATTTTCCTAACCCAGGGGTCCAATCTGTGTCCCCTGTATTGGCAGGCAGATTCTTTACCACTGAGCCATCTGCAAAGCTCAGAGAGATAAATAGAACGACTCAATTTTTGTTAAAAGTAGAAAAAACCCTAAAATGCTCTGATGACTTCCCATTGTACTTAGAATAAAATCCAAGCTCTAACTTGCAAGCCCCCTGCTCTGACCCCCACTCCACTCCCTGACCCCATCTCCTTTGACTCTTTCCTAGGCTCACTCCACCCCAAACCCCAACCACACGGGCCTCCAACTGCACCTCCACATTAAGCCCCATCTCACCTTAGGGCCTTTGCAAAGGCAGGTCCCTTCTTTTCCTGGATTTTTTTTTTTTTGCATGGCTGGCTTATCTTGTTATTCACAACACATCCTCAGAGAGGTCTTTCTCGATCATCCAACTTCAAGTATCTCCCATCACTCCCGTTGCTCTTGATTGTACTTGTCTTGCTTTCTTTTCATTGTAGTATTTACTATTCGCTACCTGACATTCTCCGGGTTGTTGTTGTTGGCTGAATTTCTGTCTTCCCCAGTCAGAAGAGCCTCTTCAATAAAAGAAGTCATTCACGTGGGACTTTTTCTCATTTGCCTTATGTATTTGCAACTCCCAGTTCTGTGCAAAGCACAGCTGGGTCCTCAGTTATTGTTTGGTGAATAAATAATTGACTTAGTGAGAGAAGTAGTTCTGCAAAGATCCGGGTTGTATGTTGTGTTTAATTGTATGATCTGACTAAGGGATTAGCTTCTTGGCTGCAGGTTTTGGGTCTTTCTGGGCTTCAGTTCCCTCTCCTGGCAGTAGTGTTTACCCTATCATCTTCCTAATTCACTAAAAAAAAATTATTTGTTTAGTTATTTGGCTGTGCTGTGTTGTAGTGGCAGCTAGTTACCTGACCAGGGATCAAACCTGAGCCCCCTGCATTGGGAGCATGGAGTCTTAGCCACTGGACCACTAAGACCACTGGACCCTAAATCCCTCACTTTTTAAAAATACTTGAAAAGACTGATTCTGGATTGAGTTCAAATCCATGGGTAGCCCCATACCCTCTCTTAAATATCTAGTTGCCCTCGAAACTTTAGCATTTGGATGTTTGCAACGAAGATCAGCATCTTCCATGTTCCTTTTTAAAACCACTCCTCCTTCTTTCCCTGTCCCAGCCTTGGAGAGTCTGGAAATCTGGTCCTAATTCTCTATGCCTGCTTCCCCCTCTACTTTCGTGTTTTGTCAGATTCTACCTCTTATCATTTGAACCTGCACAAATCTGCTTTTGTGTCCCCATCCCTGGTGACCCACCTTTTATTTCTTGTTTTAATTACTGAAATAGTCTCCTTGCTTCCATCTTTTCTGACTCCATTGTCCATACCACAAACACATCAGTTAAAATTTGAATCACAAAACCTTTCCTTCTGTGGTTCCTTGTTGTCCTTGAATGCAAGCTGAAACTCCTGAATGTGACCTAAAAGGCCATAGCATTGTTACCTCACTGCCTTGCTTCTTGCAACCTCTCTTTCCCAAAACACCCTCATCTGTCACCTGTTCTCCAAACAATACGTTTTTCTCATCTTCAGTGCCATCTTTATGCTGTTCTTTCAAGAATATTCTTGCCTTTGTCTTTGCCTGATTGCCTAAAAGTTCTTTCCATTTTGCCTGCATGTCAGGACTTCAGGTCTCCAGCTCTGAGATGTGTATCCCCTCTCAGGACACCATAAGTAATTGGTACTTCTAGAACCACTGCTGATATTAATGATATTAAGATGAGTATTAGTTAGAATATGACAGTTGCTAGGGGCTTAAACAAGATAGAAGTGTATCTTTTTCTCATTATTAGACTGGAGGTTGGGGGCTAGGCAGCAGGACATGTCTATCCTCAGGGTGGTAGCCCTTGTTGGCCTGGTCCCAGTCGGCTCACCACCACATCTGACGTTCCAGCCATCCAGCCTGGAACTATAGACTGAATCTATAGTTCTATAGATTCAGGTGATTACTATAGACTGAATCTTTGTTTTCCCCCTGTATTTGTATGTTGGAACCCCAATCCACAATGTGGTGGGATTTGAAGATGGGGCTTTTGGGAGATAGCTAGTTCATAAAAATAGAGCCTTCATGATGGGTAACTAGTTCATAAAAGTAGTGCCTTTATAAGAAGAGACATCTCATGTCTTTCTCCCTGACTCCCTCCTCCTACTCTCTTCTATCCCCACTCATCCTGCCATGTAAAGGTACAATGAAAAGATGGTTGCAATTTGTAAATCAGGAAGAGGGCCTTGACTAAGAACCCAGCTATGCTGGCCTCCTGATCTCATGCTTTCAGGCTCCAGAGCTGTGAGAAATAAAGATTTGTTGTTAACCCACCCAACACTTGGCATTCTCTTATGGCAGCCAGAGTTAACTAAGACAGTGTACGAGGGAAAGAGAGCTCTAAGGTGTCACCTGGAGATAAGTAGATAATTAGAGCAGAAAGGAGGAGGACACACAGGACCACTTGCCAATATTTACAGAGCACTGTGCTGTTGATGCCTTTTCTCATTTGACCCTCTTCACCACCTTATAAGGGGAAGTACTGTTATTGGCCTGCCTCCTATTTTTAAGCAAACGATGTTTTATCAACAAGCTGACTTTGCAAATCTGAGAAATAACATGAAGGGCCAGTCAGCCTGGCACACCATGTGATAGCAGTTCTTTCTCAGAAAAGTTTTCATGAGATGTGCACATGACTTTTATGATTGTTAACAAACACAACAAGGAATTCCAGCACTTTCTGTTCTTGTGTGGCTATAATTTAAAGTTGAGTTTTAGTAAGTAAGTAAGTTTATATGTGCAGGTAGTTAAAGAGTCAAAATGTCCTACATGTTTTGATGTAAGAGATGGTCGTTACATCCCTGTTCCCTATTCTTTCCCCAAACCTACACAGTGCAGTTTCCCATGGTTCAGAGACACCACTGTCAACACTTCAGCTGCCTTTTTTTTGTGATTCACCTCCATATCTCTCAAAAACATGCTTATGTTGCTACTTGGTGATTTCTCAGTTTCAGGCATCATTTACTGGCTTTCTTCCATGGGAAGATGAGGATTTAGCTGACATCAACCCACCACCCCACGTGCAACACACACACAAACACACTTTCTCCCTGTTCTCCTATCTTCCCAATATAGCTGCAACTTAATTTTAGCCAGGTCAGCATTTTCACAACTGTGTCATCTAACACACTAGATTTTTTATTTTCCTGCAAAATTTTAATTTTCCGTGGAGTCATTTTCTTGCGTGGTGGCTTTTTTTTTTTCCCCCAAGCTTGCTTAATTTTCTGTGTACTTAGCTTTAATCCAACCTCAAACCTTTCTGGCATTTGCATAAATCTTTTCTGAGAAATTTCGAATACATGTGGGAATCTATCAGTGCTTTCGTGTTTCTATCAATGCTTTCATTTTGAAGCAGTCTCTCTGGGGGCCTTCTGACCGGCTCTGACCTGGACAGGTGGCCTCTGAGCCTGGTACACAGCTTCATCCCGGGATGCTCCACCGTCATCCTGGGCCTTCTTGTGCCTCTCTTAGGTTAAAGCTCCTTATTTCTGGGTCCTGTGCTTTCCTCTTTCTTAATGTTTCCTTTTGCGGTGTGGGAAAGAGGACATGGGAGTTTTTTGTTTGTTTTAACCATATGCACAGATGTTTGATTTGCCATCTTTCACAGAAATTCGTAGCCTCATGTCAGAGATGAAGCAATTGCAATTCAGGAATATTAAGCAACTTGGAAATTATCCAGTCACTGTAGGAGGCTATTCCCCCTGTCAGAGCACCCTTCATATTGTGTGTTTTCTTATCTATTTTTCCTTCTGAGCTGTGGGATCCCTTAAGGAAAGAGCTGAATCTGTCTTGTTCTTTTATGCATCTCATATGGCGGGCCCATCCTAGGCACTCAGCTAATGTCTCTGAAGTGAGTTTATGAGGTCTGGTTTTGGAGAATATTGTTTATTCCACCCCTGCCCTATGCATTTTGATGCTAATATCTGAAACCCAAATTATCTGTGCTTGATGTAATTAATTTTCAGCCCCACCACTTGTGTCTGTTCTCATCTCAGGAGAAAGATAGATGTCTTGTCTGTAGCTGAAAGTACTCAAGAATTTCCAGGGGAAAGTCTTGCTCGTGCCTTATTCCTGCATCACACTACCCTCTTCCAGAGTTTATTTGTGTGAGATATACAATAGCATAATGACAAATTATTTTTTTCCTGAGAGAACAACAATTACTCAACTGAAAGCAATGCTGTATTTATGACATTTTTCCCCTTGTTTTTAGGATACCTCATGGAAACTTGATAAAACAAAGGATTTATTTTTGTTAGGTTAAATCTGTGTATCAGGCCCCATGTACTTGCTACCCATTAAGTCTGACCATCTCAACTAGGGGAAAAGAAAAAACACTCTTCGATTAATAAAAACAACCCAAAACAGATCCCTTGAGCCGGGTAACTCTGTATTATGTTAAAACGTAATGTAACAAACACGGCCCCCGTGCCCTCCCCAGAACCCACACCTACCACAGCTAAAAATAGCCCTTGGTCTTTCCCTGAAGCTCAAAAACAGGAACAGCAAAACTTGTTTGCCTTATTATGTGTTCTGCACAGGGATCCAAGCCCTTTCACGTCCTGACTCTTAACACGTGTGAGCAAATTCTAAATCGGCTGGTTGCAAATCGGAAGGCCAACAATGGGAAGTGAATTTTGCACAAACATGGCTTCCCGGGTCCTTAAACAATGCCCTGCTCACCCTGGGTTCCCGGATGAGAATAATAACCAGAGGCACCAGCTAGATGAGGCCACTCTGAACACTGGCCAGGCTCTGTGGGCACGGGCACAGGCACTCATGTGTATTAACCCTTTTAATCCTTACCATCCATGAGGTTAAGTCCTGTTATTATCCCCATTTTATAAATAAAAGAGTCAAGGCCTTAGGTGACAAAGGAACTTGCTACTCACCCAACTTGATAGAGGAGTGGTATCCACACCCAGCTGGGTTTGACTATTGAGGTCAAACCAAGAGCCCTCACCTGAGCTCCCATAATGCCATGGCCACTTTGACGTAGGGGAGGATGAAGGAATATCTTTCCTACCCCAACTAACCCTAACTGCTATTGACCCATGAAGATAAAGGTAGACACTGTATGGTCTTGGAATCAGGTGGGACTATGAAAATTGTCTATCCTTGAATATCTTTCCTTCTGTAGCAGATCTAACTAGTGCCCACCAACTCCATGGGAAAATCACAGGCTTAGGAATTAGCTAGACCTGGCTTCACCTCTTAGCTCTCCTATACGTTAATTCTGTGATATTGGACAACACCGATACTGATAACTACAAATAGATAATGAGTGTACTCCATGTGCCAGGCACTGGCTAAACTCTTCTCCATGCATTAAGTGCATGCTAAGTCACTTTAGTCATGTCTGACTTTTTGTAGTCCTGTGAACCCTAGCCTGCCAGGCTCCTGTCTATCATATTCTCTAGGTCAGAATACTGGAGTGGGTTGCCATGCCCCTCCTCCAGGGGACCTTCCTGACCCAGGGATCGAACCCGTGTCTCTTACACCTCCTGCATCTCAATGCAATATCTTCTCCATTACTCATGACAACCTCTGAAGCATGTCATTGCCCTCATTTTGCAGTTGAAGACCCTGAGACTTGAGGAGATAAAGTAAGGGGGTCAAGTTAGTATGGTAATCAAAAGCATAAACTATGAAATTAAACATCCTTGGTTCAGTTCCTGCTTCCTACTGTGTGACTTTGGGTCAGTTACTTAACCTCTCTGAACCTGTTTCTCCGAAAGTAAATAGGGGTACATAATGATATGTACCACATAGCGTTGTTATGAGAATGAGAGAAACTTTTGTAATGGGTGCTAAATAATAGTTCCTTGAAACTTTTCCCCTTTCTAGAAGATCCCAATCCTTCTAAGCTCTAATTATTTGAAAAGCTTTTTTTTTTTTAAACATTCAAAAAATACTACTGGACTCTGTCCAGTGGTTAAGAGTCCACCTGCCAATGCAGGGGACATAGTTCAATCCTTGGTTGGTTTGGGAAGATTCCACATGCCTCGGGGCAACTAAGCCCAATGCACAGCAACTACTGAGTTCATGCTCTGGAGCCTGTGCTCCGCAACAAGAGAAGTCACCGCAATGAGAAACCCGTGCACTGCGACTAGAGAGTAGCCCCTGCTCTCTGCAATCAGAGAATGGCTTCGAACAGCAACAAAGATTCAGTGCAGTCAAAAATAAATTAATCAATTCAAAAAACTGGAAAAACAAAAAAAATAACATTTTCCTCCTATTATTAATACATTGAGAATCTAAGTTTGATGCAGGAACACCAGGAAAACAATAAACTGAATTTTTTTAAAAAAAAATCTGAAACATGGTAAAAGTTGAGAATCTTTTTCTTGCATATTGTTTTTCTTACAACGTGATAATGTTATCATACCATTGTGCCATTATTTGCACTGTCATAAATGGCAACCCACTCCAGTATTCTTGCCTGGAAAATCCCGTGGATGGAGGAACCTGGTAGGCTACAGTCCATGGGATTGCCAAAAGTCGGACATGACTGAGCAACTTCATTTTACATGCACTGATTTTAATTATATTATAAGTAGTATATTTTCTATTGCAATAAATATTATA
The DNA here is from genome assembly GCF_019923935.1 of Bubalus bubalis. Taxonomy (NCBI): domain Eukaryota; kingdom Metazoa; phylum Chordata; class Mammalia; order Artiodactyla; family Bovidae; genus Bubalus; species Bubalus bubalis. Next base: position 77,422,893 of record NC_059162.1, on the reverse strand, counting down.
TATATAAATTCTGAAAGAGAGGGGAATACCAGACCACCTGACCTGCCTCTTGAGAAACCTATATGCAGGTCAGGAAGCAACAGTTAGAACTGGACATGGAACAACTGACTGGTTCCAAATAGGAAAAGGAGTACGTCAAGGCTGTATACTGTCACCCTGCTTATTCAACTTATATGCAGAGTACATCATGAGAAAGCCTGGGCTGGAAGAAGCACAAGCTGAAAATCAAGATTGTCGGGAGAAATATCAATAACCACAGATATGCAGATGACACCACCCTTATGGCAGAAAGTGAAGAGGAACTCAAAAGCTTCTTGATAAAAGTGAAAGAGGAGAGTAAAAAAGTTGGCTTAAAGCTCAACATTCAGAAAACGAAGATCATGGCATCTGGTCCCATCACTTCATGGGAAATAGATGGGGAAACAGTGGAAACAGTGTCAGATTTTATTTTGGGGGGTTCCAAAATCACTGCAGATGGTGATTGCAGCCATGAAATTAAAAGATGCTTATTCCTTGGAAGGAAAGTTATGACCAACCTAGATAGCATATTCAAAAGCAGAGACATTACTTTGCCAACAAAGGTTTGTCTAGTCAAGGCTATGGTTTTTCCAGTGGTCATGTATGGATGTGAGAGTTGGACTGTGAAGAAAGCTGAGTACCGAAGAATTGATGCTTTTGAACTGTGGTGTTGGAGAAGACTCTCGAGAGTCCCTTGGATTGCAAGGAGATCCAACCAGTCCTGGGTGTTCTTTGGAAGGAATGATGCTAAAGCTGAAACTCCAGTACTTTGGTGACCTCATGCGAAGAGTTGACTCATTGGAAAAGACTCTGATGCTGGGAGGGATTGGGGGCAGGAGGAGAAGGGGACGACAGAGGATGAGATGGCTGGATAGCATCACTGACTCGATGGGTGTGAGTTTAAGTGAACTCCGGGAGTTGGTGATGGACAGAGAGGCCTGGTGTGCTGCAATTCATGGGGTCGCAAAGAGTCAGACACGACTGAGCGACTGAACTGAACTGAACTGAACTGATATCTTTTATTGAGATATAATCGACATACAACATTATGTTATTTTCAATGTACAACATAATGATTCTGTATTTGCATATATTGTGGGATGACTACCAAAATAATATCTGTTAACATCTGTCACTATACATAGTTAGTTATTTTTCCCTTGTAGTGACTACTTCTATAATATGCTTTCTTAACTGCTTTCAAATATGTAATATACTATTATTAACTAGAGTCACCATGCTGTACGTTATATCCCCATGACATTTATAACTAGAAGTTGTACCATTTGACTCACATTTCACCAACCCCTGACCCCCATCTCTGGCAACCACCAATCTCTTCTTTGTTATCTATGAGCTTGCATTTTTATTTTTTGTTTTTAGATTCCACATGCAAAAGAGATCATACAGTATTTATCTGTCTGACTTATTTCACTTAACATAATGCCCTCAAAGTCCATCCATGTTGTCGCAAATGGCAAGATTTTATTTCTTTTATGACTGAATAATATATATATCCCATTTTCCTTATCCATTCATTTGTCAATGGACAGCTTACAATATCGTGGCTATTCTAAATAATGCTGCAATGAGCATGGGGTACACATATCTTTTTAAGCTACTGTTTTTCTTTTCTTTGGATAAATACCCAGAAGTGGATTTACTGTATAGTAGCTCTATTTTTGGAGATGGCAATAGCAACCCACTCCAGTACTCTTGCCTGGAAAATCCCATGGGCGGAGGAGCCTGGTAGGCTGCAGTCCATGGGGTCGCTAAGAGTCGGACACGACTGAGCGACTTCACTTTCACTTTCCACTTTCATGCACTGGAGAAGGAAATGGCAACCCACTCCAGTGTTCTTGCTTGGAGAATCCCAGAGACGGCAGAGCCTGGTGGGCTACCGTCTACGGGGTCACACAGAGTCGGACACGACTGAAGCGACTTAGCAGCAGCAGTTCTATTTTTAATATTTTGAGGAAACCCCATGCCATTTACCATAGAGGCCGCACCAATTTGCATTCCCACTAACAGTGTATGGGGTTCCCTTTTCTCCTCACAGACACTTGTTATTCCTTACCTTTTTGATGATAGTTCTAACAATTGTAAGGCAATATCTCATTGTGGTTTGTATTTGCATTTTCCTGATGATTACTAGTGTTGAACACCTTTACACATACCTGTTGACCATTTGTATGTCTTTGGAAAAATGTCTATTGAGATCTTCTGCCCATTTTTATTTGGATTGTTTGTGTTTTTATGCTAATATGATTTGCATTTTTTTCCCTCCCACTCAGTAGGTGTCCTTTGCATTTTGTTCATGGTTTCCTTGGACATGCAGAAACTTTTCAGTTTTATGTGTCCTGCTTGTTTATTTTTGCTTTTAATGCCTTTGCTTTTGGTGTCAGATCCAAAAAAACCATTGCCAAGACCAGTGTCAAAGGGCTTACCTACTTTATCTTCTTTCAGGAAGTTTTTGGTTTCAGGTCTTACATTCCAATCTTTAATTCATTTTGTGTTATTGTTGTGTGTGGTGTGAGATAGTGGTCTGGTTTCATCCTCTTGCATATTGCTGCCCAGTTTTCCCAGCACCATTTATTGAGGAAACTGTCCTTTCCCTATTCTATATTTTTAGCTCCTTTGTTGTAAATTAACTGACCATTTATGCGTGGATTTATTTCTGGGCTCTGTTTCTCTTTCATTGATCTATATGTCTGTTTTTATGGCAACACCATACTTTTTTGATTACTGCTGCTGCTGCTGCTGCTAAGTTGCTTTAGTCGTGTCCGACTCTGTGCGACCCCATAGAGGGCAGTCCACCAGGCTCCCCCGTCCCTGGGATTCTCCAGGCAAGAACACTGGAGTGGGTTGCCATTTCCTTCTCCAATGCATGAAAGTGAAAAGTGAAAGTAAAGTTGTTCAATCATGTTCGACTCTTAGCGACCCCATGCACTGCAGCCTACTAGGCTCCTCCATCCATGGGATTTTCCAGGCAATAGTATTGGAGTGGGGTGCCATTGCTTTGATTACTAGAGCTATGTAATACAGTTTGAAATCAGGGAGCATGATGCCTCTCGTTTTGTTCTTCTTTCTCATGATTGATTTGGCTATTTGGGATCTTTTGTGGTACCATGCAAATTTTAGAATCATTTACTCTGTTGATGTGGAAAATGTCATTGGAATTTTGATGGGGAACGCATTGAATTGTAGATTGTTTTGGGCAGTATGGACATTTTAACAACAATAATTCTTTCAATCCATGAGCATGGAGTATCTTTTCATTTATTTGTATCTTTTTCAATTTCAAAATGTCTTATATATAGTTATTAGTGTATAAGTGTTTCACTTCCTTGTTTAAATTTACACTTAGATATTGTTATTCTTTTCGATGCAATTATAAATGAAATTATTTTCTTAATTTCTCTTTCTGATAGTTCATTAGTGGTATATAGAAACACAAAAAATTTCTGTATATGGATTTTATTTGTTTTAACAATTTTTTTCATGGAATCTTTATGGTTTTCTACATATAATATCATGTTATCTACAAATAGTAACAGTTTTACTTCTTTCTTTCCAATTTGACTGCCTTTTATTTCTTTTCCTTAACAAATTGCTCTGGCTAGGACTTCCAGTACTATGTTGAATAAAAGTTATGGGAGTGGGCATCATTATCCTGTTCCTGATCTTGGAGGAAAAACTTTCAGCTTTTCACTGTTGAGTATGATGTTAGCTGTTAGCTGTGGGCTTGTCATATGTGGTCTCTATTATGTTGAAGTACATTCCCTTTATACCCATTTTGTTGAGAGTTTTTATCGTGAATGAATGGTGAGTTTCGTCAAATGCTTTTTTTGCATCTATTGAGATAATCAAATATTTTTTCATGCTTCATTTTGTTAATGTGGTATATTAAGTAGATTAATTAATGTATTTTGAACCACATTAGCATTCCTAGAATAAACCCCATTTAATCATGGTTATGCTCTTTTCAATGTACTGTTGAATTTGTTTTGCTAATATTTTTTGAGGATTTTTGTATTTATGTTCATTGGGAATATTGGCCTGTAATTTTCTTTTCTTGTGTCCTTAACTGGCTTGGTATCAGGGTTATACTGGCCTCATGAAATGAGTTTGGAAATGTTCCCTCCTTCTCTATTTTTTGCAAGAGTTTTAGGATTGGTATTAAGTCTTTGAATATTTGGTAGGATTCACCAGTAAAGCTGTCTAGTCCTGGACTTCTATTTGTTGCTCTTAGTTGCTGAGTCATGTACAACTCTGAAACCCCATGGACTGTAGCCCACCAGGCTCCTCTGTCCATGGGATTCTCCAGCAAGAATACTGGAGTGGATTGCCATTCTCTCCTTCAGGGAATCTTTCCAACCCAGGGATCAAACCCAGGTCTCCTGCATTTGCTTGTTGAGAGGTTTTAAATTATTCATTTGCAGGCCTTTTCATATTTTGTCTGAAAATTTTTCTCTTGATTGCTCATGCTTCCCTCTCACAGTACATCTAGCTACAGGTGCAGATTCTGGACTTTGAAATGTAAAACACAGTTTATAACTCATTCATTCAACTAGTATGCTTTTGAGTATCAGGTACTCTTCTAGGTTAGCAAACAGGAAAAGGTATAGATTACAGTGTATGTGTGACAGGTGTGGGGAAAGGGAAGTAGACAGACAATAAATAAATGTTATAAATAGAAAATTGTCAAGTGGTCTTTTTTTTCTTCAATAATTCTGATGAAAAGATGACAAAACAGTGTGATATAAATGACATGTGTATGGTGGTAGGATGATTTTTTAGGTTGGATGTTGAGGAAGGGCCTCTCTAAAGATGCTATACTTCACCTAAAACTTGAGAAGGATCCACACATACAGAGATCTACAGGAAGAACATTCTAGGCAGAGTAGAGCTAGAGCTAAGGTCCTAAGACTGGAACAACCTTCCAAGTCCAAGTACAAAGGTCACCAAGTGGTACAAAGTGAGCAAGGGGAAGAGTAGGCAGGGAACAGATCATGCAGGACTCTGTGAGCTGGGACCAGAGTGTTGATTTTACTCTAAGTCGGATGGGAAGGCACTGGGAAATTTAAGGTGCAAATGCTTTATTTTTCAAAGATAATTTGGTAGGAGTGTGGAAAATCGATTCTAGGAGGAGGGGCAAGAGAAGAGGCAGAGAGCATAATTAGGAATGTTTTTGCAATAGTCAAGTTGAAGCATGCTGCAGACTTGATTGAGCATGTTATCAGTCATAGTAGAGAGAATGGATACTGGGAATATTTTGGAGAAGAAAGGGAAAACCACCAGCTCATGGGGATGAGGGAGGGGAGGAAATTAGGACCACTCTTGTTTTTGGTTTGAGTAATTAAGTGGGTGATACTGTCATTTACCACAACTGAGAAGCCTGGTGAAGTCCATGGTGGCAGGGGATGAAGGACTGTGCTGTGACCATGTTAAATTTGAAGGTCTATTTGTTATCCGTATGGAGGTGTCAAGAAGGCAGTGGGATATGAGTCTCAGAATTAGCCGAGAAGTTGGTTCTAGAAATAGAGGTTCAGGAAACAGACTTAAATTGGTATTTGAACCATGGGATTGAATTGGATCATCAAGGGGAGAATGAGTAAAGAAAAGAACTCCAACATTAAAATCAAAGAGGAGAAAGCCAGCAAATGAAATGAAGAAGGAGCTACCAGTGAAGTGAGGGTAAAACCAGGAAAGTTTGCTGTCACAGAAACTACAAAAGAAAAAAAAAAATTTTTTTTTCTTTTTTTTTCCAGGAAGGAGGACCTGGTAAACAGAAATGCGCTGCAGATTCTAGTAAGAGCAAAGTGAACACCGGGTTTGGTTATCCAGAGGTCACCAGCCACTTTGCCAAGAGCCATCTCAAGAGAGGTGGAAAGCTAGAAGCTCAGAAGGAATGGGGGCAGGGGAGAAGAGCATTTGAGGTAGGATAAAGCAGACAGCCAGAGAAAGCGATGGCACCCCACTCCAGTACTCTTGCCTGGAAAATCCCGTGGATGGAGGAGCCTGAAAGGCTGCAGTCCATGGGGTCGCTGAGGGTCGGACATGACTGAGCGACTTCACTTTCACTTTTCACTTTCATGCATTGGAGGAGGAAATGGCAACCCACTCCAGTGTTCTTGCCTGGAGAATCCCAGGGACGGGGGAGCCTGGTGGGCTGCCGTCTATGGAGTCACACAGAGTCAGACACGACTGAAGCAACTTAGTAGCAGCAGCAGAGCAGATAGCAGCTGTGGAGAACCACTTCTAAGTGAAGTAGAATAGAGCTTGGGACTGTAGTTGGAGGGGAATGGGAAGCTAAAACATGTTTGTTATTGTTGTTGTGTTTTTATTTTTTGAGAACCTTGATTCTTAACCCTTTGTAGGGGAGGGGGAGAGGAAAGGAAAGTGCAGTGAGCCAATAGAAAGGAAGAAATTACTGCAGGAAAGAGAGGAGATACTTACAGAAGTACTGTCCAAGAGACGGCAAGAGGGGAGGGAGGGGCTGATCTGGGATGGGCTGACCTGAGACTGAAGCATGGATGTGCCCTCCATGGAAACAGGAGGAAATGTGCAGAATATGAGCACAGATTGGGTTAGGTTGGTTGTTGCCGTTCAGTCACTAGGTCATGTCCGACTCTTTGTGACCCCATGGACTGTGGCATGCTAGGCTTCCCTGTTCTTCACTATCTCCTGAAGTTTGCTCAAACTGATGTCCATTGAGTTGGTGATGCCATCGAACCATCTCATCCTCTGTCACTCCCTTCTCCTCCTGCCATCAATCTTTCCCAGCATCAGGGTCTTTACCGATGGGTTGACTCATCACAACAGGTGGCCAAAGTATTGGTGCTTCAGCTTCAGCACCAGTCCTTTCAAATAATATTTAGGGTTAAGTTGGAAGTTTTATCAATGAGAAGATGAGGCAGTTTCTATGTGATTGGACTGTTTCTCTTTTTTCTCACTGAACTACAAGTCAAAGCTATCATCTGAGATTGAAGGGAGGAGCAATATAGGAAGTTTGAGGAAATGAAGAAAAGTGAGCAATAGTTTTGGAAAAATTTGGGAAGTGAAGATACTGGATAAGTATCTTGCCAGTCAGTGGGGAGAACCTACGTGAGATTTGTGTTCATAAATATGAAAGGAATCCCATTGTCATAATCTGTGGATTAGTCAAGAACCCACAGCTGCTTGGGTGCTGGAAGGTTGGTGTTTGGCAGGTAAGACTGTTGGGGGTAGTTTGAAGGAAAGTGGTTGTAAGAAAGAACCATTAAGCTGAGGGAGGTGAGAGTGAGGTAACTGATGAGAAAGTTCCAAGGTTAATAATTATGGAAGATCTCTATGAGGTTGAAACTTACAGGACTAGAGGATCAGATCAAGTAAGCTAGAACATAGAGAGTGGGATATCTGAGGTTGAAGCTTCAGAGATGACACAGTATAGTTCGCAATGTCAAAGGATAGCATTGAGGAAGATGATAGCTAAGTAGGATGGAAGAAAGGGTCATTAGTGTGAGTTGGCTGAAGGACAAGCAGCCAAGGTATTGGATGGATAAGCCATAGGAATTTTGAGGTAACCAAGGATGGTAACAGTTGAATGAAATGTAATAGAAAGGGTGAGACAAGATGGACCGGAGAGGGTGGTAGTCCAGAAGAGCCGGGTGTAGGCGGGGGAGAGGGGAGGTAAAGTCTACTGAAATAAAACTCCACGGAAGAGAGGTTAAAGGAGAAGGGGATAAAGCGATTTGCAAGTGGCCATGGGAAGCAAGACACATACTCATCCTATCTCCTGGTTGTGTGACATGGGCAGGGTATGAGAGAAAGAAAAAGTCATCTGCTTTCAGGTAGCAGCAATGGGAGCCAAGTGTTAGGGCAAATTCAGACACTAGAAAGGACAAGAGGTGAGAGAAAGATTGTAAGAAGGGATTAAGGATAAAGGAGGGGAGGCTGCTGAAAGGATGGGCAGGGTGGCAATTGGTCAGACTAATAGATGTGCAGAGGACATGGAGCTAAGCTCAGTGTGTTGGTGATTGACTTAGAAGGTATCTTGACCTTCTGTAAGTGACTGAGGTAAAAAGGAGGTGAGAAATTGTGGGAATAATGATGATCTTCTAAAAAAGAATCTGATTTTATAGCAGGAAATTTAGTGAAATCTATTCATTTCACTTCTCTAATTAAAACCCTTCAATGGGGGGGGGGAGGCTCAGAAGGGAGGGGATATATGTATACTTTATGGCTGACTCTTGTTGTACAGCAGAAACCAACACAACATTGTGAAGCAATTACTTTCCAATTAAAAGTAAAAATAATAATTAAAAAAAAAAAAAAAAAAACACTTCAGTAGCTCTCACTGCCCTCAGGATCAAGTTCAGGCTCCTCACCACTAAGAACAAAGTCCTGCCTCCCTAGCCTTCCCTCTGGGTCTGCTGCAGCATTTGACTGAACCTGACTGACTTGTTTTTTTTTTTGGTTTTCTGAATTCTCAGGCAGCACAGTACAGAGGTTCAGCACAAAGACTATAGTTCTACACAATCTGGGCTCAAACCCTGGCTCCACCTCTTTCTAGCCTGACCTTGGACAAGTTATTTAACTGCTCTGTGCCTTCATTTTCTCATCTGCAACATGGAGCAAATCATAGTACCTACCCCAGAGGGCTGTGTGCATGCAAAGCACTTATATCTCTGTCACATGCCTGGTTATAATAGCTGTTCCCTCTGCATGTGATTCCCTTGACCTGGAGAACTCATGGCCTCCTTGCTGCCTCCAGCCCCACTGTTTCTTCTCCCTTCATCCACCTTCAAGGGTCACCTCATTTCCTTTCCTTGGCTCCCTCGAGTGGTCACTGGCTCTACCCCTGTAATCCTATGGCTGCCTGTTCCACTGTGATACCATTGTGCCCTTGTCTGCCTGGCACACACAGGGGCTCATAAAGGTTTGTGGGGTGATGGAATGAATGGATGGCTCCTCCAGAGGGAGAGATTTTAGGCCCCCAGTTGAAGGGGTGCAGGGTTTACAGATATTCATGGTGTGTGAGTGACAGGGTGTCTCAGCTCAGAGGGACATCTGGGGTAAGCTCGTCCCCTGGGTATCTGCTTGTGTAAGGAGACTTCTTGGATTTCCATTGTTCTCTCTTTTTAAAATTGTATTTTTAAGATGCTGCCCCCCTGCCCAACCCTAAATTTTGAAAATCACTGATCTTATTGCTCTTTAAACTCTCCTCTAGCTCAAAGGTTTATCATTAATTCATCAGCATTAAGTTTTTGAGTACTGGGGACACTGAGGGATAGCATTTGTTTCTTTAGCATCTATGGATTCGAATATTGACAAAAACTCTTTTATGGCATCAGTAGCACAATCAAAAGGAAATGGATTTATCCCTGACTCAGTGGACATGAATCTGAGCAAACATAGTGAAGGACAAGGAAGTCTGGCATGCTGCAGTCCATGGTGTCATAAAGGGTTGGATACGACCTAGTGCCTGAACAACAGCAACAAACTATGGTAAATGCTTGTGAGAAACATTAAGTTTTTAGCTCCCAGACAATGGTGTGTGTGTGTGTGTGTGTCTGTGTATTCACAGCCCACTTGTGACACCCTGAGACAGCTAAGAGTGGTAGCCTTTGGGCTAGGAACCTGGAGCCGGGCCTACCCTGAGTTAATACAAACTGAATCTCTCCGTTCACCAAAATGGGAATAAAGGCCCATGGCTAATTCCAGGGGCCTGACAGTGAGAATGTCAGCTGTCTCTAAAAATTTGGCTCAGACCAAGCAACTCACTCCTGACCGCTGATGCTGCAGACGTGCTGCTTGCCACCCTGGCAGCAGCTTGTTGTAACAGGCATGGAAGAGTCCAGAAGCACTGTAGCCCAAGTGCAGACAGGCATCGTCTGAGCAACAATGTTACTCGGAGGGAGAACTTGAAGATGAAGCCCTTGGAATGAGGTCTAGAAATCTCTTATCACCAGGCCTCAGCCAGTCTGTTGGCTTAACAACTGTCAGTTTCTTTTCATAAATATCAGCAGCCCCTAGTGATCACAGGTAGATGGAGTCACAGTGGGGGCATACAGTTGATCCTCCTCACCTTGCTACCTGGGGGTATGCTACTAAGGAAGTGGGTCTTAGATCAAATTCTACCAGATTTGTATCAGCAAGTTAGGCAGAAAAAAATTACAATTAACTCTTCTTAAGTCTAAGAAGTAGGAAGGGTGAATCCCACAAGCATTCATCTACCTTGTTCTGCAAACACATTGAACTGTATAGTCCTTCTAGATAAGCTACTTGGAGCACTGCTCTTTCTCCAACAGCAAATAATTATTTTTAACATTCCTCATGTTAATTAAGAACCCTCTGGGGACTTCTCTGGTGGTCCAGTGGTTAAGAATCCACCTGACAAGGCAGGGGCCACAGGTTCTGTCCCCTGCTCTGGGAAGATTCCACATGCCATGGGGTAACTAAGCCCGTGCACCACAACCAGGGAAGCCCGCATGCCCTAAAGCTCATGCTCTGCAACAAGAGATGCCGCCACAGTGAGAAGCCTGCACGCTGCAGCTAGAGAGTAGCCCCTGCTCCTGAAACTAGAGAAAGTCCGTGCACAGCAATAGAGACCCAGTGCAACCAAAAATAAATAAAATTATAAAAAAATAAAGAAATCCCTGGTATAGATTTCTGTTTGAAAAGTTTAAGCAGTCTCCACTAGAGTGTGGATTTCTAACTAGGACACTGAATATTTAGCTCCCTGGAGGGTATAGATTAAAGTTAGAATACACACATTGATTCCACCTTTTATACAAACATGTTTTTAGGCCATTGTCAGACATACAAACAATACAATCACAAAGATGAAAGGGCCCAAAAGACTTTGTAGTCTAGTTGGTTTTGTTCATTTTTCATGTATTCGTATAACAGAGCTGGAGCCCCTACCAAGGTGCTGTTCTGGGCAGTGGGGTTAGAGTAGTGAACACGAAATAAAGTCTCTGACATAACTGAACTTACATTCCAGTGGGAGAGGCTAATAATAAATAAATGAAATAGAAATATGTCATCTAATGTCTGGTGGTAATAACCCTTATAAAGGGAAATAAAGCAGTGTCAGGGGCTAGAACAGATAATATTTTTTTATTTTATCAGATAATATTTTTAATATAGTGTATTCTTGTTGTTGTTTAGTTGCTCAGTCATGTCCAACTCTTTGTGACCCCGTGGACTGCAGCACACTTGGATTCCCTGTCCTTAACCATATTCCAGAGCTTGTTCAAACTCATGGCCATTGAGTCAGTGATGCCATCCAGCCATCTCTCTCGTTCTCTCTCATCCCCTTCTTTTGCCTTCAATCTTTCCCAGCATCAAGGTCTTTTCTAATGAGTCAGTTCTTTGCATCAGGTAGCCAAAGTACTGGAGCTTCAGCGTCAGCATCAGTTCTTCCAATGAATATTCAGGATTGATTTCCTTTAGGATTGATTGGTGTGATATCCTTGCTGTCTAAGGAACTCTTAAAAGTCTTCTCCAACACCACAGTTTGTAAGCATCAGTTCTTCGGCGTTCAGCCTTCTTTATGGTCCAACTCTCACATCCATACATGACTACTGGATAAACTATAACTTTGCCTAGTCTAGTTAGTTGTCAGCAAAATAATGTCTCTGCTTTTTAATATGCTGACTAGTTTTGTTAAAGCTTTTCTTCCTAGGAGCAAACATCTATTAATTTCAAGGCTGCAGTCACCATCTGCAGTGATTTTGGAGCCCAAGAAAATAAAGTCTGTCACTATTTCTATTGTTTCCCCATCTATTTTCCATGAAGTGATGGGACCAAATGCCATGATCTTAGTTTTTTGAATGTTGAGTTTTAAGTCAGCTTTTTCACTCTCCTCTTTCATCTTCATCAAGAGACTCTTTAGTTCCTCTTTGCTCTCTGCCATGAGGGTTGTGTCATCTGTATATCTGAGGTTATTGATATTTCTCCCAGCAATCTTAATTCTAACTTGTGCTTCATCCAGCCTGGCATTTCTCATGATGAATTCTGCATGTAAGTTAAGTAAGCAGGGTGACGTAGCCTTAAAATACTCCTTTCGCACTTTGGAGCCAGTCTGTTGTTCCATGTCCAGTTCTAACTCTTGCTTCTTGACCTGCATACAGGTTTCTCGGGAGGCAGTTAAAGTGGTCTGGTATTCCCATCTCTTGAAGAATTTTCCACAGTTTGTCATGACCAACACAGTCAAAGGATTTAGCATAGTCACTGAAGTAGAAGTAGATGCGTTTCTGGAATTCTTTTGCTTTCTCTACGATCCAACAGATATTGGCAATTTGATCTCTGATTCCTCTGCCTTTTCTAAATCCAGCTTGAATATCTGGAAGTTCTTGGTTTACATATTGTTGAAGTCTAGCTTAGAGAATTTTGAGCATCACTTTGCTAGTGTGTGAAATGAGTGCAGTTTTGTAGTAGTTTGAGCATGCTTTGGCATTGCCTTTCTTTGGGATTGGAATGAAAACTGACCTTTTCCAGTCCTGTGGCCACTGCTGAGTTTTCCAAATTTGCTGAGTTTTCCAAATTTAGTGCAGCACTTTCACAACATCATCTTTTAGGATTTGAAATAGCTCAGCTGGAATTCCATCATCTCTGCTAGCTTTGTTTGTAGTGATGCTTCCTAAGGTCCACTTGACTTCACACTCTAGGATGTCTAGCTCTAAGTGAGTGATCACACCATTGTGGTTATCTGGGTCATTAAGATCTTTTTGTACAGTTCTGTGTGTTCTTGCCACCTCTTCTTAACATCATCTGCTTCTCTTAGGTCCATACCATCTCTGTCCTTTATTGTGCCCATCTTTGCATGAAATGTTCCCTTGGTATCTCTAATTTTCTTGAAGAAATCTCTAGTCTTTCCCATTTGGGATGACTTTCTTATGTTTACAATTTGCAGTTTCAAATTTCCTAGTTGTCACATTTAAAAAAGTAAAGAGAAACAGATGGAATTCATTTTAATGATATATTTTGTTTAACCTAATACAGTATGTTAAAAATATTATCATACCAGTTGGTATGATATAATATTTTCACTTCCAGCTCATCTCAGTTTGAACCAACCACATTTCAAGTGCTCACTAGGCACAAGTGGTTAGTGGTTATGGTGTTGGACAGCAGAGAGCTGGGGAGTGAATGGACAGTGGCCTTATTTTAGACAAGGTGTCCAGAGACAGCCTCTTCTCTTAGGAGAGCCTCTTCTCAAATGCAGATTGGAAATGAAGTGAAAGGCAGGCCATGTGGATATCTGGAGAGGAAAAATATGAACAACAAAGGCTGTGAGTTAGGGAATAAATTTTGCCTGACAGACAAACTATAAGAAGCCATGTAACTTAGCTGCCCTGTGCCTTTTGCCCTTTCTCTTCCCTTCCTGCTCCTTGGAATGCAGATACAGAGCCCGGAGGGGTGGCAGTCATCTTTCAATCCTGAGGACAAGAATAGTCTCTGGAGTTACACTGCACAGGTCAGATCCCAGGTCTGCTATTGCTAAACTGTCTCATTGTTTCTCCAACTTATCTGTGGCAAAGGAGCAGTTGTTTTCCCCCAATATACTGTTGGTCAATGCTTTTGTAAAATAGAAAGAAGTGAAGAACAGTCACCCCTCTGTATTTGTGGGTTCTGCATCTGTAGATTCAATCAACCGTGAACCAAATACATTGGAAAAAATATTCCAGAAAATTCCCAAAAAGCAAAATTTGAATTACAACATACCAACAACTAGCATTTACATTATATTTACAACTACTTGCATAGCATTTGCATGTATTAGATATCTAGAAATGATTTATGGGAGGATGTGTGTAGGTTATATGCAAATATGATGCCATTTTATATAAGACACTTGAACAACTATGGATTATGGTATCCTTGGAGGTCCTAGAGCCAATTCTCCTCAAAGACAGAGGAATTCAGTAAAAATGAGATGAACTAGAAAGATAAAAATTCATTTAAAATGAGATAAAAGAAAAATAAATGAATATATGAAATATAAGACCAACTTTTAAAAATAATTTTACTCAACAGACATATAATTGCTATATCAGATTGCTACAATACACTAATACTCTATTTCTGTACTTACTTTGCAGCAGGCCACTGACAAGCAATTAGGGCCAAGGACAATCCTTTGAGTAGTCTTGAGTTATAGGACCCAAGATAAGTTGAATAATCCATCAAAGTCTCAGTCTCCTCATCTGAAAAATGGAGTTATAATAGTACCTCTTTCACAGGCTACTTTTTGCCATGGGCTAAATAAAATAGCCCCTATGAAAGCTAGCCAAGCAATGTCAGTAAATGTCAGCTATTACTAGTTTTCATACGTTTGTCTCTCCAGCTGGCTGAAAGCTCCCCACTGAAGACAAGGTCAACCATGGCCTGACTTTATAAATCCAGCTCTCTGAGGTGCCTGAAAAGTAGATATTCAATAAGTCACTGTCAAATTCTTGAAAAGTACTTGGAAATCCTCAGGTGAAAGACATTTGGAAATAACAACCCTGCAGTTTTCATTCCTTTCATTTATTCGTTCACTCATCAGTCCATGCATTTACACTGTCCTAATGTAGCATAATGGGAGAAGGCCATGGCACCCCACTCCAGTACTCTTGCCTGGAAAATCCCATGGACGGAGGAGCCTGGTGGGCTGCAGTCCATGGGGTCGCTAAGAGTCGGACATGACTAAGTGACTTCACTTTTACTTTTCACTTTCTTGCATTGGAGAAGGAAATGTCAACCCCCTCCAGTGTTCTTGCCTGGAGAATCCCAGGGACGGAGGAGCCTGGTGGGCTGCCGACTCTGGGGTCGCACAGAGTCGGACACGACTGAAGTGACTTAGCAGCAATGTAGCATAATGGATGGCAGCTCTGGACAGACCTAAGTTCAAGTCTAGTTTCTTCCACCTACTAATTTGGGCAAGTCACTTTTCCTCTCTGAACTTCAGTTTTCATACCTAAAAAGTGAATATAATAACACCCTATTGAGTTGTTTTAAAGATTAAATGAGATCATATATGCAAAACACCAGGGCTCTGTAAATGAAATCTATTGTTCTTGTTTTGCAGAGAGACAGTACAGAGAGTCAGTGCAGGTGGCTGAGCTGGGTGCTGACCGGGGTGCAGGCCTGGCATTTCTGGCTGGGTGAGCATTGCTGAAACTTTTATTGGCAGCACTGAAAGATGCCAGCAGCTGGTAGCAACCTGGCACCAGTGTCTGGCGGAGACATTAAAAATGAGACCTCACCCCGTCAGACCCTGTTCTTGCCCAACCCTGCCTGGAGGTTAGTTCCAAACACTCCCTGGGCCTGTGGGCTGTGGGTGGTGAGAGGTGTCTGCTTTGTAGTTGGCAATTGCACCCAAAGTTCTCTCTGCTTAAAAACAAAAAAACCAAACAACCACCAACAATAAACCTCTCTGTGTGGCCTGCCACACGGGATGAAAGTCTTGCAACGCTCGGCACTTCTTTAGAGGTAAAGGTATAGAAACCCTCTCTTAAGTGCAGTCTGAGGTAGATTCTAAGGTATTTGGGCCTTAACCTCTTCATTCCATACAGTTGATGAGCCAGACTTAATCTTCTCTACTCCTCCTGGTAGATTCATTTGTTTTTTTCTTTCTTTTTAAAAAAAAAAATTGTGGTAAGATACACATAACATAAAATTTACCTTCTTGGCTGTTTTTAAGTGTTCAGTCCAGCATTTAAGTGTGCAGTCTCACATTGTTGTGGATGTCTTTTTTCAGCTTGCAAAACTTATCTCTATATCCACTGAACAACTTCCCATTCTCTGCCCCCTGCATCTGGCAACCACTCCTCCGCTTTCTGTCTCTATGAACTTGACTACTTTAAGTACCTTATATAAATGGGATTATATGGTATTAGTTTTTTGTGACCAGCTTATTTCACTTGGCATTAGGGACTTCCCTGGTGGCTCAGATGGTAAAATCATCTGCCTACAATGCGGGAGACCTGGGTTTGATCCCTGGGTTGGGAAGATCCCCTGGAGAAGGAAATGGCAGCCCACTCCAGTATTGTTGCCTGGAAAATCCCATGGACAGAGGAGCCTGGCAGGCTGCAGTCCATGGGGTCGCAAAGGGTTGGACACGACTGAGCAACTTCACTTTCACTTTCAGTGTCTTCAGGTTTCATCCATGTTGGAGTATGTGTCAGAATTTTTTTCCTTTTTGAGGCTGAATAATATTCCATTATGTGTATAGATCACAGTTTGTTTATCCATCCATCCTTGATGGATGTTTGGTTGTTTTGACCTCTTGACTCTTGTGAATAATGCTGCTATGAACCTAGGTGTACAGATATCTTTTTGAGTTTCTGCTTTCAATTCTTTTGGGTATATACTCAGAAGTAGAAATGCTGGATCATATATGGTCATTCTACTTTTAATTTTTTTAAGGAAATGCCAAACCCTCCTCTGTAGCAGCTGCCCCATTCCCACTGCTAGCGCACAAGAATTCCACGTTCTCCACATCCTTGCCTATAGCTGTTCTTTTTTCCTTTTCTTTTTTTTTTTTTTTTTTTTTATAGTAGCCATCCCAAAGAGTGTGAGGTAATATCTCATTTGGTTTTGATTTACTGGTTTGTTTTCTTAAATTGCCATTTTGCAAACAGGAAACCGAGACTTCGAAATATGAGGTAACTTGCCCAAGGTTGTTCAGCTAACGGGTAGAGACGAGCCTGCACCACACAGTGTTCCTGGGGCCGTTCTGAGCCACAGCAGCTGACGCCCACAGGCCTAGCACGTGGGCCCTGCTGTACCTGAGCACCCAGCTCTGCAGAAAAACCCTCGCACCACCTCTCCCATCTTGTACATAGCCACCTGACATCTATCAGCAGGGTGGGCGGGCGAGCGTGGCTGTATGCTCTGAGTCGCGGCTCTGCTCCTCGCCCCCCTCCTCCCTAGCTGTAGAATTGCTGGCACGTCAGGAATCCTCCCATGCTACATGTTCTACATGTGCAAAAAATACTTGGTACGAGTTCCACTTTGTAAGGTTCCTGCAGGAAAACTTCAGGGAATGCTGCTTGCCCTGAGCCCAGGTGTAGAAGGCAGCATCAGGCTGCCAGGAACCCGAGTCAGGGACGCTGCCCTCCTGCAGGTCACTGCCCAGTGGGGGAGATAGCCATTAGCTAAATATTTACACAAACATGTGCTCTGCCGCAGGACTGATAAGTGAGTGCCCAGAAGGAGCGGGGCCAGTGAGAACCAGTCCTTTTCACAGTCACAGGACAAACTCTTCCCCCATATCCAAGCCAACCAGGCTCCCATTTACATAACAGGTGAAACTCTGGATACCATGCCATGTAGCTGAAGGGGAAAGGTTACAAAATTTACTCCAGCATTTGCACTTTAAAATTCTTGGCTGATTTGGGGTGTTCTAAACAAATCCCCTTTAATTCTTAGAGTAGATGCAATTGTCTTCTTCTTTTAGGCAGATATACTTGTGAGCAGGTTTTAGGCTTTTTTTTTTTTTAATTAAAAAATGTTCTCAAGTCTTTTAAGAGAAGAAGGAAGACACTGGGGGGAGATGGGAGAGTTTATGGAGGTTATTGTCTGATACACACGTCAGCTCTGTGAGGGCAGAGGTATGTCTGTGGCTTATCATAGTACACCCAAGATATACAATGCCCAATCCCCCTGGCCCATAATAGATAATTCAACAGGTTTTTGTTGAATGAGAGAGTTCAATCCAGTCAATATTTCAAGCAGCTATTATATTCCAGGCACCACTATGACTGATTAACATTCATTTTCTTTTATTATTATTTTACTTATTTATTATTTAGTTTTTGGCTGTGCTGGGCCATCATTGCTGTGTGCGGGCTTTCTCTAGTCGTGTTACGTGGGCTTCTCACTGTGGTGGCCTCTCTTGCTGCAGAGCGCAGGGTTAGTAGCTGTGTCACAGGGCTTAGTTGCCCTGAGGCATGTGGGATCTTCCAGGAGCAGGGATTGAACCCATATGTCCCGCACTGGCAGGCAGATTCTTAACCACTGGACGACTAATTTTAAAACGCACTTATTCGCGTCCAGTGTGAACAAATCTAAGCTTTGTAACTCTGAGGTAGGAAGTATTATCCCCATTGGGCCAAGGATGAACCAGAGCCTTGAGGGTATTGAATGTGTGGCCTAATTCTCCCACCTAGTAAGTGGCAGTCAGGATTGACCTTGTGTCCCTCATGGAACTCACTTGACCTCTGTGTATCATTAACCCCTGTTCAGACACATCAGTCCATGTTGAGAAACAAAGGATGATGGTTGTGTCTTTTCCTTTTCCACGTCAGTTGAGAGAGGTGTACACATTTTTTCCTGCACCCATGAAAAGTCACAGAATTCTAGGGCTGAAGGAAAACATGGAAGGTTCTTCTATGAGTGCTTACTGCAGGGTTAGGCAAAATTTGCAGAAACCCCTCCCAGGAGCTCTAACCAGCTTTCTGGTGAGTCCAGGGGGTGGAGCCCACCCTGGACGGGCTTGCCTGCGGTCACTGCTGGCCTCGCTAATTAGATCTCTTTTCATCTACTGAGCTCCAAGAGCTTTTACCCACATTAACTTGTTAATCTTAGCCCCATCCTTCTGATGCAGATGACAAGCATAATTAGGTCTAGTCAGGAGACAAAACAGAGCCAGGAGAAAAACACTGGGTCGTTTACTCCTCCTACTCTCTGGCTCACTGTCTCTTCTGCTGACAGAAGTGTTTTTGGTTTGCCTTGAATTGGCTTCTACCCTGCTTTTCTGTATCCCAATTCTGAAAATAAAGCATAGCTGGTTTGGATCTTAATGCACAAGTTTGGATGTGCAAAAATATCACATTGCTCTCTTTTCAGCTTTAAGTTCACCTCGATCTAACTTCAACCCTCCAGCCCTCTGGGTGGATGAGAGACACCATCTCAGCGTGTGTTGGTGTGGGCTGCTCCCCACGTCCCCCAGAAGCAGGGTTAGTTCTAGGGCCCTTCTTAGTGGTCCTGCCTATAGTCTTGGATCCTTCCTGACAGTGACTGAGATGTCCTTGACCTCTGCCTGGAGGTGCCAGTGCTCTGGTGAAAGAGAATTTAGGCCTGGTCAGCCATGCCAGCTGCCCAGTGGCCACTCTTTGTGGTGCTGCAAGGGGATGGGACTTGGGGTCCCCTTGGTGGCACTCAGGTCTGTATCACCTCTTTTACCTCTGAGAATCTGCCCCTGCCATTTAAGGCCCTCCCAGTTCTCCTCCCCTGACAAGATGCACTGCACAGTCTCCTCAGTGAATGCTTTGTTTAGAAAAATTATCTATTTTTAATTGAAGGATAATTACTTTACAATATTGAGTTGGTTTCTGCCATACATCAGCATGAATCAGCCATGGGTATATGTATGCCCCTCCCTCTTGAACCTCTCTCCCCAACCCATCCCTCTAGATTGTTATCCAGCCGTGGCTTGAGTTCCCCGAGTCGTACAGCAAATTCCCATTGGCTGTCTATTTTACACATGGTGGTGTACATGTTTTGACTCTTACAAAATCCGCGAGGAAAATCTCTGTCCTAGCGGCTTTGGTTGAACAGATGACCCTTAGTCAGGGGATTCACGGGTCAGGTTGGGAAGAGAAAGGGCCACAGACCTAGATTTCTCCTTCTCTTTTACAACAGAAAGAGAAAAGCACAATTAACACGACTGAAATTTCCCTACTTTCAAAGCAATGTCCCCAAAGAGGAAACAAGGTGTATTAGTTCACTTGGGCTGTCAGAACAAAACACCACAGATGGGGGTGGGGTGGGGTGGGGGATGGGGTGGGAGGCTGGTGCTAAGCAACAGAATTCATTTTCCCACAGTGCTGGAGGCTGGAAGTCCAAGATCCGGGTGTCAGTGTCTTTAGTTTCTTGAGGCCTCTCTCCTTGATTTGCACGTGGCTGCTTCCCTATGTCTTCCAGGGTTCTTCCTTCCTGTGTCTGCACATCCCTGATTTTTTTTTCTATATCCAAATTTCCACTTCTTATCAGGACATCTGTCATACTGGATTAGGGCCCACCCCCATGGTCACAATTTAGCTTCATTACCTCTTTAAAGACCTAATCTCCAAATATAGTCGTATTCTCCAGGTCCTGGGGCCGCAACATATGCATTTTCAGGGGACAAAATTGAGCCCTTAACACAAGGGTTAACAGTGGTTTTTTTTTTTAAAACCACTGTTAATTCTACCTCCTTTGTGCTTTGTCAGACTGTCGCCTTGTCAGGCTTTGGCATCTTCAGAACTGAATTCAAATCCCTGCTTTCATGTTTCCCAGTTCAGTGGCTTTAGGCAGCTTATTTAGTGTATCTGGAAGGCAGTGTCCCCATCTCTAAAATGGAGATAATGATAGTATCAACTTTGGAAAGTGCTTCAGGGATGAAATGAGACAGTAAAATAGTCAGCATAGTGACTGGAACATAGTAAGTGCTCCGTAAGGAAAACGTTCCCCATCACTCCCTCCCTGATGAATCCTAATAACTCTGCCTTTGAAGTCTCAGCACAGCAGCCACTTTCTCCAGGAAGTCCTCCCTGATGTTCAAGCTTGGGTTCGGAGCACGCCCTTGATATCTCTCTGATCATTGCACTTAGCACACTGAGCTGTAAAGGTCAGCTGCAGGATTTGGATTCCTCGGTGCAGGGACTCTGCATGAAGCAGATCCCCAGGCTCATCTGTCTCCCTCACAGCTGCTGGCAGAGGCTGGCATCTTGGTTTGTATCACCTACTGGGTGCTAAGAACATGTGACAGGAAAGAAGGGAGGGAAGGCTGGCTGGCTGGATGTGGGGCAGTGAGGATACTTAAGAGCAGTGTTCTCCAGTCCGCACCACCGACCTTCCTTGTTGTGGGGGGCCTCCCTGTGCACTGTAAGAGGCTGAGTGGCATCCCTGGTCTCTACACCCTGGATGCTGGTAGCACCACCACTCTCCAGAGTAGTGATGAGCAACCGTGTCTCCAGATCCTGCCTAAAGTGTCCTTGGTAGGGAAGGGGGCAGAGGAAAACATAATCCCATTTGGAAACCACTGCTCTATTATTATTATTATCGCACGTATGTGTTCTTAGTTACTCAGTCGTGTCCGGCTCTTGGAGACCCTTTGGACTGTAGCCCACCAGGCTCCTATCCATTCGATTTCCTAGGCAAGAATACAGGAGCGGGTTGCCATTTTCTTCTCCAGGGGATCTTCCTGACCCAGGGTTCGAATCCGCGTCTCCTGTGTCTCCTGCATTGCAGGCAGATCCTTTATGCACTGAGCCATATTTATCTATTTGGCTGCACTGGGTCTTGTTTGCCTCATGCAGGATCGTTTTTTTGTGGTTTGTAGGCTCAGTAGTTGTGGCGCATGGGTTAGTTGCCCTGTGGCATGTGGGATCTTAGTTTTCTGTCCAGGGATCGAACCCATGTCCCCTGCATTGAAAGACAGATTCTTAACCATTGGACCACCAGAGAAGTCCCTAAGAACCACTGCTTTAGAGTGACTAAGGCTTTGATCAGTGGTCCTCAAATCACTGCATTGGAATCTTAGAAACACAAATCGCTGGGCCTCTGCTAGGGTTGGAATGTTCTCCTCAAAGTTCTTATGTTGAAACATAACCCTCTTGGTATTGGGAGGTGGGGCCTTTGGGAGGCGATTAGGTCCTGAGAGCAGAATGGGATTCATGCTTTCATAAGAGACCCCAGTGAACTCCCTTGGTACTTCCACCATGTGAGGATGCAATAAAATGTGTGTGACCCTCACTCGACCATGATGGCATCCAGATCTCAGACTTGCAGCCTCCAGAACTAAGAAATCAATCCCTGTTGTTTATAAGCCACCCAGGCTGTGGTATTTTGCTCTAACAGCCTGAAAGGACTAAGATGGCCACATCCCCAGAATTTCTGACTCAACCTGTCTTGGGTGGAGTCTGATAATTTGCATTCCTAACATGGTGCTGCTGGTCTGGGGCCACTTAGGAACCACTGCCCTAGAGGTGGCAAAGCACTGGTCTTGAAAAACATGTGCTGATCACCTTCTGGCCTGTGAGTAGAGCTGGCAGGGGAAAGAGAAAGCCGCAGACTTGGACCCTCTGGAACACATTTACATAAGATTCCCCTCAGGCTACAGGCTGGGCAGGGACTGCAGGGACAGAGGGAGAGAAAGAGAGCTTCTGAAACTCAGGTCAGCTGGGCTGGGCTGAGGGATGGGAGGGGCTCCAACTCCATCCCCACCCCCACCCATCTTACTCACAGAGTCCAGCATTCACCAGCATTATTTAATAGATTTAGTGAGCTCCAGCCAGGTGGCAGGCACTCTTTGGGTGTGGAAATACGTGAAGGACATAATAGGAAAAAGATTCCTTGCCCTCATGGAGCTTACTTCTGATGTGGTGAGACAACAAATAATGATAGCAAATTTGTGCGATGTGCTAAAAAGTAACATGTTCCATGGAAACACCAAATGAAAATAAGCACGGCTGTGAGTGGGAAGCGGAAGCAGGAAGGTGGGCAGCAGTGGGTGCTGGGAATGTCCAATCACTGGTTTTCTGGGTGGAAAAAGTCCTGATTCATTGCAATGGCCACTTTCAATGGTATAAATATTCTTGCTCTGGCAGATTGAATGCTACAAATGTGACATCATTAAACATGAAATTGGGAAGAAATGCAGAGTAGTGCAATGGTATGCAGTATTTCTACTAAACCGAGTAGATGTAAATAAACTTGAGTACTCCAGTATGCTTGCTTGGAAAATCCCACGGACAGAAGAGCCTGGTAGGCTGCAGTCCATGGGGTTGCGAAGAGTCGGGCATGACTGAGCAACTTCACTTTCACTTTTCACTTTCATGCATTGGAGAAGGAAATGGCAACCCACTCCAGTGTTCTTGCCTGGAGAATCCCAGGGATGGCAGAGCCTGGTGGGCTGCCATCTGTGGGGTCACACAGAGTTGGACACGACTGAAGTGACTTAGCAGCAGCAGCAGCAGAGATAATAGTAATGTGTAAAATAATTAAGAAATGAAGACTCCTCAGTTCAGTTCAGTCGTTCACTTGTGTCCAACTCTTTGCAACCCCATGGACTGCAACATGCCAGGCTTCCCTGTCCATCACCAACGCCCAGAGCTTGCTCAAACTTATGTCCATCGAGTTGGTGATGCCATCCAACCATCTCATCCTCTATTGTGCCCTTCTCTTCCTGCCTTCTATCTTTCCCAGCATCAGGGTCTTTCCAAAGAGTCATTTCTTCACATCAGGTGGTCAAACTATTAGAGTTTCAGCTTCAGCATCAGTCCTTCCAATGAATATTTAGGACTGATCTCCTTTGGGATTGACTGGTTAGATCTCCTTGCAGTCCAAGGGACTCTCAAGAGTCTTCTCCAACCCCACAGTTCAAAAGCATCTATTCCTCAGTGCTCAAGGTTTCTTTACAATCCAACTCTCACATCCATATATGACTACTGGAAAAACTATAGCTTTGACTATATGGACCTTTGTTGGCAAAGTAATGTCTCTGTTTTTTAATATACTGTCTAGGATAGTCATAGCTTTTCTTCCAAGCAGTAAGCGTCTTTTAATTGCATGGCTGCAGTCACCATCTGCAGTGATATTGAAGCCCTCAAAAATAAAGTCTCTCACTGTTTCCATTGTTTACCAATTTATTTGCCATGAAGTGATGAGACCGGACACCATGATCTTAGTTTTCTGCATGTTGAGTTTTAAGCCAACGTTTTCACTTTCTTCTCTCACTTTCATTAAGAGGCTCTTTAGTTCTTCTTCGCTTTCTGCCATAAGGGTGGTGTCATCTGCATATCTGAGGTTATTGATATTTCTCCCAGCCATCTTGATTCCAGCTTGTGCTTAATCCAGTCTGGCATTTTGCATGATGTACCCTGCATATAAGTTAAATAAGCAGGATGACAATATGCAGCCTTGATGTACTCCTTTCCTGACTTGGAACCAGTCTGTTGTTCCATGTCCAGTTTTAACTGTTGCTTCTTGACCTGCATACAGATTTCTCAGGAGGCAGTTAAGGTGGTCTGGTATGCCCATCTCTTGAAGAATTTTCCACAGTTTGTTGTGATCCATACAGTCAAAGGCTTTGGTGTAGTCAATAAAGCTGAAGTAGATGTTTTTCTGGAACTCTCTTGCTTTATCTATGATCCAACGGATATTGGCAATTTGATCCCTGGTTCCTCTGCCTTTTCTAAATCCAACTTGAACATCTGGAAGTTCTCAGTTCACATACTATTGAAGTCTGGCTTGGAGAATTTTGAGCATCACTTTGGTAGTGTGTGAGATGAGCGCAGTTTTGCAGTAGTTTGAGCTTTCTGTGGCATTGCTTTTCTTTGGAATTGGAATGAAAACTGACCTTTTCCAGTCCTGTGGCTGCTGCTGCATTTTCCAAATTTTTTGGCATATTGAGTGCTGCACTTTCACAGCATCATCTTTTAGGATTTTAAATAGCTCAACTGGAATTCCATTACCTCCACTAGCTTTGTTCGTAGTGATGCTTCCTAAGGCCCATATGACTTCACATTCCAGGATGTCTGGCTCTAGGTGAGTGATCACACCATCATGATTATCTGGGTCTTGAAGATCTTTTTTGTATAGTTCTTCTGTGTATTCTTGCCACCTCTTCTTAATATCTTCTGCTTCTCTTAGGGCCATACCATTTCTGTCGTTTATTGAGCCCATCTTTGCATGAAATGTTCCCTTGGTATCTCTAATTTTCTTGAAGAGATCTCTAGTCTTTCCCATTCTATTTTTTCCCTCTATTTCTTTGCATTGATCACTGAGGAAGGATTTCTTATCTCTCCTTACTGTTCTTGGGAACTCTGCATTCAGTTGAGTATATCTTTTCTTTTCTCCTTTGCCCTTAGCTTCTCTTCTTTTCTCAGCTATTCATAAGGCCTCCTCAAACAACCATTTTGCCTTTTTGCATTTCTTTTTCTTGGGGATGGTCTTGATCCTTGCCTCCTGTACAATTCATGAACCTCTGTACATAGTTCTTCTGGCACTCTATCAGATCGAATCCCTGGAATCTATTTCTCAGTTCCACTGTACAATCATAAGGGATTTGATTTAGGTCATACCTAAATGGTCGAGTGGGTTTTCCCTATTTTCTTCAACTTAAGTCTGAATTTGTCAATAAGCAGTTCATGATCTGAACCACAGTCAGCTCCTGGTCTTGTTTTTGCTGACTGTATAGAGCTTCTCCATCTTTGGCTGCACAGAATATAATCAATCTGATTTCAGTATTTACCATATGGTTATGTCTATGTGTAGAATCTTCTCTTGTGTTGTTGGAAGAGTGTGTTTGTTATGACAAGAGGGTGTTTTATATATGGGATGATTCCTATATGTAAAATAGATAAATAACAAGGACCTAGTATGGAGCACAGGGAAATACATTCAAATTTTGTAATAACTATAATGTGTGTGTACTTGCTCAGTCATGTCCAACTCTTTGTGACCCAATGGACTATAGCCCACCAGGCTCTTTTGTCCATAGGATTTCCCAGGCAAGAATACTGGAATGAATTGCCACTTTCTCCTCCAGGGGATCTTCCCCACCCGGGTATCAAACCCTTGTCTCCTGCCTCTTCTGCACTGAAAGCAGATTCTTTATCGCTGAGGCACCAGGGAAGCCCTTAATAACCTATAATGGAAAAGAATAAAAAAGAATGTATATATGTACACATATATGTGATACTATTTGTTGGTATAAATGCACAAAACAACTGGTGAGTTCAGGAATTTAAAATCTTGATTTCTAGTACAATTCATTTCAGTTCAGTTCAGTCACTCAGTCATGTCTGACTCTTTGAGATCCCATGAACCACAGTACTCCAGGCCTCCCTGTCCATCACCAACTCCCAGAGTCCACCCAAACCCATGTCCATTGAGTCGGTGATGCCATCCAACCATCTCATCCTCTGTCATCCCCTTCTCCTCCTGCCCTTGATCTTTCCCAGCATCAGGGTCTTTTCCAATGAGTCAGCTCTTTGCATCAGGTGGCCAAAGTATTGGAGTTTCAGCTTCAGCATCGGTACTATCAATGAACACCCAGGACTGATCTCCTTTAGAATGGACTTGTTGGATCTCCTTGCAGTCCAAGGGACTCTCAAGAGTCTCCTCCAACACCACAGTTCAAAAGCATCAATTCTTCATTGCTCAGCTTTCTTCACAGTCCAACTCTCACATCCATACATGACCACTGGAAAAACCATAGCCTTGACTAGACGGACCTTTGTTGGCAAAGTAATGTCTCTGCTTTTTAATATGCTGTCTGCTGCTGCTGAGTTGCTCCAGTCGTGTCCAACTCTGTGCAACCCCGCAGATGGCAGCCCACCAGGCTCCCCCGTCCCTGGGATTCTCCAGGCAAGAACACTGGAGTGGGTTGCCATTTCCTTCTCCAAGGCATGAAAGTGAAAAGTGAAAGTGAAGTTGCTCAGTCGTATCCAACTCTTAGTGACCCCATGGACTGCAGCCTACCAGGCTCCTCCGCCCATGGGATTCTCCAAGCAAGAGTACTGGACTAGGTTGGTCATAACTTTCCTTCCAAGGAGTAAGCGTCTTTTAATTTCATGGCTGCAGTCGCCATCTGCAGTGATTTGGGAGCCCCCCAAAATAAAGTCTGACACTGTTTCCACTGCTTCCCCATCTATTTCCCATGAAGTGGTGGGACCGGATGCCATGGTCTTTGTTTTCTGAATGTTGAGCTTTAAGCCAACTTTTTCACTCTCCACTTTCACTTTCATCAAGAAGCTTTTTAGTTCTTCACTTTCTGCCATAAGGGTGGTGTCATCTGCATATCTGAGGTTATTGATATTTCTCCCAGCCATCTTGATTCCAGCTTGTGCTTAATCCAGCCTGGCATTTTGCATGATGTACCCTGCATATAAGTTAAATAAGCAGGGTGACAATATGCAGCCTTGACATACTCCTTTTCCTATTTGGAACCAGTCTGTTGTTCCATGTCCAATTCATTTAGTTGTACATTTATATGATTTAATTCTCATTAATTATCATGTATACTACCAAGCTTGCAAATTTCCTTAAAACTCAGCTCTCAGGAGTGGAGACTTGCCCATTCCAGCACGCCACCGGTGGTTTGGGAGGGCCTGGTTGAAAATACGACATTTGAACAGAAACCTGAAAGAGGTGAGGGAGAAGGTGCGTGGATATCTGGGGATGAGCACTCTACTTCCTTCCTGGGAAAAGCAGCCTCCCAGGCCTGGGGTGTCCACACGGCCACGGCCCTGCAAATGGTGTTCCTGTGGCGTCTGTCTCCCTGCTGTGCCTAGTGACAGTCTTCAGGGCCAGACTCACAGACGACCTCTTGGGTAAAGTTCCTTATTTCTCCCAGGCCTCCTTAAATCCCCTCTGGAAACACAAGGTGCTCTGAAGGTGGTATGAATAAATCAGTGACCACAAGCAAACAAATGATTTCCCTCAATTTAAACCCAGTTGTTTTACCTGTTTCATGATTATTCTGCCCACATGTATCTCCCTGTGGAGCCCTTTTTCAGGTGTATGAAATACCAGGCTCATAGCTGATATTTTGTAAGGGCTTAGCCATTGAGTGGATAGTGCTGATCTTAATCTGGGGTCGCCTAAGGCATGAGTGGGTTTTAGTGATGGCCCTTCTGTAGGTTTATTGAAGTCCACAGGTACGGCCCCTGGAGCTGTGGTAATGCTGATAGCTTGACCGCCTCCCACTCTCTGCACAGCCGAGACACAGGAGAGCCCGGTCAAGCTGGCCACAGTCATAACCACAGTTATTCCCAGCAGCAGACACTGCCTAGCAGACCACAGGCTTGGGACTTCATTTAGGCACATTCCTTAATCCTCACAGCCATCGGCAGGTGGGAGTTCTTATCCCCATCTTACCTATGAGCAAAATGCTTGCAGAAGGGTAAGTAAGTCACCCAGGGTCACCTGGGTAGTAAGTGGCAAAGCTTTCACTTTGCTGCATAAGTTGAGTAAGAACTGGTTCTAGGTAGCAAGGAGGCCAGCCATGTCAAATATTAACTATAATAATACCAGGCAGCAGGGCTAAGTGCTCATTAGAACTGCCAGCCACACTTGGGACCAAGGGCAAAGAAACCTGTGATCCCACCTGGGGCACGTGGCCAGCAGCACCTCAACCATCGTGGCTTCAGCACTCACTCAGCTGGAACCTCTGGGTGTGGGGCGGGGCTCTGGGCCCTCTTGTTGGGAGCAGAGGTGTTCGTGGAACCTCAAGAGAGAGGTTTTTCGTGTAGCTGGCTCAGGATCTACCCCAAGTGCTTTGGGGCAGTGCCATGTATTCATTTATTTATTCACTGAAACAAGCTGGGATAATATTTTTTAAATATTAACTTATTTTTTCTCCTTTCCTGGTATTTCTTCCTTGAGTCAATAGACCAGTCTGCGGCCATGCCTGGGAGGGTAGGCAGAGAGACAGAGGGAGGAAGCTTACAGTCCTCTTTCTGGCTTTGCTTTCCAAAACCCGAGTTCTTAAGTGAACAGAGAAGTCTAGGGTATCCCTGAAAAGTGCAGAAAGTGCACTAAAGAGAGAAAAGATTCCTCCAATCCTGCTGGCTTTGGAGAGGTAGAGGGGGAAGTTAATGATTGGCTGAGGTGTGATGGTCTCAGCTGAGGGGTCTGGGGGACCACAGGTCCTCAGAAAGCTCTGGGGAGCCCAGGAGCAGCACTCTGCCTCCTTCCCAGGGAAGGAATGGAGAACCCATGAGGGAGTGACTGCAGAGATGAAGCCTCAGGCAGACTCAGAGAGACTTCTGTGTTCCGGGCTGGAATGGAGGAAACATGGTGGCCAGGCTTGGGGAGGTAGGGAGGGCCACCAGACCTCAGTGGGTGGGGGTCATTAGGATGGAAATGAGGCCTGTGTGGACTGCTGCCGTAGGACCAACCAGGTCTCATCAAAGGCCTGATGGATCACTGAAACAAGAACCAGCTCCCATGTGTCTGCTCCAAGTCCTGGCACAATGTGATTCACTGAAATTTAACCACACTCCTGTGGAAAAGGAGAGGGCAGCCCTTGATTGACTGCTTCAGTTACCATCACCCTGGGGATACAGTGGTTCAAAATTGAAGTGTAGAGTCATAAACTGCAGGGAGTATTTACCAAACCCCTAAGATTCTAGGCCCCAGGCGAGGCGCTGGGGGATGAGAGTGGGGGGAAAGAAGTGAGAAAATAGGGGCCTGTTCATGGTCCCTCGGTCTCCATTCCTGAAGTAGGAATGATACCAGAGCTTAACTTGCACGCAGGGTCCTCCCACACATAGTAACTACCGATGCTGATCAGGCACTTAACTCTGTGGTCATCTTTGCATGGGGGATACTCTCTGTCCCATTTTAGTCAGCTTACCACTTCCCTGGTGGCTCAGAGGGTAAAGAATCTGCCTGCAATGTAAGAGACCTGGGTTCAATCCCTGGGTCAGGAAGATCCCCTGGAGAAGGAAATGGCTACCCACTCCAGTACTCTTGCCTGGAGAATTCCATGGACAGAGGAGCCTGCTGGACTATAGTCCATGGTATCGCAAAGAGTCGGACACAACTGAGTGACTTCACAATGACTAATAGTTTCACTTTTCACTGGGGCTTAGAGTCTTTGTTAAGACCACCCAGTCAGTGATGTGGCTAAATTGGGATTCAAACCTAGATGGCAGTGATAGGCTATGTTGTGTGCCCCTTCCCGCAAAGATGTTGATGGTGCTAACTCCCAGTACCTGCGACTGCGATCTGATTTGGAGAGAGGGTCTCTACAGAGGTAATCAAGCTGAAATGAGTCCTTAGGGTGGGCCTGGTCCAAATGCCTCTGAACATATAAAGGGGGGAAGTGGCACGCAGACACAGCATGGACACCTGGAGAGTGCCACGTGACCATGAAGACAGAGAGCAGCGTGCCGTATCTACAAAGCAAAGGGCACCAAGGGTTGCCAGCCAACCGCCAGGAGCCAGGAGAGCGGCATGGAACGGATTCTCCCACACAGGCCTGAAAAAGGGCCAACCCTGCCAACACTTTGATTTTGGACTCCAGCCTCCGGAAGCTTCTGATGGCTAAGCCACGTGGTATGTGGTACTTTGTTATAGCAGCCCTAGGACATTGATGCGGTGGTTGACTCAAGAGCTGGTGACTTAAAACACCAACTTTTACCACCACTTACCTGCACCCTGTGCTCCTGCCCTAGCTGGACCCTGAGGAACAGATTCTCTCTTTTCTTTCTGCCCTATTGACCCTTCCTCATCACCTCCCACCTCCTTTGCACTATTTTCTCCATGTTTTTATCATTTAAAAAACTTTTCATTGGAGTATAGTTGATTTACAATGTTGTGTCAGTTTCTGCTGTACAGCAAAATGAATCATTATACGTACACATGTATCCACTCTGTTTAAGATTCTTTTCCCATATAGGTCATTTCAGAGTACTGAGTAGAGTTCCCTGTGCTATACAATAGGTTCTTATTAGTTATCTATGGAGAAGGCAATGGCACCCCACTCCAGTACTCTTGCCTGGAAAATCCCATGGACAGAGAAGCCTGGTGGGCTGCAGTCCATGGGGTCGCTGAGAGTCGGACACGACTGAGCGACTTCACTTTCACTTTTCACTTTCATGCATTGGAGAAGGAAATGGCAACCCACTCCAGTGTTCTTACCTGGAGAATCCCAGGGATGGTGGAGCCTGGTGGGCTGCCGTCTATGGGGTCGCACAGAGTCGGACATGACTGAAGCGACTTAGCAGCAGCAGTTATCTATTTTTAATTGAAGTCTCCATATTTGTAATTGAAGTCATCTCTAGTCTTTAGTATCAAAAACATAATTGAAGTGCCCTGTCTTTGCGCCTTTGTAGGTTACTGGGAATTCCAGAAACATACCTTGCACTCTCAGGCCTCTAGAGTGCATTTCTTGCCTTTCCTTACCTGACATGCTCTCCACTGCATGCCAATGACCACCTGGAAAACCCTTATCATCCTTCCAGGCTGAGTTCTTTCAATCTGCTTCCATAAAACCACTCCTTCCAAGATACGGATAGACCTAGAAACTGTCATATAGAGTGAAGTGAAGTCAGAAAAAGAAAAACAAATATCATATATTCATGCATATATGTTGAATCTAGAAAACTGACACAGATGAATCTATTTGCAAAGCAGAAATAGAGATACAGACATAGAAAACAAATACATGGACACCAAGCGGGGAACGGGATGTGTGGGATGAATTTGGAGACTGGGATTGACACATATTGTTGTTGTTGTTCAGTTGCTAAGTCATGTCCAACTCGTTGTGACCCCATGGACTGCAGCATGCCAGGCTCCTCTGTCCTTCACTGTCTCCTGGAGTTTGCTTAAACTCATGTCCATTGGGTTGGTGATGCTATCTAACCATCTCATCCTCTGCTGCCCTCTCTCCTTTTGCCTTTTGCCTAGAAAAGGCCTAATGAGGACTTTATGTTAATATCACAGGGTACTCTACTCAATGCTCTGTGGTGACCTAAAAGGGAAGGAAATTCAAAAAAGCTGATTCACTTTGCTGTACAGCAGAAACTAACACAACATTGTAAAGCAATTATACTTCAATAAAAAGTTTTTAAAAATCCACAACCACCAAAAAACCCCGAAACCCACCCCTTTGGTCAGATTGACTGTCTCTTTCCTGTAAGAACAACAGCATAGAAACATTTTCCCACTCAGAATCATTGTTGGCATGGACATGGCTGTCATCTTTGAATGCCTGAAGGATCCTGAACGCCTCTCGAAGGTCCAGGAATAGTAGGTGTTTTAACACTTCCCCACATTCCAAGACAAATGAATCTGCAGACTTCCACCTGGAGTTCCTCTCTCCTTCCTCCTCTTCTGGTTTCTCAAATCTGCCTTCCCATAAAAAAGAAATGTCTGCAAATTACTCTGTGCTTGGCACATATCTGTCTTATTAGCAGATTTTCAATCTGGGCAAGAAAAGTTCATCCCACTTCCTTCCTCTCCCCTTCCTGTATTTTAACAAGGTTTTGTCATCTCCTTGAGCCAGCCTCAGCAGAGTTGATTTGGCTAGGTGAGCATTTTATTTTGGCATCTGCAGATGGTGTTGGTTGGAGCCTTCTGTCCGTATACTGTGAAAGAACACAAACAGAACGAAAACATTCAGTCTGAAGCCGTGGATCCTTTCCAGCTCCAGATTAAGGCAGAGGCCCAGCTCCTCCAGGATAGAGAACAGGCTAGCTCTCCAAGAGCAGAGGAGTGGGGAGCAAGGCTGACGGTGACTACTGCTGCCCAATGGGACACCTGCCCCCGATGGCCGAAGGGGTGTGGAGGAGCTACTGGCCTGGCCTTTTGCAGGGGCTGTGCTGAGAACTCTTCTCCTTTTTGGGAAAACAAATCAACATCATGTGAGGAAACCTCAATCTGGACAGGTTTTCCTTGAGAAGAATCCATTTTGACGTCAGCCTCTCCCTGCTGGCTTTGTGCCTCAGACCTTTGAAAGTTCAGGCCACTCCACACTGCTGTAGCTGCTTCTCTGAGAAGACTCATAGCTCTAAATTTTACAAGAGTTGACCCTAGAACCCTGTGCTTGCCTGACTGCAGGGAACAGTGGTGACTTCAATGGTGGTGGTGGTTTAGTCGCTAAGTCGTGTCTGACTCTTGCGACCCCATGGACTGTAGCCTGCCAGGCTCCTCTGTCCATGGGGATTCTCCAGGCAAGAATATTGAAGTGGGTTGCCATTCATCAGCATAGCCCAGTGGGCCTTCAGGCACAATTTGATATAACAAATGTTTGTGGAGTTCCCAGAGCATGCTTAAAGCATGGGATGAACTCAGGTAGGGGAGGGGGTCATGGGAGACTTCTTTTTTTATTTTTTTAAACAATTCTGTACCAGATAGGTAATAGTCAGTACTGATAAAACAGCAAGACCCTAAAGCACATAGCTTTCATTTAATTTTTATTTTATATTGGAGTATAGTTTTTTTATAATATTGTTTTGGTTTCAAATGTACAGCAAAGTGATGTAGTTATACATATATAACTATGTATAACTACATATACATATATCTATTTTTTTCAGATTCTTTTCCCATATAGGTTACTACAGAGTATTGAGTAGCATTCTCTATGCTATACAGTAGGTCCTTGTTGATTATCTACTTTAGATTTAGTAGTGTGTGTATGTTAATCCCAGCATCCTAATTCATCCTTCCTCCAAACCTTTCCCTTTTAGTAAACATAAGTTTGTTTTCTGTTTCTGTTTTGTAAATAATTTCATTTGCATCATTTTTTAAGATTCCACATATAAATATCATATGATATTTGTCTTTCACTGACTTACTTAGTTAATATGATAATCCCTAGGTCCATTCATGTTGCTGAAAATGGCATTATTTCCTTCTTCTTTTTTATGGCTGTATAATAGGTATATATGGCACATAGCTTTTATAAGGTAAAAGTTGAGTTCTGCTTCAGTTGCTAGTCCATAGGGAGATTGGCTGCAGCTCTCATTGTTTACCTTCCTTCTTAGGAACCCACCCAAACCTCTGTCTCCCAATCAGATGGGGAAGAAAGAAAGTGCTGGCCCAGTTATCCACTCACATCCCACTAGCCACTTATTGATAACATGGCCAATCTCTAGTTGCAAGGGACATTGAGAAATGTAGTCTTCAGTGGAGCATCTATGTGCCTAGCTAAATGTCTAACGATTCCTTTACTGAAGAACAAATATTGAGAAACACATACTAGACTCTGTCAACCTTTCTTGCCCTTACTCACCCAAACAGTAATTATTTACTGCATGTCAGCCATATATTTGGCACTGTTTTTATGGAGTTGCTTACAACCCACTGATGTGTATGGGCATATACTCAGCTAAAAAGTCACACGCAGTGTCCTGTGTTCTTTAATAAGTAGATGAAATGCTACGAATCTTCAGGGAAGGGAAGACTCATTCTGACCGGAGAGATTCATCAATGTGTTCAACGTGCTAACTAAGCACTATGGTTGGCCACCTCTAAGATTGTCCCATACCTGCTGGTATTCACACCCTTGTTCAGTCCCTTCCCCCGGAGTGTGGGCTGGACCTAGTGACACAGCTCTAACAAATAGAACACAGCAAAAGTGATGGAATGTTTTTTCTGAGTTTAGGTTACAGAGAAACAGTGAATCCCGTTTTGCTCACATGCTTTAATTCTGGCTCTTTCTCTGTCTCTCTTGAGCCACTACTCTGGGGGAGTCCAGCTGCCATGCTTGAGTAACTCTGTGGAGAGACTCATGAGGCAAGGGAATAATATCATCAGGCATGCCAAGAGGCACCTAAAGCCTGCTGAACAGCCATGTGATTGAGCTTGGAAGTCAACTTTTGGAGGCCTGCCAACAGCTTCATGAGCGAGCTTGGAATCAGAGCCTCCTGCTGTAACCCTTGTGAGGACCACAGCCTGACTGATACCTTGACTGCAGGTTCAGGAGAGACCCTGGGCCACAATCACCCAACTAAGCTGCACCTGCATCTGAATTCCTAACCCACAGAAACTGAGATCATTAATGTTGCTTTAAGCTGCTTAGATTTAAGGCAATTTGTTTGGCAACAATAAAGAACTGATCCCAGTACCTACTATTTTTCAAGTAGTATGCTAGGCCATTAGAACGTGAAAAATAAGTGACGTCTAGTCACTGTATTTGGGGAGGGGGGAGACAGGTATGTGTACAGATGTGGCCCATACACTGCAAGGTGGTAAGTAGAATGGTGGAGATGTGCTCAGTGTGAGAGAGGAGAGCACGGGAAGGGCTCCTTCTCCAGAGGAGTAAAATCCTCCTGGAGAAGTCCATGCTTGCAAGGAAAACTGGGGGAGAGGTCATTCCGTGGAGAGGGGATGTGGGTAATGCCTGGAGGTGAAATAGAGTGCTGTCTGCCTGAGAATCAAGAACTATAGTTCATGGGCACAGCAAAAGGTGGAGAAAGATGAGGCTGGAGAAGTGATGAGAGATGAGTCTAGTCTTGTGCCAGCAATTTATTTTTGAATAATCCAATTATGAAATCCTGCTTTGAGTGAAAGGAAGTAAAAACAAAAGCATTAATAAAGGAACTAGCATGCTCTTCTCAACAGTCCAATACCTGAATTTTAAGAAGCCAAATTCAATTATCTATAGAACACAGACAAGTGTAATTTGCTTCATTGTTTTTGCTCATAAAATTGAGCAGAGAAATGTTGACATGTTTCTGTGGAATAATAGTGGTTCTTACTGAGAAACCAGCTCAGGTGACATTCGATGCTTTTGCAAGTGGGAAATTGGCCGTTTCATCTTTAGGATTTTATGAATTTATATTTTGAAAATCTGAAGAGAGGTCTGGGTAGATGATTTTCTTTCTTTTCTCTCCCTTTCTCTTTTGTTTTTCCCTTCCCTTCCTCTCTCATTCCTTTTTTCTTTCCTTCTTTTCTCCTTCTTACACTCCATCTCTTTGATTTCCAGTATGTTGAAGGTTCTAAGCACCAGCCTCGCAAGGGATGAAAAGGGAACAAAAGCATACCTCTCTCCCCTGCCTGGAGGATTAGCGCTAAAGTTGGTGGAAGATTCTTTGGATCACTATGGCTCATGAGTGAGTCTAATGATTAAGCAGGTAACTAAATTATTTGAACCAAGACGGCTACAAAACCGAGCTTGTAGATAGTGGTTGATACAGAATCAGAAGAAATAAGACTATTTAAATTAACTTTTAAACAATTACAGTCCAATAATAATTAATAAAAAGGTAAATAAATTAACTTTTAAAATTAAAATGTCTTATAATGCCATTTCAAAATGTCTTTCTGTGTCTGGAGTCCATCACTTCCAACATGAAATAAAATGGTCAGGTGCCCTTATATCTGGATTGTACAACTCACGGTCTGGGGAGTAGGAGTTTGGGTTTTTAGTAGCCTCCTTAGAACAAAACATCACCTGCTCTGTTAGGTTTTGCTAGAGGTTATATAATCCCCTTCCAGATCTAATCAGGCTCTCTTCTCATCATGTCATCAACGTATTCCCTCCACTGATCTCCATGTAAGAGTGGCTTGTACCCCTATTACTACCTGTGGGAATGACAGTAAAATTACCCACTGAAAAGGCAAAAGCATCAGAATGGACACAGCACTGGACAGCATCCTGGAGTCTCTCTTGTATGCCAGTCATCACCCTTTTTGTAGGGGGGTCTGGGGTACCAAGACTTCCCATGTGGCTCACTGGAAAAGAATCTGCCTGCAGTGCAGGAGTCGCAGGAGACCTGGGTGTGATCCCTGGGTCAGGGAAGATCCCTGGGAGGAGGAAATGGCAACCCACTCCAATACTCTTGCCTGGAGAATCCCATGGACAGAGGAGCCTGGCAGGCTACCGTCCATGGGGTTGCAAAGAGTCAGACATGACTGAGCAACTGAGCACCTCTGCACGCCGGGGATTCCAGAGGAGGAATGAGGTGGTGAGAGGTTCTTTAGGGGCCTTGGGGTTCATTGGAGGCTCAGATTCCAATAGGCTGAATAATTGTTTTAATGTTTGTTTTCCCCACCAGACTGTGACCAATTTGGAGGTAAAGGCTCAATCTTTCTCATCTTTTCTCTCTACTGCCTAACTTGGTATTGGACCGTAGTCATTGGGAGAGCATTAGTTACTCAGTCATGTCCAACTCTTTGCAATCCCGTGGACTGTAGACTGCCAGGCTCCTCTCTCCATGAGACTCTCCAGGGAAGAATACTGGAATGGGTTGCCTTTCCCTTCTCTAGGGGATCTTCCCAACCCAGGCATTGAACCCAGACCTCCTGCATTGTAGGGAGATTCTTTACTGTCTGAGCCACTAGGGAAGCCTGGCCCATAGTAGTTTCTTGATAAATATTTGTTGGGCAAAATTGAAATACACCTGTTTATTGAAGACCTTGGTGTCTACTGAGGCTCTGCCTTGAGTTAACTGCACTAGGCACTCTGAGAGATCATATAAGAGAAATAAGACTTGGCTTTTCCTTTGACGAGTTTTTAGTAGAGTTACTGGACTCGGGTAGAAACTGTCTCATACAGCCTGAAATCCCAGTGCTGGTATGGTACTTGGGACAAAGCAGGCACTCGGTGAACATTTGTCAATTAACTGTATCTTGTATCTGGGCTAGTGGACTGGCTCCAGATTGGTCCTTCAAGTGCTTCCCCCCCCAACCCCCTCCAAATCTGCCAGCCCAGCAACTCAGTCCAGAATTACTCCCAATGACCCATCAAA
Source organism: Bubalus bubalis (assembly GCF_019923935.1). Taxonomy (NCBI): domain Eukaryota; kingdom Metazoa; phylum Chordata; class Mammalia; order Artiodactyla; family Bovidae; genus Bubalus; species Bubalus bubalis. Next base: position 77,385,706 of record NC_059162.1, on the reverse strand, counting down.
CTATATGATGGTTAGCCAGGAACAAAAGCCACTAGGAAAATAAAGCATCAATTTCCAACCGGGTGTTTCAAAAGGAACTGAGGTATTAAAATAAGGTCACAGTTGTCCCAATCAGATCATCTTTTCAAAGAAATTGCAGGCTTGTGAGCCAACAGCAACCACATACACCTTTGGAGTCATCAGAACCAGTGTTCACAACACTGAAAGCAAAATCAAGTAAACAAGCCTGTGTCGTGGACTTCCTTGACCCAGACTTTCAGGAAGGAGCTGACGCACCGCCCAGACTCGCGCTCACCCACATAGCTCCGAAGCCAAACAAACTCGTGTTTTCCCAGCTGTATGATGCACTCAGTTCACGGAGCGACTGGCCAGAAAACAAGGAAAAGAAAAAAAAAATGTGCCTAGTTCAGACCACGCAAGGAAAGTAGAATTGCTTCAGCTGGCTTTTGTTTTTTATTTTCATGAAGTATCAAGAAATATAAAGATGGAAGAAGTTAGATCTATGGCTTTTAGTTACTAAAAAGGAAACAAAATATTTTTTTCTTTTATAGATCTGATCATGCTATTACTCTGCTTAAAAACTTCAATGACTTTATAACCTTCAAATTTTGATAGCCCTTACAGATCTTTTATGACTTGTTTAAAACAACATTTCTAGCCACATGAGCCCAAATTTCCTCCCACTTAAAGCTGTTTTGAGCTTTGCCAGGCTTCTGTTATATTAAATACTTCATGTGCTTTCTTGCCCACATGCTTTTGTTTATGCTATTCCTTCTGCTTATAACACCTTTCCTTGCTTTATTCATTAAGGAAATGCCAACTCAGATTTTAAGACTCACCCTAAAGCATATGAAAGCATATAAAGCATATGAAAGCTGCTCTTTCATATGTCTTCCCATAGGATTTGCTTTGCAGGTACTTCTTATTGTATTTAGTCCTTGTATCATTAATTCATTCATTCATTGTTTTTGTATTTTGTATCAGATACTCTTCTAAGCACTGAGGATCCAGGTATAAAAGTTCCTAACTAGTGGGGGACTCAGTTGAATAAATTGATTGTTGCAAGACAGAACTGTAAGTTCTTTGGCAAATGTAAGTACAAGATGCTTTGGGAGATCAGAGAGGGTCACATACCTGAGTCTGATTGGTGGGAGGGAATCTGGAAGGCTTCCTGGAGGAGTTGGCACATGAAGAGCTAAAGGACAAGAAGATTTTGTATCCATCTCCTCATGTTTCACAGAGTACTCTTTGAAGAAAGATCAATCACAAATCATATCAAATTAGGTCATTTATTCCATATATGTTTGGATTGAATTCTTTGCTAGGAGACAGACAGATGGAGAGAAGGGGATCACGGAGATGTTGATGCTGCTGCTAAGTCGCTTCAGTCGTGTCTGACTCTGTGCGACCCCATAGACGGCAGCCCACCAGGCTCCCCCGTCCCTGGGATTCTCCAGGCAAGAACACTTGAGTGGGTTGCCGTTTCCTTCTCCAATGCATGAAAGTGAAAAGTGAAGTGAAGTCGCTCAGTCGTGTCCGACTCTTCGTGACCCTGTGGATTGCAGCCCGCCAGGCTCCTCCGCCCATGGGATTTTCCAGGCAAGAGTACTGGAGTGGGTGCCATTGCCTTCTCCAGGGAGATGTTAGAGGAAACCAAATATGACTCCCAGGTTTCTAGTGTAAGTGCTGGATGGTGAATCAGTGCTGCCACGTGCAGATGTGCAGGTTGTGGACTCACAATGAGCAAGGTAATGCAGAAGGAGGAGCAAATTTGTTGAAGAAGAGTCTTATTCTTCATACCAAAATAACTATGAATAACACTTAATACATGATGTTGAAGTGGACTGGAATGAGATAATTGTTTTGTTGTTTTGATTTCTTAAAGGCAGATCTTCTGTTCTCTTGGGTGGACTGGGAAGTTTACTTTCCTGTTCTGTTCTCTTGGCTCCTTATTTTCAAATGTCTGGAGTCTCAACTGTGAATCAGTCAGATCTTTCCCACACCTCCCCTGTCCTTAGATCATTTTGACACTTCTACCAGAGGGAATCTTAGGACTTTTGGCTTAAATGAAGCTTGAAAATTGCAAACTGAATAAATTATTCAGTTACAAGTATTAGTTAATAACCAATAAATTAAACTATTATGAATAATATATCAGGTTGGCCAAAAAGTTTGTTCAGGTTTTCTGTAACATGGGAAAACTCGAACAAACCTTTTGGCTTTCCTAATATTAATAACATCTCTCCTGACTATTAACCAAAAGTTGGCTTTAGTTATTAGAATTGATTTAAGCTACAATTTGATTTTACAATAGTTGTGCTAAACTAAAGCTTTATTTTCTTTACTTTTATATCATTTTCCCTTTTATATAGTGGAAAAAGTCTAAGCAGGACTTTGGAGCACCAAAAATTCTTTACCCAAACAAGTATTCCTTAAAAAATTTTTAGTGCATCCTTAATACATTATAAGTAATTTCTTTCTTCTGAGAAGTTTGACTCTAAAACATCCCTTGGGTTACCATTTGACTTCCTGTTATGTTTAGACAGAAACGTAAATCTTTTAATCAATGAGCTACTTTAAAGTGAATCAAGGCCTTCCAATAAAATCCAATCTTCATTATTTTTGATGGCTATTCTTTGACTTTTCCATCTTTCTCTAGATCTACTTGATCCCAACATCTGTATACCATAAAAGTAGACAATACATTCTACAAAAGACAGCTGGGACAGGGCAGTTAGCTCTCATCCCTTGGCACTGCCTATTTTTCCTACTCAACTCTAAACTGACAACTTATTTTTCTTTTTGTTATGAATTCTATCCCTTTCTTTGGTATTTTGTTCTCCAAATGTATTTTCCTTTTAAGCTACTTGATTGTAGACTATATTATCTTCTTGTCCTCACAATTTAGATGATATCATTAATAACTTTAGATTCCAAGCAGCTATCTTTTGTAGTTACGTGGGAGACAGACGTGAGTTTAGCTTTGTGTTATCTATGTGTACATGTGTAACATGCAAGGTAGTGATTATAATTAGCCTTTTTAAGAAGAAATGGTTGTAGAAGCACTATTTCCACAATATCATTTTTAATTAGCATTTTTATCTATTCATGAAAGCGGATTATCTAAGGCAATGATCTTCAAATTTCTGCCTGTATGCACCTCCAAAAATTTTGAAAGTTGTATACCTATCATCCATTTTAAAAACAAACTACTAGAAAGTTTCATGATAAGTTTAAATAGTTGCAAAGGATATGATTTCTGATATAAATATTGCCATCTAAAAATAAAGCTCTTATGTTACTCTCTTAAATGTTTCCCAAGGAATTCTAAATACCACAGCTACTTGACACCAACTATGACAACTTGATATCCACCACCATCTAGTTTAAAAGTACATAAACGGGGTTTTGTTGATATACATGGTCACCATTTTTCTCCTTTCCACTTTCCCACAGAATTTTATTATAAAATGATGCTTTAATGCTTAAAGACCTTTATTGGTCACCCCCCATACTTTTGTACACACACACACACACACACAAATATAAGTTGAGGGCTGCAAAGTGTTATAAAAATTTTTCCTCTGCACTTAGTTATCATTAACACACAATCAGACAAACAACAGGCATATATTACAAATTCATTATGATACATAATTATTAAACATAAAAGTAAATTTTTATTGGAGTTACATTCATTCATAAGCTGAGTAGCTCTTTTTCTCAATTGTTTTTTTGTTGTTTGTTTTCAGAGGAAAAATACTTTACTGAATCATTCAAATTCGCAGTTGTTTTTTGTATCCATGGGTGAGTTATTAATTGCTAAAATGAAACAGGGTGCAGCATCCATTCTATTCCTATTTAATATTTTTACAGATTTTATTTCATAATTTATTGAGAAGTTGTGTTCAAGTAAATAAATAGGTGAGGATAGATCTAAAATCATTGCCACTCACATCTGCTCTATTTCAAAGATATAAGACAAAGATCACATGGTCATTCATTATTAAAAATGACTTTTATGATTTATCAGCTGACTATTCAATTAGGGTACCCTTCAACTCTGTTGAAAGCAAAAAATTGGAAACCACATGGTTTGAAAAAGGATGACCCAGCCATTAGAATCCAATTAAACAGCTGTATTTGGAATCATCCCTTTGCAGCACAGAGCTTTCTACAACTTTAATGCAATGCATCAAGGTAATTTCTGATCTGGTGGGAGATGCACCTTTCTTTTGTAAGATGGGAAGATGGACATGATGACAAGACAGGAGGGATAGAGGAACCATAATGAGGAGTCCTTGGACATATTAACTTTTGGAAAGAGTACTTATGGTAGATGAGGATCAGAATTGCATCTTTAAAAAAAACTTTTAACACATATTTTTTGGAAAGCCCTCAGATAGTACACTGACTTGAAATCACTGTTAAAAGGTCTCTGCCAGGTTCCACCATTTGTTCACTTGACAATAGAACATATTCTTTTCTCAGAATACCTACTAATACCTGGAAGAACCAAAGTTTCTTGGAATAATCCCTGGGAAATGATACCCTAGAGTTTTAGTTAATTAATCTTAATTGTCTCCCCAATTAGATAATAAAATCTAAATCTGTGAGCTGTAAGTTGTTATAGATGCAGGAGAACAGAGATGATGATAAATTGATTCAGTCAGTTCAGTTCAGTTGCTCATTTGTGTCCAACTCTGCGACCCCATGAACCACAGCATGCCAGGCCTCCTTGTCCATCACCAACTCCCAGAGTTTACCCAAACTCATGTCCATTGAGCCGGTGATGCCATCCGACCATCTCATCTTCTGTTGTCCCTTTCTCCTCCTGCCCTCAATCTTTCCCAGCATCAGGGTCTTTTCTAATGACTCAACTCTGCATGAGGTGGCCAAAGTACTGGAGTTTCAGCTTCAACATCAGTCCTACCAATGAACACCCAGGACTGATCTCCTTTAGGATGGACTGGTTGGATCTCCCTGAAGTCCAAGGACCTCTCAAGAGTCTTCTCCAATACCACAGTTGAAAAGCATCAATTCTTTGGCGCTCATTTTTCTTTATAGTCCAATTCTCACATCCTTTGTTGGCAAAGTAATGTATCTGCTTTTTAATATGCTGCCTAGGTTGGTCATAACTTTCCTTCCAAGGAGCAAGCGTCTTTTAATTTCATGGCTGCAGTCACCATCTGCAGTGATTTTGGAGCCCAGAAAAATAGTCAGCCACTGTTTCCACTGTTCCCCATCTATTTGCCATGAAGTGATGGAACCAGATGCCATGATCTTCGTTTTCTGAATGTTGAGCTTTAAGCCAACTTTTTCACTCTCCTCTTTCACTTTCAAGAGGCTCTTTAGTTCTTCTTCACTTTCTGCCATAAGGATGGTGTCATCTGCATATCTGAGGTTATTGATATTTCTCCTGGCAATCTTGATTCAAGCTTGTGCTTCCTCCAGCCCAGATTAATTGATTATTGATACTAATTGTGTTTGCTTCACATAGCAGAAACCCCACAAAACACTGGCAAATACCAGTAAGGAGGTATTTGTCTCACACAAATGAATTTCTGGGCAGGTAGCCCTGGACTAAAATAGAAGTTCAATGATGTCATCAAGTACCCAGTGCTTTCTATCTTGCCACCCCATTATCCTTTGTTTATGATTGTTGTCTTGTTACCTCATGACTGTAAGATGGCTGCTCTACTGTTACCCTCATAGTTGAGTTCCAGGCAAAAAGGTGGGGGAGGGAGAGAATAGTAAGGACTTGTTGTTAGGAAGTCCTGCCTTCTTATCTGGAAAAGTCAAGGACTTCTACCGATAGCCCATTTGGCATAACTGGGTTTTATGGCCACCTAATTACAGAAGAGCTGGGAGTTTGAGCATCATTCCCTTCTCTATTCTCTCTAGTAGAGGAAGGCAAATGTTTGAGAAAAGATTTTGAGTGAACCAACGTGCTGGATCTGTCACATCCTTCTATTCTGAGCCAGATACTTTACATACAATAATGTGCTATAACACTTGAATGACATAGGTTTTATCCCCATTTTTCAGATAGGGAAACTGAGGCTAAAGTAACATTCCCAGGTACCATAACTAATTGGTGACAAAACTATCTAATACCATAGTCTGTGCTTTTCACCTCCAACCACTATACAGGCTGCAGCTGTTTTGCTTGGCTTGCTGAATCATTCTATCCACCTCATAGTGCTAGACCTGAATGGTTCTGCTGGTGTGGAAACTCCTAAAGCCTGTACCAAGTGCAGAGTGGGGTGGGGTGAGAGGCTAAGTCAGAAAGACTGAGCATCCCCCTGCCCCTGCCCCAATTCTCTTGATCTCAGTAAAAATGGATCAGAGAGGGAAGAGCAGGAGATAGGAAGCAGCCACTCTAAGCCTGGAGGCAGGACACAAGCGAGAGTTCATTTGCTGACTCTGATCCTGCTTTTAAGACCATCTTAGTGGTCAAACAATAGATGGCAAGAGTGAACGTCGACATTCTAGGAATCAGGGAACTAAAATGGACTGGAATGGGTGAATTTAACTCAGATGACCATTATATCTACTACTGCAGGCAGGAATCCCTCAGAAGAAATGAGTAGCCATCATGGTCAACAAAAGAGTCCAAAATGAAGTACTTGGATGCAATCTCAAAAATGACAGAATGATCTCTGTTTGTTTCCAAGGCAAACCATTCAATATCACAGTAATCCAAGTCAATGCCCCAACCAGTATCACTGAAGAAGCTGAAGTTGAATGGTTCTATGAAGACCTACAAGACCTTTTAGAACTAACACCTAAAAAAGATGTCCTTTTCATTATAGGAGACTGAAATGCAAAAGTAGGAAGTCAAGAAACACCTGGAGTAACAGGCAAAGTTGGCCTTGGAATATGGAATGAAGCAGGGAAAATACTAATAGAGTTTTGCCAAGAAAATACACTGGTCATAACAAACACCCTCTTCCAACAACACAAGAGAAGACTCTACACATGGACATCACCAGATGGTCAACACCGAAATCAGACTGATTATATTCTTTGCAGCCAAAGATGGAGAAGTTCTATACAGTTAACAAAAACAACACCAGGAGCTGACTGTGGCTCAGATTATGAACTCCTTATTGCCAAATTCAGACTGAAATTGAATAAAGTAGGGAAAACCACTAGACCATTCAGGTATGATCTAAATAAAATCCCTTATGATTATACAGTGGAAGTGAGAAATAGATTTAAGGGCCTAGATCTGATAGATAGAATGCCTGATGAACTATGGACTGAGGTTCGTAACATTGTACAAGAGACAGGGATCAAGACCATCCCCATGGAAAAGAAATGCAAAAAGCAAAATGGCTGTCTGGGGAGGCCTTACAAATAGCTGTGAAAAGAAGAGAAGTGAAAAGGAGAAAAGGAAAGATATAAGCATCTGAATGCAGAGTTCCAAAGAATAGCAAGAAGAGATAAGAAAGCCTTCTTCAGCGATCAATGCAAAGAAATAGAGGAAAACAACAGAATGGGAAAGACTAGAGATCTCTTCAAGAAAATTAGAGATACCAAGGGAAAATTTCATGCAAAGATGGGCTCGATAAAGGGCAGAAATGGTATGGACCTAACAGAAGCAGAAGATATTAAGAAGAGATGGCAAGAATACACAGAAGAACTGTACAAAAAAGATCTTCACAACCCAGATAATCACAATGGTGTGATCACTCACCTAGAGCCAGACATCCTGGAATGTGAAGTCAAGTGGGCCTTGGAAAGCATCACTACGAACAAAGCTAGTGGAGGTGATGGAATTCCAGTTGAGCTCTTTCAAATCCTGAAAGATGATGCTGTGAAAGTGCTGCACTCAATATGCCAGCAAATTTGGAAAGCTCAGCAGTGGCCACAGGACTGGAAAAGGTCAGTTTTCATTCCAATCCCAAAGAAAGGCAATGCCAAAGAATGCTCAAACTACCGCACAGTTGCACTCATCTCACATGCTAGTAAAGTAATGCTCAAAATTCTCCAAGCCAGGCTTCAGCAATATGTGAACCGTGAACTTCCTGATGTTCAAGCTGGTTTTGGAAAAGGCAGGGGAACCAGACACCAAATTGCCAACATCCACTGCATCATTGAAAAAGCAAGAGAGTTTCAGAAAAACATCTATTTCTGCTTTATTGACTATGCCAAAGCCTTTGACTGTGTGGATCACAATAAACTGTGGAAAATTCTGAAAGAGATGGGAATACCAGACCACCTGACCTGCCTCTTGAGAAATCTGTATGCAGGTCAGGAAGCAACAGTTAGAACTGGACATAGAACAACAGACTGGTTCCAAATAGGAAAAGGAGTACGTCAAGGCTGTATATTGTCACCCTGTTTATTTAACTTATATGCAGAGTACATCATGAGAAACACTGGACTGGATGAAGCACAAGCTGGAATCAAGATTGCTGGGAGAAATATCAATAACCTCAGATATGCAGATGACACCACCCTTATGGCAGAAAGTGAAGAGGAACTAAAAAGCCTCTTGATGAAGGTGAAAGACGAAAATGAAAAAGTTGGCTTAAAGCTCAACATTCAGAAAACAAAGATCATGGCATCTGCTCCCATCATTTCATGGTAAATAGATGGGGAAACAGTGGAAGCAGTGTCAGACTTTATTTTTTTGGGCTCCAAAATCACTGCAGATGGGGATTGCAGCCATGAAATTAAAAGCCGCTTACTCCTTGGAAGGAAAGTTATGACCAACCTAGACAGCATATTCAAAAGCAGAGACATTACTTTGCCAACAAAGGTTCGTCTAGTCAAGGTTATGGTTTTTCCTGTGGTCATGTATGGATGTGAGAGTTGGACTGTGAAGAAGGCTGAGCGCCGAAGAATTGATGTTTTTGAACTGTGGTGTTGGAGAAGACTCTTGAGAGTCCCTTGGACTGCAAGTAGATCCAACCAGTCCATTCTGAAGGAGATCAGCCCTGGGATTTCTTTGGAAGGAATGATGCTAAAGCTGAAACTCTAGTACTTTGGCCACCTCATGCGAAGAGTTGACTCATTGGAAAAGACTCTGATGCTGGGAGGGATTGGGGGCAGGAGAAGAAGGGGATGACAGAGGATGAGATGGTTGGATGGCATCACTGACTCGATGGATGTGAGTCTGAGTGAACTCCGGGAGTTGGTGATGGACAGGGAGGCCTGGCGTGCTGCAATTCATGGGGTCCGAAAGAGTCAGACACGACTGAGCGACTGGACTGAACTGACTCTGCAGGCCTCAAGCTCTTCACCTTGCTCTTTGATGTGTATCTGTGGTATGTGACAAGTGGCCAGACTGCAGAGCTGGGATCTAGTGGGAAATGGGCTTGACTGTCCAGCCACAGGTTCCAATGCCCTGAAGGCAAATGTCTCCACAGGTTCTATGGGCAGGGGAGAGCATGGCTAAGACTCCAGTTAGTCCGCAGCCCCTCAGCCCCGGCATTGGACTCTCTACCTGTCCCCTCTCTCCACCTTCGCTCTCCTAGCTACTGGTCCCCCCACTTATCCCCACCCCAGGAATCACTTTCTTCTCAGGGTCTCTGGGCTGTCGTGACCATCACAATCAGAGCCCATGAAGCATAATGTTCCAGAAACTCCACCCCACAACACAGACTTTCCAAAATGTCCAGAATTGAACTGCTTCTCACCAGTGCTACCTATGCTTTTGGTCCCAGACTCCATCGTCTCCTGCTTGGTTCCCTGAACCTGCCTTCTGGTTTCCCTGAAGCTTCGCTGCCCTACAGTCTATCCTCCACGGAGCAACCAGAGGAGTTCCATTCAAGCTTCATACTCTTTGCTCCAGTCCTCCAGTGGCTTTCTTTTCCCTCAGAGTTTTGACAGATGGCCTCTAAGGCCCTACACAATGTGCAGGCTGCTCCTCTCCCCCCTCTTCCCCCACTACTTCTCAGACTTCACTTCCTAGTACTAGTCTCTCCTCCTGAAGACACTTTCCCACCTCACAGCCATTGTACAGACTGTTACCTCTGCTGAGACCATGCTTTTCAGGTGGTCAAATGACTCCTTCACCTCCTTTAAGGCTTTGCTCAGTTGCCACCTTCCCGGTGAAACCTACTGTGAATACCTTGTTTAAAAATGCTGCCTCTGACCCCATCATTGCCTGTCCACCTTACCCTGCTCTCCTTTCTCACATCACACATGCCACCTACTTGTATAGTATATAACTTGTTTATTATGCTTATAGACTGTCTCCCTACAAGGAGCAGAAAGAGTATTGCTCACTAGATAGTCCATTTGCTCCCCCAGATTTCTTGCCTCTGTGTCATTAAGTGAGGCCATGTGATGAGAGTCCCTGAGACAAAGAGGGGTGGGGATTTCCCGCAGTGCTGTCCAGCCCAGGGCAAGTTCTCACCTCTCCTCTTCCGCTGCCATAGCAACCAAGGGACCTCAGACTGAGATTGTGAAGCCTTCTGGGCCCCTGAGTCACTGCCTGAAGGACAGTTGCCCTAGAGAATCACAGTGGACTTTGTGTGAAAGAGAAATAAATGAAGCATTGTTTAACTAAGCCACTGATGCTTTGCACTCTCCTGGCTAGTACATCTTGTTAAAATATAAAGTCCATAACAGCAAGATTTTGGTCTGTTTTTTTTCTCTGATGTATTCTTGGTACCTGGCTAAATCCTGGCTGATTATGGCCCCATAGCAAATTTGTTGAATGAATGAATGTATCTCTGGACTCCAGATCAGCACTGCTGACCCAGCTTGGTTTCTAACTTCCTCTGGAGCATAGCTACTTCCCAGGCTGTAAGCGTGAGAGCTCCTGACAAGTAGGAATGGGATCACAGTCATCCTTGCATCATCCTCAATTACTTGCATGAGGGTTCATAAATATTATACTAACTAAATGCTAGCACAAACTTTCCCTGTGATCCTCAGGTGTGAAGATCACAGTGGGAAGAGGCAATGGCCAATTCTAGCTCAGGTGCTTCCCCATTCTCAGTGCATCATCTTGTTTATCAAGGAATTTTTTGTCTGGTCTCCCGCAGCTCCTCACTCTCTGACCTAAAATCTGTTCTCACCTCTCTGTTATCCTCATCCTATTTGAGGGCAATCCATGTGATTCTGCAGGTGGTACTATTCCTTCTAGATTCTTACCTCCTGTTCATACCTCAGCCCACTGATTTCTGGACTCTGATGCCACAGTTCTATTGAACTTCTTTCTGATGGTGCCCGCTACCTCCTGAATCCCAGACATGGTGGAATTTCTAAGGGCCTATGATGACTTAGAGACCTTCAAACCAATCCCCTTGCTGCCCCTTTGGCTCCCCTGGAAACACAGTTTGCCTATTTCCTTCCATCTCTCTAACCATTCTTTCTATTCCATGGGCTCCTCTTCCTCTGCCTCCTCCTGACATGTTCCCCAGGCTGCTGTCCTCAGCTCACTGCTCTTGGCACTCAAAACACTTCTCCCTGGTTTCAGCTACCTCCTATACCGTGATGATTCCCAAATCTTGATCTCCGGCCCCAGCCTCTCTCCAGAGCTTTGGGTGATTCATGTAGCCATCCACTGGACAATCTAGATGTCTCCTGGACTGGCTGCCTCTTTGCACCATCTCACAGCCCTTTGGCCTCTCCTCAGAGTCTTGAAATAGCTCTGGTAGGCATCCTGCCCTGGCTTTGATTCAGTTCACATAGTAACTTACCTGAGCAAGTAGCTTCCACCTTGCTTCCTGCCTTGGGGTTCCTCTGTTGCTCCTGGACACCTAGTCATTCATCCCAGGCACCTTTGGAAGTGCCTGGTATTTATGCAAGTGCAAGCCAAACATGGGGACATGGGCCAAGCATAACACTGCATGAAGAAGCCCTGGACCAATGAGGTACAAGGACCAGCAGATAACACTTCTCCCTTTTATCTCTTTGGTGGACAAGCCTGAGATGCAGTGTAAGTTCCTCAGGAGGCCCCACAAACCTCCAGTGCTAGTGTTCCATGAAGCTGACGTGACGCATATCCTTGATTGACTTTCCATCCTGCCTTATATTATCCTCCCTACCCTCTCACTCCTGTTCCCTGGGATAAACTTCCCAGATAAACAGCCAGCACATTCATCTGTGTCCGGGCCTTGCTTTGGAGGCATCCAGGTTCACATATCCTTTGGGCATCTTTATCTCAAACTGGCTAAATCCTAACTCATAGCCCTTCCCCTGGTGGCTCAGATGATAAAGAATCTGCCGGCAATGCAGGAGACCTGGGTTTGATCCCTGGGTTAGGAAGGTCTCCTGGAGAAGGAAATGGCTACTCACTCCAGTATTCTTGCCTGGAGAATCCCATGGACAGAGGAACCTGGTGAGCTACATATAGTCCATGGGGTCAAAAAGAGTTGGACACAACTGAGCGACTTTCTCTTCAGTCTTTCTCCCAGCCCCACTCATCTTTCTCCAATCATTCGCCTCAGCCATCAAGGCTGCAAACTGGAGACCTAAGCTGACTTTCCCTTTATGCCCTCCATCTGCACCTTCATTGCTTCCCTACAACCATTATTTAAGGCCCCATCATCTCACCTAAGCTGCTGCCTCCTTTTAGTCTTCCCTACCTCTCCTCCAACTCTCTCAAAACCATCCCTCACCTGACCTCCCATGTGAAATACCTCAAGCACAAATCTTGCCATAGCATTTGATTGTTCAAATCTAACCAGCATTTCCAAAGGTAAACTAAAATCCAAGTACCCTAACCTGGGCAGGGGCCTTCTGAGATCTGCTGCTCATCTGCCTCTCCAGCATCCCGTCTGAATTGCTTCTGCTTCCCAGCATGGTTCCCAGTTGCACACTCAACAGCGAGAAAGAAAAGAGCCATACTGAACAGGTGACCCATTGTGTCCCCATGGGGAATATCCCAACCACCCAGCCACTGTGCAGACAAAGCAGAGCTCTTCTCTAGAACCAAAAATCACACGGTCTTTCTAGGCTCAGAACTTCACAGTATAGTGATCACAGGGCACAATGTGTGTGGAGATGGGTGAGGACCAAAGAGAGTACAGAGGTGGAATCAGAACACTGGAGCTCAGGGCTGCTCCACCTGTTCTCTGTGTGGCCCTTTGTAAATTGCCTGGTTCCTGCATTCACAAAGTAGGAAGATACTATCTAATTGCCATAGGGTATGCAAAGTACATATAATATTAATAGAGATGATTATGGCTAACACTTACTGACCTTTAACCGTGTGAGGAAATGGAAGTAGAAGAAGGCACCTTTGAGCAGGTCTTGGGTCTGCTAACAATTTAGCAATGCTCTCTGAGTAAGTCATTTCCCCTGTCTTGACCTCAGCCTCACCCTGGAAACAATGGGGTTGAATTAGTTCAGGACTTTTGGACTGGGCAGTTTCTAACATCCTTTACAACTATAACATTCTGAGTTTATGAATCAAGCATGCTGAGCTATTGCTTGTCCCAAAGTGGGCTGAGCAGCCATCTCTCTTTAGCTCTGATGTGCCTTCTGGGCACACACAGTGCGTTGAAGGTGACCTCAGCAGCCCTTACATCAGCCTGCTTCCCTTGGGTGTCAGGGAGAAAGGGACCAATTGTGTTCAGTGCCAGGCAGTTAAGAGACTCTACATATCTTGCAATTTTTTCTTTGGTCCAGTCTGGTAACAATGAGAATAATTCTGTCCAAAAATGCAGTCAAGTTTTTTGGCATGAACCGTGCTCTTCAAATTCATGGAATTTACTCTCATATCACTGCCAAGTTGGACAGATTCTTGTCAGAGCCAGATCAAGTTTGAGTCAAGTCCAAGGCCAGTTATCTCTTGGATGGTAGCCCATCTCCTCCCTTTTTACCCATCATGACCTCCATCCATCTTCCTGAGGGTCTGGGGGTGATAGTGGCATGCTGCCTCTCACCACCCTCTGAATGGTGACTTTGCCATAATTGTATTTTTCTTTTCTTTTTTTTGGTTATTATATTCCAGTTCGAAGTGAAAATGTGATGGAGTAAACATGTTCTGGATATTTTCTCCTTTCACTTACCACTGGAATTTATACCCCACCCCTCATTTTGGATTAATTTCTTTTCATAGCTGTTCATATTAGCATGATTTTCAGTAACCTAATATTTCCTAACATAATTGAAGCAGTCAGAACAACAAATCCCATAGTGGGTGTGATTTGAAAGACACTTATCTGAGCATGGTGAGAGTAGTCAACATGCCTCCACACCAAAGAAACTGTGAAGCCAGGCAGAAGGATTGTCCTTTTTTATCCCCAAAGCTAGGGGTTCCTGGAAGGGAGGTTCTAGGTACATTTTCCTCAGTGAGACAGCTGAGGACTGAGAATCTAGGAGAATGCTTGACCTTCATCTGGTCCTTGACATCTTATTCCTTTAGCATCTAATTGCATGCATGTGTGCTAAGTTGCTTCAGTTGTGTCCAACTCTCTGCAGCCTTATGGACTGTAGCCCGCCAGCCTCCTCTGTCCATGGGATTCTCTAGGCAAGAATACTGGAGTGGGTTTCCATGCCGCCTTCCCTCTTCCAGTTAGCATCTAATTAGATGTTATCAATTACCTGATTGTTGATAGGGTAGGGAAGATTGAGAATGGAGACTTTCCCTCATGATTCCCATGTCTAAATGAGTGCTAAGAACTTATACTTAAAAGCACGTTATTCATTGATTCCATAAGTAATTGTTGGGTGTTTACTGTGTTTGTGCCAGGCCCTGTACTAGAGCCTGGAGACACAGTGAGAAACAGACATAATCCTTGCTCCACAGGGCAGTCCCAGTCTAGCACATGAGTTGTATACCAGGTGGGTATGAACAGTGTCAAGTGAGTTCTGTAGGATCTAGCCCACTTGGCTCTCTTATTCCCAGCATTATTATGGGTGTAATAAAATAATTATTCAAGAAATTACTTGTTAGTGCTGGTCTTTCCTTTTAGAGAAAATATCACATAATGATTTCACTACAACAGCAATCTCTAACAGGATACCTAGCCCTTAGTAAATGCTCCAGAAACATTTGTGAAGTAAAGAATATAGGGAGGCGAGGAGAAGGTAGGATGAAAAAGAGAGAATGTGAGGAGAGAGGAAAAAGGTGGATTAGTGTCCTGGAAGGTGGGTGAAGTGCCACTGTGAAGAAATGCAGGGCATGTGGAAGGAAACTCATGTTGAGAAAGAAAGGAAGTGGTTGAAAGTGAGAGGAGGTCAAGGCAGTGAGAGCCAAGCTGTACAGGAAGGGGGAAGTTTCATTTGGGAAAATTCTGTGGAAGAATGTCTGGAAGCTGCTGTGCTGAGGCCGGGGACTGGCTGCAGCTGTGCCCTCTGCCCTGTGCTGAGAGGCACTCAGTGCAGAGAGCCAGGCCTCTACCTTGGACCAGGCATGACTGTGAACCCAGACCTGTGGTTGAAGCAGTGCCAAGTGGGGCTGAGGACTCAGGACTCTGGACTCAGGCTGACCTGATTCGTTTCCAGTCTTTGCTGCCAAGAATCCAGAGTTAAGTTCCGCTAAAGGGCTGTTTGGGTGAGGGGGTTGTGCCAGGGGAGCTGTGGCCAGCACCTTCTGTTGGAGACAGCCCTGATGCCCTTCATAAAGATGCATTTAATCTTGGCCAATTGCACCATATGAACCATGGTTCTGGTTTACTGTTTTTCATCTCAAGCAATAATAGCACTGTAATTATATTTTTTCTCACTGTTTTATAACATAGATGCCTTCTATTTCAAGTTGAACTTTGGTCTTACTGATAAAAATGATGTTTTCCAAACAAACACTGGGATAAATGCTCTGACAATCACAAGTGACATATAGGGAAAAAAATAGATAGTATTTATGGCATGTATAATATGTGTCAGGCCTTGTGCTAAGAGCTCTCATTGCATTATTTCATTTGATCTTTGCAACAACCCTCCGAAGCAGGTGCTATTGTTTTCCCTGGTCAATGGGGAAGGAAACAGATCCAGCTAGCTGAGGTCCCTTCTCTCCAGTCTCTCAAACACAAGTGGTGGAAACAGGCCTCACATGCAGGGCTGACTCTGGATCAGGCCTGGACACCCCAGCCCAAGGCAGGCCAAGGTGAGGCAGGCACTCCCGAATGGCGGTGAGCTACAATTTTAGGTAAAAAGTAGACAGATTTTTACTTTGATAATCATTTTCTTTTTCTTTTGGTTGTACTGGATCTTCACTGTAGCTCGCAGGCTTCTTTTGTGGCTTGCTGGTTCCAGAGCACACGGGCTCAGTAGTTGCAGTGTGCAGGCTTAGCTGCCCTGTGGCCTGTAGAATCTTAGTTACCTGACCAGAGATTGAACCTGCATCTCCTGCATTGGAATAAGGATTCTTAACCACTGGACCACCAGTTGTTACTGTTGTTGAGAGTCGCATCTGACTCTTTGCAACCCCATGGACTGCAGCACAGCAGGCTTCCCTGTCCTTCACTATCTCCCGGAGTTTGCTCAAACTTGGGTCCAGTGAGTCAGTGATGCCATCCAACCGTCTCATCCTCTGTTGCTCCCTTCTCCTCCTGCCCTCAGTCTTTCCCTGGACCACCAGGGAAGTCCCTAAATCTGTTTTTAAGGCTTTCTCTTTTATTTTTGACAAGTGACCTTCATTTTTCATTTACTGTGATACAGTTTTACTTCTTTAAGTTTAAAGGTGAATTTAAAAAAGAAAAACCTTCTGTGAGTAATGGTGGATATATGGAGAAGGAAGGAAGAGTGAAGAGAGACCTGGGGGACAGTCTGTGGAATCTACAGGCTGCCTTCAAGGCTCTGCTTTGATCTTTGTCATTGGACACTGTGACTGTTTGTTGGTCGACACTCACAGGCCATGGTGCTGGGGCTTGTGGCATCCCATGGAACTTTCCTAATCTCTCTTGCCCCCATGGGTCTGTCTGGTCTCTGGGTTCTGGCCACACCCCTTCTCGACAGGGTAAACACCAGGAATTAGGTAAAAGGTGGTTTGGCAAAAGTAAGAAAAGGAATTGTCTTCAATTCTTTTGCTCAGGACAAGGGCATGCTGACAAGGGACACCAAAGAGGAAGAGCTCCACCATCCTCAGCATAGGACCTGGGACCATCTGGAGAGGCCGTTGAGTCAGTGCACACACGTGAGAAGGGTCTGGGAGAGAAAGTATTGGTGGTTTGCCAGAAGGCTGCAATGTCAGAGATTTCCTGTTATGTCAGAGCAAAGGGGACTTGCTCCAGGCTTTGTGGACCTAGGACTCTGACCCTTTACCCTTTCCTTGGGCACAGGCCTCATCCTTACTAGGCATTCAGTAAATTTAATGTGGACTCATTCCCTGCACATTTCACTTGGAAACCCTTTCTCAAGGAAGAGGACATTCCATACAGAAGGCCACAATTAAGGTTGATTGGGTGCCCAGCACTATTCCTCCATGACCAAAAACTGGATTAGCAGCAGTCTATGTCTCAATGATTGCTAGAAGTTTCTTTGGCATGATCCAGTTCACCATGGTCATTCCCTGGTTGAATTGAAAATCAGGTCTTGGACCTGTAAGGCTCTAATCAGTTCTTGAAAGGAAAAGTATAAACCTATCTCTTGACTTGTCCCTGCCCCTATCCTACCCTCTCTCTCCAAATTGCTGCCTAGGTCAAAACACTGCTTTTGTGTGGTCCACTCAAAAGTAATCACCCTCTCACGTGATTCTTAAGCTGTGATGTTTAACAACAGGCCAATAATGTCAAGTCACTTGGTTTACTAATTTGAAAGCAGTGTGCCCCTGACATTTACTTTCAAGGTAAAGAAGGTAAGGATCTGAGCAAATATTTTTGAGTGGATAATTCCTGCTGCTGTATTATTAAGGGTACTACACTTAAAGATGAAGGCTTTACACTCATTTGAGTTTGAATTTCTGTTCCACTAACGTGCTGTGGCAATTTGGGACATTTATTTCAACTTTCTGAGTCCCTATTTCTTCATAATGCTGAGTTTCTTGTGTTTCAGGGAGCAGAGATTGCTCCATCTATACTCTAGTAATGAGCCTCTGAAGATGCCTGACAGGCAAGGCAGGTATCTCATGCAAAACTGAGAGGAAGAACCACCCTACGACTGGGCTTCAGAGATAGGAACTGCATGCCAGCACAGGAATGTACGGATCTTTTCTCTAGTGCCCATCATTCACTAAGCTGTTGCCCAAGAGTTGGCTTCTTCTTTTTAAAAAATTTTTAAAAATTATTTTTGTTTGCACCATGCAGCATGCAAAACTTCCCTGACCAAGGATCAAACCTATACCCCCTGCAGTGGAAGCACGGAATCTTAACCACTGGGCCCCCAGGGAAGTTCAAGATTGGCTTCTTCTTGAATCTGCTTCTCTTCCCTCTGTGAACCAGTTTTTCCAGCTTGTGCTTCTTTGTACCTTTGCCTTACTTATGCCCTCAACTTACTCAGACCCATGATGGCCTCACAGGCCTTTCAGTTTTCAACTTCAGTTTTGCAGTTAACTGAGTTGTTTTATACATCCCAACTTGAAGTGGCTCAAAGCAAGAATCTATTTGTACAAGGCTTTTGTGTTATGATATCCTAAAAACTGATGGCTGGCTAATGGATTTGTTGCTGTTGGGCCCATGGCTCAGCCCTGATCTAATCAGAAGTGTGTGTGTGTGTGTGTGTGTGTGTGGATAATCACATCAGGTAGATCAGGGCCACTGCAGTCACCCTCATTCAAAGAAGGCGGTAGATAGGGCGCTTCCCTTACGAAGGATGACAGGCGTGGTGATTAGCAAATGTGGTTTAAAAAAAGAAAAAGCTCATAAGGTTGTTGTGATGATCAAATGAGATGAAACTTGTAGAGGCCCTAGCACAGAACTAGGTTACAGACCAAATGCTCAAAAAATGGTAGCTATTATTACATGATTGTTATTGTTATGATTATAATTATAATCTACTAGTAGTACAGACTTAGTTCCAAAAGTATAGGGTAATTTATAGACCTCTAATAGAAAATGTACCTGGGGATTATTTTTCTTAAATATATTTAGGTCAACATTGCTAAAGGGCAAGAAGGGAAGTGGGACCTCTATATGTACAACATCAAGAATAAAAAACTCCCTGGAGTAAACATTACAAAATATCTTTTAAAACCACAAATATGGTCCCATAAGCCTATCTAAATTATTTTACTGACTTCTCATTTTTCTTAAAGATAAATATTGGTCTGCACCCCCTGACACATGCATGCGCGCGTGTGCACGCACACACACACACACACACACGCACACTTTCCAGGTTCACTCAGTACCATGAACTTCCTGGTGGGTACTGCAGCCAACCCTGGCCTGGTCCCAGGGCCCCACCACATACACTTGATCACATTCCACGTGACATGATCTTCTCCCTCTCCCTCCCCAGCCCCTTTCCTAGTTAGTTTCCACTCCCCTTTCAGCTCTCTGCTAAGATTTCAGGAGAACTTTTCCTTGGAAAAGATCTTTTGTGATAATGCATTCAGAAAGCAAGCACTGTTTCTTTCCCTTGGGCCCATTGTTTCACTAAAGGGACTCTCTGAGGTCTGTGCTGCTTCTCCCACTAGACAATGAACTCACAAGAGTGGACTGTGTCTGTTTCTGTTCAACTTTCTGTCTCCCAAAACCTACGGTGCCTAGAACATGCAGATACTCAGTGAAGATCTGCTGAATAAATGAGTTCAATGTTATCCAGTGCAACTAAATGGTTGCCTTTCTCAGAAGTTATGATAATACTTGAAGGTAAAAATAACGCAATATTAAGTCTTTCTTTTTTAGTTCAAAGCACACATGCAGAGCTCACAAAAATTGACTCTGTTCTTTGTCCAAAGGAAATAACAACAGACTTTTAAAAACTGTTATTATACAGCCCACATTCATTGACCAGAATGCAATAAACTTAGAAATTAACAAACAGGGAGCAAAAAAAAACACCTATACTCCTAGAATATAAAAACACACTTCTAAAGATCTTTTGGTTTAAAGAGGAAATAAGCTGGTTGGAACTGGTCCACAGTGAAAACAGCACACAACAAAACCAAGGGGATATGGCCAAAGCAGTTTTCAGAGTAAAACGCTAGCCCTACATTTACTTATTAGAACATAAAAGAGATTGAAAAAGAAAAAAAAAATGAAGCCAAAGTAAGTGGTAAGAAATGAATTAAGTAATATAGAAGAAGAAAATAATGAAATGGAGAAAATTCATCAAATTTGATCAATAAAGCCTCAGGTTTGCTCTTTTAAGGTAAAAAAATTATTTGGCTAGAATAATTGATGAAGAAGAGAATATACTTAATAGGTAATATCAGCCATGAAGAGGTAGGAAATATACACATAGAAAGGGTACTTTTAAAAATATATATGTATTTAAGTCTTCAGAAACCTTTATTGGTTTTTGTCTGTTTGTTTTGGTCATATCACACATTGGGCATCAGATCAGATCAGATCAGATCAGTCGCTCAGTCGTGTCCGACCTCTTGCGACCCCATGAATTGCAGCACGCCAGGCCTCCCTGTCCATCACCAACTCCCGGAGTTCACTCAGACTCATGTCCATCGAGTCAGTGATGCCATCCAGCCATCTCATCCTCTGTCGTTCCCTTCTCCTCTTGCCCCCAATCCCTCCCAGCATCAGAGTCTTTTCCAATGAGTCAACTCTTCACATGAGGTAGCCAAAGTACCGTAGTTTCAGCTTTAGCATCATTCCTTCCAAAGAAATCGCAGGGCTGATCTTGCATGTGAGATCTTAATTCCCTGACCAGGAATCAAACCCCATCCCCTGCTTTGGAAGCTCAAAGTCTGAACCACTGAACCACCAGGGAAATCCTAGAAGGTACTATTTAAAGGCAACATTATCAACAACTTATACTAATGAATATGTGACCCATATGAAATGGATGATATTCTAGGAATATATAAGTAAACAAAATTTGTCCAAGATGTCAAAAGCATTAAATCAATCACCATGGAAGAAATTGAACTGTTGAAAATGTAC
Organism: Bubalus bubalis; assembly: GCF_019923935.1. Taxonomy (NCBI): domain Eukaryota; kingdom Metazoa; phylum Chordata; class Mammalia; order Artiodactyla; family Bovidae; genus Bubalus; species Bubalus bubalis. The sequence continues at coordinate 77,364,794 of NC_059162.1, read as the reverse complement.
CTTCTTAAAACAAAAGTGGAAACTGTTCCTGAGTAGTGGAGACCACTTGAAGCACTGAGTCCAAGAGGGAGGAGAAATTAAAGCTTTATCGAAGAAAGAAAAAAAAGTACCTTCTTCCAGACCCAGCAAAGGGCATCAGGATCAAAAAGCCCTTATGGGCATGTTCTTTTCCTTGGCTCTTACATATATCCAGGAAGCATCAGTAGACATGTGGGATCAGTTTAGGGAGAAAATCAGGAGGAGGGAAAGAGTGCCTACAAGACATGAAACCCATCTAAAAGGAACTGTATAAATGATCAGATTAGACTACTTTTTAAAAAAATAATATTTATTTATTTTTGACTGTACTGCATTTTCATTGCTGCTGCTGCTAAGTCGCTTCAGTCGTGTCCAACTCTGTGTGACCCCATAGACGGCAGCCCACCAGGCTCCCCCATCCCTGGGATTCTCCAGGCAAGAACACTGGAGTGGGTTGCCATTTCCTTCTCCAATGCATGAAAGTGAAAAGTGAAAGTGAAGTCGCTCAGTCGTGTCCAACTCCGCTACACAGGCTTTTCTCTAGTTGTGGCAAGCAGGGACTATTCTCTAGTTGCAGTACACGGGCTTCTCATTGCAGTGGCTTCTCTGTTTCTTTGTTGTGGAACATGGATCTAGGGCATATGGGCTTCAGTAGTTGTAGCACATGGACTCAATAGTTGCAGCTCTCAGGCTCTAGAGCACAGGCTGAATAGTTGTGGCCCATGGGCTTAGTTGCTCTTCAACATGAGGGATCTTCTCACATCAGGGATGGAACCCGTGTGTCCTGCATTGGCAGGCAGACTCCTTACCACTGAGCCACCAGAGAAGCCCTAGACTACTCTTTAATGCAGATCCACTTCTGAGCAAATCTTTCCTCCCTCTCATCAATGGACACAATTTGGTGAGGAACACCACATCAGCATGGAGATGACTTGTTTCTTTGAATATCTGAGTTATAAAGTGAGCATTTTGTGTTACCCTCTGCTTTTTATTTTTCTCTCATGAAAGTACATAGTGAAATCTCAAAATTCAAAGAGAGAAAGGTATTAAGTTTTTCCAAGAAGCAAAATGCTGATTTCATAAAAACAAATTTCAGAAAGTTGTTGCATTTTGAAAGTGGGCTCCAAAGACATTGATGATCTTTTACCCGAAGAGCCACACCTCAAAAGGGAAGTGGGGAGTAGGCATGGAGACTGGAAAGCCCTGAGTATTCCTGGGGCAGGGCGTGGGGCTGACTTGTACCAGGGAAAATAAAACTTTTGTGTTTGTTGTACTCTTTGTGGTGATGATTAGTGTGTGTTAGTCTTATTAAAGAAAGAGAAGTTTCAGAATGAGCTTGAACAACTTCCACCCCGATTGGAATAAAATAGCAATAATAATAATGATTGGAGTCATGATTAGTGTATATATTGCATGCATTATCACACTATGCATTATATTATTGCATATAATAATGGCAACTATCATTATCTCCAGTTTTACAGATGGGGAAACAAAGGCTTAAAGATGGGTTGTTTGCCAGTACGGTCACCAATTCCTCCCCTCCCAGTAAGCACATGTATCCACCAAGTGATACAGTCTTGTTTCCCCTTCCCTTGAGTCTTTTTTTAAAAATAAATATTTGTTTATTTGGCTGCATCAGGTCCTAGTTGCATCATGCGGGATCCTTCCTTCCTGCGGAAGAACTCTCTAGCTGTGGCACTCGAGGTTAGTTGCTCCTCACCACATGGGATCTTAATTCCCTGACCAGGAATCAAACCTGTGTCCAGTATCTCCTGCATTGCAAGGTGAATGCTTAACCATTTGGTCACCAGGCAAGTCCTGCCCTTCCCTTGAATCTTTCCTGGCCTGTGCCTATTTTCTTGGCTAGAATAGATTGGAAGTGATACTAGGCTGATGCTGGCTCTTGTTCTAAGACAGAAGGTAATGTGCATTTTTGTTCTCTTGGAAGCCAATTGCTGTGGAAATAAGCCTAACTGTGCTGTGGAAAGAAAGAGGCCTCATAGAAAAGGGGACCAGTTTTTATGAGAAGCTAAGAAGAAAGACAAAGATCTGTCTAGTCAAAGCTATGTTTTTTCCCATAGTCATGTATGAATGTGAGAATTGGACTATAAAGAAAGCTGAGCACTGAAGAACTGATGCTTTTGAACTGTGGTATTGGAGAAGACTCTTGAGAGTCCCTTGGACTACAAGGAGATACAATCAGTCAATCCTAAAGGAAATCAGTTCTAAATATTCATTAGAAGGACTGATGCTGAAGCTGAAACTTCAATACTTTGGCCACCTGATGCGAAGAACTGACTCATTTGAAAAGACCCTGATGCTGGGAAAGATTGAAGGCAGGAGGAGAAGGGGATGACAGAGGATGAGATGGTTGGATGGCATCACCAACTTGATGGACATGAGTTTAAGTAAACTCCGGGAGTTGGTAATGGACAGGGAAACCTGGCATGCAGTCCATGGGGTCGCAAAGAGTTGAATATGACTGAGAAACTGAAATGAACTGAACTGAAGAAGAAAGAAAAGCCCAGCCAGTCCCCAGCAATTCCAGCCACCTCAACTGAGATGTCAGGAATCTGAAAGAGGTCTTCTTGGTCCTTTCAACCCTATCCAAGCTCATGGATTAGTGCAGCCATATGAGTGATCCTAGTGAACACCATGTGGAGTATAAGAAGTGACCCAGTGGACCCACAGAATTGAAATGAATAATAAAATGGTTATTGTTTCAAACCATTAAATCTTTGAGTGTTTTGTTATACAGCAATAAAAATGTGAAACAAGAGGTTATCATCATGTCCAGGGTCATGTAAGTAGCAAGGCCAGGACTTAAGGCCAGGTCTTTTGGACTCCATTGTCTGAGGTTTGAACAGCTGAATGACACTAAAATAAGGAACAACATGAACAAAGTTTATAAATCATGAGAGATATGGAAATTATTAGCAGAGATCTACTCAATCACAGTTCATGAGAGCTGACAGAAGAATGAGAAGGAGAAGAAAAAAAATTAAAACTGGAAATGAGCTTCTAGAAGTTGGAAAAGACACTTTTTTATGGTAAAATTTTTTGAAGTACAGTTGATTTACAATATTAGTTTCAGGTATATACCAGTGATTCAATATTTTTATAGATTATACTCCATTTAAAGTTATTATAAAATATTGCCTATATTCCCAGTGCTGTACAATATATCCTTGTAGCTTACTTATTTTACATGTAGTACCTCTTAATCCTCTATCCCTATCTTGCCCCTCCCTCTTACCTCTCCCCACTGGTAACCACTAGTTATCCCATGGACTGCAGCATGCCAGGCTCTCTGTCCATTACCAACTCCCGAAGCTTACTCAAACTCATGTCTGTCAAGTCAGTGATGCCATCCGACCATCTCATCCTCTGTCGACCCCTTCTCCTCCCGCCTTCAATCTTTCCCAGCATCAGGGTCTTTTCAAATGAGTCAGTTCTTTGCATCAGGTGGTCAAAGTATTGGAGTTTCTATATATTTGTGAGTTCATCAAGTATTTATCAAGTATCTATAATGCACTGCAGACAATGACTGCAGCCATGAAAATAAAAGATGTTCGCTCCTTGGAAGAAAAGCTATGACAAACCTAGACAGTATATTAAAAAGCAGAGATACCACTTTGCCAACAAAGTTCCACATAGTCAAGGCTATGGTTTTTCCAGTAGTCATGGATGGATGTGAGAGATGGACCATAAAGAAGGCTGAGCACTGAAGAACTGATGCTTTCGAATTGTGGTGTTGGACAAGGTTCTTAAAAGTCCCTCGGACAGCAAGGAGATCTAACCGGTCAATCCTAAAGGAAATCAACCCTAAATATGCATTGGAAGGACTGATGGTAAAGCTGAAGCTTTAATACTTGGCCACCTGATGTGAAAAGCCAACTCATAGGAAAAGGTCCTGATGCTGGGAAGATTGAAGGACAAAGAAGAAGAGGGTGGCAGAAGATGAGATGTTTAGATAGCATCATTGACTCAGTGGCATGAGTTTGGGCAAACTCTGGGAGACAGTGGAGGACAGGGAAGCCTGGTGTGCTGCAGTCCATGGGGTCACAAAGAGTTGGACACAACTTAGAGAAGAAACAACAACAAAGGCAGAGAGTGGTAGTGGTGATTTAGTCGCTAAGTCGTTGTCTGACTCTTTGTGAACCCATGGACTGCAGCATGCCATGTGGTTTCCCAGGCAAGCATACTGGAGTGGATTGCCATTTCCTTTCTCCAAGGCAGAGAGTAGTGAGGGGAATAAATCCAGGCAGAGCAGGGTGGAATCAGGGTGAGGGCTCATCCTGGGTCAGCACTGGATGAGGTTCCTCACATTCTTTGTATCATCCAGTTTCCCCAATAACCCAGGGAGGTAAGTTGTAGTATACCATGTGATCGCAAGAAGTAAATTTATGGAGTTAATTGCCCATTGGATGTGTCATAGGCACGATTTGTGACAATGTTACAAATTGATTCAAAAATTTTAGTAAAGGTAAGCATGCCAGATACAGAATGAATATTTAAGGAAACAGAAATGTTAGAGGGAGACTAGCTTTAAAAATTAATTCCATAGAAGAAAATAATGTGACTGTACCAAAATTTTTTAATATAATTTTATTTATTTATTTTATTCTTGCCTGTGCTGGGTCTTCATTGCTGTGTAAGCTTTTCTCTAGTTGTGGTGAGTAGAGGCTATTCTCTAGTTGTGGTGTGCGGGCTTCTCATTACAATGGCTTCTCTGGTTGCGGAGTATGGGCTCTAGGGTGCTTGGGCTTCAGCAGTTGCAGCTCCTGAGCTCTAGAGCACAGGCTCAATAGTTGTGGTGCTCGGGCTTAGTTGCTTTGGGGCAGGTGGGATCTTCCCAGATCAGGGATCGAACCGTGTGTCCTACATTGGCAGGCAGATTCTTTACCACTGAGTCACCAGGGAACCCCCCCAAATTTCTTTTAAAAGTTTATTTTTTTCCCATTACAAAAATAGTAAGCAATTATGTATATAATTTTTGAAACATAGAATATACAGAAGAAATTAAAATCCATGCATAATCTCACCCCCAGGGATACACTGTTAATTTCAGTATATATCCTATCAGTCTTCTTTCCCCTGCATTTATAGCTATTCCTCTGAACGAAAAACATCTGCCACCTATATTTTAATATCCTGAGTTTCAAATCTTAGCATAAAGGGACACATTTTCTCATATCATCAAATGTTCTTTAAAACTTGGTCTGTAATGACTTGCTATGATATGGATAGTCTCAAATTTTACCACACCTCTCTTATTCAACTTTTAGAGGGTTTGCATTTTTTCTCCTTTAAATGACAGTGCAATATCCACCCATGCATATAAATCTTGACCATATAGCTGATTATTTCATTAGAATAGATTCCTAGAAGTACATTAATGCCACTGTCAGAGACAAAGTTATTCAGAGAGATTTTGATTTTGAACCAAGATGGCAAGTATACTATTTTATATGAAGATGCATCTGTGGATTATGCACTTAAAAAATTATCTATGCCTCTTTTTGCCTCAGATAGTTCACATAAATTTGCACCAATTTATTTATAATTCAGCTAAATAAGTAATTTATGTATAGTTCAATAAATCCATACAGTTCAGTAATTTATGTATAGTATACCAGTAAATCTGTATGTATTAGTTTATCTCGGCAACTGACATTGCCTAGTACATAGCAAGTATCCAAAAAGTATTTGTTGAATGTATGTCTATTGAATGAAATCTTTCATAGATAAAGATATTTCCAGCATCAACATGCGGATGTAAAGTTGAAAACGCAAAATTACAGCGCTTTCGCTTCGGTGTACAATTCACAGGCCCAGCTGGCTTTGTGCATGTTTCACGGGAAAAGTGCCGTTATGTGATGATTGCCATCTGGGAGAATGGACTCAGTGGAGTTCGAACAAATCATCTGGCAGAGAGTCTGACGAAACCCTGCTCCCCAGGCCACGGGAGTGCTGAGCTGCTCTGGCAAGCCGCGTGGGTGGCCGCAGCTTCTTGGTCAGCCTCCAGTTGTGTGCACACAGCCTGCGTTACTCCTGTCTGTTTTGTGTCACCAGAGCCCTGGGGATAGCAAGAAATCTGCCCAGAAGTGTAAAACCACCCTTTTACTGAAAGAACTTTCAGAATGAGAATGTTCATTGAGATGACTGGAGATCTCAGAAAAGAGATACAGGAACAGCAAAATATAAAACAAAAGGGTCCTCCGAGATTTGGTGTACGACATCACTGACTTCTCTCTATTAGAGAGGGCTCTGTTTCCCACAAGCTACTGCCTTTACAGAGCCTCAACACAGATATTCCTCCCTGTCCTCTGAGTTTGCAGAGCTCACTCCCGGGAGGAAAGTCTCTGTCCTGAGGTGGACAGGAGAATGTGAGGAGCAAGCACAGAGTGGGATAAAGGAGGTGATGGTGAGTAGTGGAAAGAAAGAAGGAATGGGAATCCAGGGAACTGGATACTCCATTTCAAGTTGTTCTGAGTGACCTTGGTCAAGTCTCTGAACTCATGCACCTAGCTAACTTTTGAATGAGCACCATCAAAGGGAAATCTAAAGGAAGTCACACATAGGATTTAAAATTTTCTAGCTGTGACTAGAAAACTAAAAAGAAACAAGTGACATTAATTTAACATATTTTTCTTAGCTCATGTTAAAAATATTGGGTTGGCCAAAAAGTTCATTCAAGTTTTTTGTAAGATGTTCTGGAAAAACTTGAATGACCTTTTTGGCCAATCCAACATTACTATTTCACTGTGCAATCAATAGAAAAAGTTATTTATAATAGCTTTTCATCCTTTTTTCCATATTAAGTCTTCAAAATCTGGTGTATGTTTTATATTAGGGTACATCTCAATTCAGATGCTAAATCCTCATTTTGTTGTTGTTGCTCCATTGCTCAGTCATGTTTGAGTCTTTGTGACACCATGGACTGCAGCGTACCAGGCTTCCCGGTCCTTCACTATCTCCCAGAATTTGCTCAGATTCATGCGCATTGAGTTCATGATGCTATCTAACCATCTCATCTCCTGCCACCCTCTTTTCCTTTGGCCTTCAGTCTTTCCCAGATGAGGGTCTTTTCCAAAGAGTCGACTGTTAACATAAGGTGGCCAACGTATTAAAGCTTTAGCTTTAGCATCAGTCCTTCCAATGAATATTCAAGGTTGATTTCCTTTAGGATTGACTGGTTTGATCTCCTTGCTGTCCAACGGACTCTCACATGTCTTCTCCAGCACCACAATTCGAAAGCATCAATTCTTCAGTGCTCAACCTTCTTTATGGTCCAGCTCTCTCATCTGTACATGACTACTGGAAAAACCATAGCTTTGACTACACAGACCTTTGTTGTTAATGTCTTTGCTTTTTAACACACTGTCTAGGTTGGTTATAGGTTTTCTTCCAAGGAGCAAGTGTCATTTAATTTCATGGCTGCAGTCACCATCTGCAGTGATTTTAGAGCCCAAGAAAATAAAGTCTCATTTGAAGTCAATCTATATCTAGTTTTCATAAAATTTGCAGTTGGAAAAGTAGATTCACATATCTGAATTGCTCCACGCATACTTAAAAGTTTTCCAGTAACTGAATCAAGTTTTAAGGTTAAATTAGGTAAAGTCTAAATACAGTTAAACATTAATTCCTCCATCTCATTTCAAATTAGCCGTATTTCAAATGTGTGGCTAGTGGCTACTGTATTGGACCACACAATTCTAGAGTTCCTCTAGATTTTAGTTTAGTAGAGAACTCAGGCAAAAAAAAGCTAACATTACAATATGAGAAGCCCTGTTATCTAAAGCAGTTGAGTCTAGAGATTGGTTGGTTGCTTTGTAAGCAGTCTAGTGAAGGAAGGAGCTGTGAAAGTGATAACTAACTTTAGCTTTTCTCAAACTTAAAGCATATCAAAGTACATTTATTCATCAGTTTTGTAGGGTATAGCCAAAAGGTTTTCTCTGAATAAAGTTTTGTTGATTTGAGTTTTGAGATATCAGCCTTCTTGTATAAGTCAGATCTATTATGCAGGAACAATAATTTCCAAGAAATGGGAAAAAATTCAGAGCCTGCTAACGAAGGCCAAGGTCAAGGGCTGGCCATAGCCACTGGAGCAGAGACATGGGCAGAGACCCTTAATGCTGCTGAATTACTGTATTTATACATCATTTCCATTCCCATCTCTGCCAAAGAGAACTCTGGTTTTATTCAGAAAGTGAGTAGAGCTCCCTTGATCTCATGGAAGCTGGGCGTCTACCCCAGAACAAGAGAATGAATCATGAGTGGCTTAAATCTTTCCCAGTGATTAGCTATAGAGGTAGGCATATGGTTCAGTCCTGGGCAAGGAGATTTCAGGGAAAATCTGCTGAAGAGCTTCAATCAAAGACTTCTTTCTTAGATGGAAAGACAGAACTTCAGGAGGATAACATCCTTGGCCTTTGCCACCCGCCTTTTTTTTTTTTCCTTCTATTTTTTGGCCACTCCATGCAGCATGTAGGATGTTAATTCCCCAACCAAGGACTGTAAACCATCCTGCCCCTGTCCTCTGCCCACTCTGCAATGGAAGCGCAGTGTCTTAGCCACTGGACTGCCAGGGAAGTCCTCCTTGCCCCTCTCTTCATGCCTGGAATGACATTCTGTGGGAGTCATAGCTGCTATTATGTGGCCATAGAGAAAATAGCTGAATGACATGCAAAACAATTTCACTGACAATGGCAGAGCGAAACAAACACGTAAAACTTGGGCCACTCAGGATATATGTGGGCAGCTAAACCAACTGTGGACTTCTTGTTTTGTGTGATAATTAAACATCTTTATTGTTGAAGCCACTGTTAATCAAGCATCCTGTTATGGGAAGCTGAATGCATTCTAAACATGTATTCTTATTCCCCAGGTCACAGAGTATATGTTCCAGGTGTGTTCCATGGTAAAGATACCATACAGAATCTGAAACCCATGCTTGACCAATCATCCCAACAACCAGATAGCAGGTGTTTGTCACTGTTCTCTTATTCTAGATCTTGGAAGACAGTTAGGATGTCCTTTGTTGACTTTAACATGAGACATCTCTTCTATAGTTTGTCATATATCATAAGATCTCAGTAAATCATCACTAAGCATAAAGATTCATCGTTCCCTTTACAATTTTACCTATTCATAAAGGTCCCTTGAGACTCACCTTCTCTAGAAACCTTTATGATTCACTCCAGCCCCCAGGGATGCTTCGTCATGGGGACTCACAGTACTTCTTCAACTGATAATTATATTCTCTTACAGCAGCTTTTGTGTCTTTATCTTAACTTTATATGTGTCTAGCTATCTTAAGGACATGCAGTATGTGTTAGACTTCTTTGTATCTCTCACAGCATCTAGCTCCAGGCAGGCACTTGGCTGGTGTTCAAAAAAAAAATCTGTAAAATAGGCCAGTGAAAGAATGAAAGAGCAAGGCCATATATTTTCACTTTTTTGATCATGGAGTGGTACAATAATTACCTTAAATAGTATAAGCCAGTTGTGAATGGATGTAATTATTATTACATTTTACACAGAACTGATTCTTACATGGATTCTTACATTTAACTCAAATATTCTACATAATATTTATCCCTATTTCTTCTGAACTTTGCCAATTTTGTATTCATGATTAACCATTTGAGTCATGCTCTAATTTTTTCCCCTATATTTCTTTCATTTATAATGCAAAGAACTTATAAGTCTTTCTCCACTCCTTTCTTGAAACTCTTTCTTCTCACATTTCTGCCACCCAGGGACAAGGATCCTTCAGGTATTCCTTGTGAACTATGCCCCACTACCCCATCCACCTCCCAAACCTGACAGCCTCTAAAGGCCTGGACAGAGAGGAAAAGCCTGACTGTAACACCTGGCATTAGATCAAAATGGGACCAAAATTAGTATGGGGTGTTCTGGCTGAAGAAACAAGAATTGAAACAGTCTGAATCCCCAGGGAGTGCTGAAGGTACAAACACAGGAAGCCAAGGGCCTACAGGAGTTTCTAGAGGCAAACAGAAAGGTCAAAGTTCAATACCTCTGGAGAGAAGTAGAAACAAGTTGGAAATGGAGCAAGGAGTGTCCTGGGCATTTCAAAGAAAGCCTGGAGGGGCCTTACTTTCCATATCAGTCAAAGCCACATGGTGCTCACAGAAGAACAAGCGGACAATTCCTCTTCATCTTGTTCCTTTCCCAGCCCCATGTCTTTATAAGTAACTTTGTCTGGATATTCTGTTTATTAAACAATGCTTATTCCCTCCATACCCTCTGATGATTGGGTTGTCCCCGAGTCAGCAGGCCACTTGCCAGGCTGCCTGCGCATTTCCAGTTGAAGGACACTGTCACTTTGGACAGGTCCAAGGACTTCAGCAGGACAGTAGTTTCCCGAAGCTACCTGCTGTCTGGAGAAACTCTTGTATGCCTGCGCTCAACAGGAAGTAGGAAAGGAGTGGGGAAAAAAAAGGGAGAAAGGCTATAAAATGTGGACAGCAAAATGCTCATGCAAGAGACTGCTTAGAAAAGCAAACAGATCTGTATCTTGTCCTAAAACAGCAGCAATGTCCAGAGGGCGGCCAGAAGCCCAGTGGAGCAAGTAAAGGATAACAGACAGCAAGCAGCAGGCGGCAACTGACAGATTTCTCAGAGCAGGCAGTGGGGAGCCTGAGCAATTATCCAGGGATGAAGCTGAGACCCACAGAGCAGGGAAAGAGATGGAACAAGGCCAACAAAGACTTCAGGGCAAATGGGGGCATTGGAGGGAAATATGTACAATGCTTCTATTTGGCATAAGATACCAGACAAAGAAAGTTCCAGATCAGAATGAGAAATCGGGTCCTCTCAGAGGAAGGGCGGGGGAGGAAGGGAGGAGGATGGGAATGGATTTTCCAGTACAATTGCTTAGAAAACTTCTGATTTTTTTTTTTTTTTCTTTTTATAAAGATGAGCTCAAAATGAGATCACTGGGGACATTGTCACTGCGGCCCACAGCTGCCACAGTAAAGCAGGAGGGGCAAGGGCTTCTAGAAGTGCAAAGTCACTGCCTTGACTCACTAGGGGACTCCCTGAGGTCTTAGATATCTGTGGCTGGTGGCCTTGGATCGGGCTATTGGCTGCAGTGACGGAGCAATGAGGCAGGCACAAGGGGAGAACTCTGGTTCTTGAATACAGCCAGGAGGACCTTGACCTATGCGACAAGTTTTCACTGATTAGGGAGACAGTCAGTTTAGAGGCAGAGAGGGCTGTCCTCAAAAGGCAGGTTCTGGGGGACATCGCAGTTGATCTGATGGGATAAGATAACATCACATTGTCGATATATGTGACAGTGACCCTCCTTATTCGTACCAGGAAGCCTCTGTGAGAGCCTGGGTCTGTTTAGGTATGCAGTGCTCAGCACTTCTTTGGCATGTAGCCTCCCTTGACCTTCTGCCACATCCTCTGGCCGGTTTCCAAACCTGGATGGTTTCCATGATCCATTTTCTCCACCTTGCCCTGGATCCCCGAGCCCACCACGTGACCTGGCCTGCCACATTTCCGTCTGCCTTGCAGACACCCTGCCACCCTTCTGATGATTTCTTGTCTGTTTCTGAGCATACTTGCCAGCAGTTTTCTTCACTCCCTGCCCTCAGATGAACTTGACTTTAAAAAAAGGAATTCCTAATACTTGCTTCCCCCTGTCCCCCAACACACACGTCATTGGGTCCCTTCTTTGTCTCTGGCCTTAGTTCATCTTCCTCCATCATCTCCCAGTTGCATTTCCTGCACAACTGCTGTGAATCCTTTCTTTCCTCAAGCTCCAACCTCACTTTCATCCCTACTTCTGCTCTGCTCAGCAAATGACATCACCTCTACTTAAGGAATTAGGTCATTTGACATCCTCTTCTTTCTAGAGTCCTAGTGACTTTCCTCCTTGTCTTCCGTTGGTTTCCGGCCACATAAACTCCTCCACTGTAGCCAGAATCCCATCCATGCCTGTCTCCTCCTGCCCCTTGCATGGTCATTCATTTCCCCAAACACCTACATTTCTCATCATTCTTTTTAACCCTCTTCTTCTCTTTTGCAGGGAAGAGAGGTTTTCCACCCTAGCTGTACTTCAGATCACCGAAACCACCTTAAAAGAAGTATAGATACACCCCAAATATTTGAAAACAGGGTCTTGAAGAGGTATTTGCACACCCACGTTCATAATAGCATTATTCACAATAGTAAAGGTCGAAGCAACCTAAGAGTCCCTCTAAGGTTGAGTGGACAAACAAAATGTGCATTATGCACAATGGAATATTACTCAGCCTTAGAAAGGCAGGAAATTCTAACACAAACTGAATAACATGGATGGACTTTGAAGATACCATGCTGAGTGAAATAAGCCAGTTACAGAAGGACAAATACTGTGCATGAATCTGCTTAAAAGAGATACTTAGAAGAGTCAAGCTGGTAAAGACAGAAAGTAGAAGGGTGGTTGCCTGGGGCTGGGGGAGGGGAAATGGAGAGTTACTGGTCACTGTGTGTTGAGTTTTGGTTTCGCATTACAAAAGGAGTTCTGGAGAGGGATGGTGGTGAAGTCTGCACAGCCAACAGGGCTGTACACTTAAAAATGGTTAAGATGGCAAGTTTTTATGCTATGTATATTTCATGATAATATTTTTTTAATGGATAAAAGGAAGGATGACCTTTCTCTAGCCCAGATCTCCTACGTCAGGATCTCCAGGTGAAGAATGCTTTTCACCCATCCAGCAGACAATGACTCTGTGCCAGATTATGTGCTAGGTGCTGGGGCTCTAGACATGCACACACCACCCCTCCTTACAGAACTCTCGGCCAGAGAAGTAAATTAGCGCAGGATGGGCACACCCAAAGCATGTGTGGGAGATGAGAGGGCAGCTCTCAGCCTGGGGTCAGAGGGTGGAAGTGAGCAGCACAGAAGGATTCTGAGAGGCCGTGCTGAGTGACCTCCACTTCCTTTCACCCTATCCCCCCTTTTCCTCCCTCTCTGCAACTGAACTGTCTGCTCACTCTACAAAAACGCTGGGCAGGTTTAAATGCCCCCACTTCTCCTCTCATTCCCATGTAGGCACTCATGTTTTTGTGGGTTTATAATGAGTTCCTAACTGACAACCACTGGCATGTTCCCTGTGGTAGAGATGATGCTATGGGTTGCCCAGGCACTCAGGAACAGGTGTTTTCTCTTCCTCCACTTCCTGTTAGCTTTGGGGCCATGTGTCTGGGTTCTGGCAAACAGAGTGTAAGAAGAAGTGATGCCAACCATTCCACTCTGAAGTCAGGCCTTCAAAAAATTCCCCCACCCCTGTGCTCCAGCCCCCTCTTCACCTTTCTTGGCATCAACAGCAACTCCTGCTTTACATGGACAAACCACAGCACCCATCTTGCTGTGAGTGAAAAACAAACCTTTTTGGGGAGAATTGGGGGGTTTTCTGCTGCAGCTGCTGGCTTTAAATACCCTGATAGTCCTCCATTTCTGTTCATTTGTTCAGACAACAATATTCTGGACTGTTGTGCCTGGCATCCAGCTGTGAGTCTTCTCACTGCCTTATTTTCTCTTCAGGATACAACTGGGGACCATCCTCCTGACATCTGCCTTTGGAGCCTTGGTCACAGGGATTTCTGCTGGATTTCCTCTCATTTTCACAGTCTTCTTCATTCTCTTCCTCTCCACACTCAAAAGACAAAAGGTTTTCCCAAGCATTTTCTTGTCCTCCTTCCTTTCTTTCTTCCTTAGTCTGTCTTCCCCCAATTTCTTTCCTTCATTCTCTAAGGGGCATGGCATGTGGGATTTTACTTCCCCAAAGTGAAAGTCGCTCAGTCGTGTCCGACTCTTTGCAACCCCATGGAATAGACCATGGAATTCTCCAGGCCAGAATATTGGAATGGGGAGCCATGCCTTCCTCCAGGGGATTTCCCAACCCAGGGATCGAACCCAGGTCTCCCGAATTGCAGGCAGATTCTTTATCAGATGAGCCACTAGGGAAGCCCAAGAATACCGGAGTGGGTAGCCTATCCCTTCTCCAGTGGATCTTCCCAACCCAGGAATCGAACCAGGGTCTCCTGTACTGTAGGCAGATTCTTTACCAGCTGAGCTACTAGGGAAGCCAGGGATCAAACCCACATCCCCTGCACTGGAATTGTGGAGACTTAACCACTAGACTGCCAAGGAAGTCCCTCCCAAGTGTTTTGTCCCTGGTGTCTCTCCCTGTCTAACTCTGTGTGTCAATCCAGGGAGAAGGAGCAGGAGCAGGTGGGGCAAGCCATGTACCATGATGCAGATCTGATGTCTGTGATTGAAGAGGGCATGGAAGGAAAACTGTGTGGGAAGAGACCAGGCTGCTTGCTGTGCAGCTTGGAGAAAGTACTGGTCAGGCTGCTGAGCTCTGGAGCAAAGAATACTTGTCAGAGTACTTGTTGAGCAGGAATAACCTGGCTTTCGTACCTTTGACCAAACTCTGACACTGGCGGGGAGCAGCCCAGGGAGTTTCACTTCCACATGTGCACCCTGGGAACAGGGCAGCTGGGGGCTCTCATCTGTGCTCTCCTCACATCCTGTGCTCATGGAGGGAGGCCGGAAATGCACTCTCCTGGCTGCTACATCTTCTACTCACTCTGTCCCTTGCTTGCATGATTCCTCCCCCGTGGAGGCTCCCTGGTTCCAGCGTGCCCACTAGCACTTGACACCCTACAAGGGTTCAGTACGGGACTCAGACATTCTGTGAGAGAGTACTTTGCGTGTGGCTCAGTGCAAACTTAGCCTTCTCTGTGAAGCCATTCTCCCACATGCACCCCTTCCATAAAACTTGTACTTCGTTTGTTCAGTCACTAAGTCGTGTCCAACCTTTGCAACCCCGTAGACTGCAGCACACCAGGCTTCCCTGTCCTTCACCATCTCCTGGAGTGAAAACTAAGACTTGTGCACCCACTGCCATCTCAGCACTTGTCAAATTGCTTAAAAAAAATTAAGTCTGTTCTCTCCAATGGTGTGTGAGCATGACACATATTTGTCTTTGCATCCCTATAGCTTGCATCCCTATAACTTTATGAGACATACAATAGGTGCTCAACTGTTTGCTGGATGAATTATACAGAACTGATAACTGGGCTAACATCATAAAGTGTGGAAAGCTGAATAAGCTAGGAGAAAGGAGTTGTGTTCTAGCCCTAGCTCCAACACTACTGGCTCCATGAACTTGAGCAAGCTACTTGACCCTCATTTTCTTGTCTATAAAAAGAAAGGGACCTTAATTAAGCACCCACTTTAAAGTAGGCATTTCACAGGTGGTAACTCATGTAATGGGAATTACCTGGCCACTCCAAGGACAAGGTTATTTTGAGCATCAGCAAAAACCTTGGGTGTGAAAGCACTAATCTCAAACTCTCAAGCGCTGTCCAAATGTAAGCTGTATTTTTACCAGCCTTGGGCCCACAAATCCCAAGTCTTTATTTCTCCCCTAGCCTGTATCTGCAGTTCCAGGCTTGCACATCAGATTGTTTATTTATTTTTGGCTGCACTGGGTCTTTGTTGCTATGTGTGGGTTTTCCCTCATTGCAGCAAGAGAGGACTACTCTTCGTGGCGGGATTCAGGCTTCTCACCGCGGTGACGTCTCTTGTAGAGCACGGGCTCAGTAGTGGTGGTGCACAGGCTTAGTTGCCCTGAGGCATGTGGAATCTTCCAGAACCAAGGATCAAACCCTTGTCTCCTGTATTGGCAGGTAATTCTTAACCCCTGGACCACCAGGGAAGTCCTGCACACCAAATGAAAGACTCCCTTTGCTCACAGAAACCTACCAGCAAATATCTTGTTCTACTATTTAGTTCTCACCATGTTAGACACTAGCCATCTCTTCTGGCCTCACTTTACACTATTTCCCTATGAGGCAGACCCTTTATAGGCATCGAAGGGCCTAGCTCCACAAGAAGCCAGCTCCTATCCAGACTCTAAGCTTTTGCTGGCAGTTGCCCTCTGCTTTGGGAAGACTTTATCTCTCACTGCCTGTAGAAATCTTGCCATGTTTAAAAGCCAGTCTCACCCATGGCTGATTCATGTCAATGTATGGCAAAAACCACTACAATATTATAAAGTAATTAGCCTCCAATTAAAATAAATTAATTAATTAAAGAAAAAAAAAGCCAGTCTCAAATCCCTCTACCAAAAAGTCTTTTGTGCCCACTCCTCTCTGAGTGATCTCCCTTTATTCTTATTTCTGCTATTCCCTACTAGTAGCACTGTTCTTTCTGCTACTACCATTACTGTTATTAGCCTGTAGTTAAAGGACTGCCTGGGTTTGCATCCCTTGATTCTACCAAGTATTAGTCAAACATAAGAATCTTCCCACCTCACAGAGTTGCTATGAAGAAACAAGTGCAATACTACAGACAGTCTACTTAGTATTGTTCTTATTTTGTGGTTTGTTTTTGTTTGTTTTTTTAACCTTTATTTTACTTTCGGCTGTGTTGGGTCTTAGTTGCAGCACACGGGATCTTTTGTTGTAGCGCACAGGCTACCCTGAAGCAGGTGGGATCTTAGTTTCCCCATCAGGGGTCGAACCTGTGTCCCTTGCATTAGAAGGCAGATTCTTAACCACTGGACTACTAGGGAAGTCCCTCTACTTAGCATTGTTATAGCACAATTCCCATAGTGACCCTGAGAAATAGATGCTGCTGTGGTCTTCATTTTACAGATGAGAAAACAACCGCCTGCCCTTTAAACGTGGTATTTAATTAACAAGATAATTTCATGCAGCAGGTCCCAAAATCATAAATTTAGTTGGTTTATATACACTTCAAATTCAACTCCAAATTGTTGTTTAGTCACTAAGTCATGGACTTATTTATTTCATTCTCCATTTATTGAACGTGTACAATGTCAGA